>NC_072432.2:52418269-52737307 GCF_028878055.3 Symphalangus syndactylus
TCTATAAACATTCCCCTGTATATCTTTTCATTTCCACGATACACGTGGAAACACCTATTTTAAATAGGTGAGAGTTTACTGTACACAATGTATAGTATCAGCTTTTTAAAAATTTAACAATGACTCATAAGCACTTTCCATTGCATTGAGCATTCTTACATAAGTTTAAAGGACTGCATAATAGCTCTTGTTGTATGAATGCAAGATAATCTATTTAATCATTCCCATATATGAAGATATTTTATTATTCCTATTTACTTATAAACAAAACCATGTTAACATCATGTAAGAACATATTTGTATACTTCTCTGATTATTTCCTTAGAATAAATACACTTTTTTGGAATTGCTAGGTCAAAGAGAACAGACACCTGAGTTTTGAGGTACATTGTGGACCTCCCATCTGCAAAGAGTATATTAGATTAAACTCTAACTATATATATATCTATTTCCCTAAAGCTATGTCAATATATTATGATTAAAAATACACTTTCCAATTTGAGAGACAAAAGTCATCTCTCATTTTCTGTAACTTTATTTTATGACAAAAATAATGTGTTCGTTACAAAAAACATAAAAAATCTAGACACAAAAAGAAAAACCACTTACATTCTAATACACATAATTAACCGTTAACACTTTAGAGTGAATACATTCTCTCTAAAGCTTTGGTTATTTGTGTGTATATGTAAATGTTCATAGCCATAGATCTAAGTACAATTAACATTCTAAAGGGAGGCCTAGAGCTGTGGCTTACATCTGTAATCCCAGCACTTTGGGAGGCCAGTGCAGGCAGATCAGGAGTTCAAGACCAGCCTGACCAACATGGTGAAACCCCGTTTCTACTAAAAATACAAAAAACTAGCTGGGTGTGGTGGTGCACACCTGTAATCTCAGCTACTTGGTAGGCTGAGGCAGGAGAATAGCTTGAACCCAGGAGGTGGGGGTTGCAGTGAGCTGAGATCATGCCACTGCACTGCAGCCTGGGCAACAGAATGAGACCCCATCTCAAAAAAAAAATTCTAAAGTGAGATGATACATATATCTTTTTAACTACAAATATCATGAACATTTTTCCTTATTAATTATTCATGTAGAAGAACATTTTAATGGCTGCTGTTTAGTGTTTCAATATACAAACAGAATTTATCTCGCCAAGTGCCCTATGGCTGGTTACCAAAGTTAATTTCAATCATGTAATTTCAAGTTTACTTACTATTAAATAAAGGGATTTTTCATTTGTTTATTGAGCATGGATAATTCTTTAGTGATTTGTCTCATTTAGATTTTGTTAAAGATATACTCATAGTTTTCTTCCAAATATTGGACAGCTGGAGATTTCTACAGCAGGCTGGATCAGCAATAGGCCAAGGAGGCACTTCTCACTTCAGCATGCAGAGGGGAACATTACTGTGGTCACCACAGTTCAAAGCATCTCATTCAAGCCTAAAGAGTTATCTAAGCCTGTTACAGAAAAACAGGAAATCTCAAATTCCAGTCCAGTTTTGACATCATCAGTTTTTGTAGTCTAGGGCATCTTGTTCTACAGACTGCATTCTGTCCAAAGGACATGATAATTACTGAACTGCCTTTCCAGGACTTGCAAATATTTTTAGCAATTCTAAAAATACTGGGGAAGGTGAATGAGTACTCTTTTTGCTCATTACCAGGCAGCAACTTAGCCAAATAACAAGATATGCTGCTGTACTAATAAAAACTTAGACTCCAAGGATAAAAAAAAAAATCAATGCTTAATTGATTCAGAGAGTCTAGTCCATCATCCTTCAGTAAACTAATTAACTGACTTTGTGCAGACACATTAATGAACCATTAGTGCAATCTCATAAATGTATCACTAGCACTTAGCACAGTACCAGAAACATATGAGAAACCGAAATATGAAATGAGAGAATGAATGAATGAATGAATCTTCTGCTCTATTAACATCAAGTTTTCTAATACATGTCACTCACATTGTACTACTGATGACAATTTTGGTTTCAGTTTGACTGTCAGCTGAGAAGTGAGAAGCCTAGGAGCATTCTGATTCCCTTAAATTAGGCCTTAACTAGTTTCCCTTACACACCTAATATCTATGTATTAAAAATAAAGACGTTAAGTATTTAAATTTTCTTTACAAGGACGCTTTGAAAAACCTAAGAAACATTTTTATACCTATAATGTCATTAAATAATAAAGTTAGTAAGCTCTTATATGAAGGGAGGTATCAAGGATGATAAATGAGTCGCAGCTAAGCTGCAATTGTTGGCAGCAGATAGGAAGAAGAATAACAGTCCCACTACAGGTGAATTTTCAAGGTGGTCAACCACCTCCATATGCTTCTAAATAGTCAGTACTTCACATAAATAATCTTCACCAAAGACAATTTATTATGTGATTTTTCTTATCCCCCAAATTAATAGAGGAAAAAAGGCTATGTTAATTATGTAAAAATCTAACCTTAGTTTCTTCTAAAAATGAAACATATTAATTTGCTTACTATGATTAAACAGTTTATTTCCTCACAGTACCAAAAGGTGGAACAAAATAAATTGGCTGGTACATTTTAATAAGCAGCATTTTGCTCATGTTACTGAGGGTGCATTTTTATTAGCTTGAAAGATAAAATAATCCCTAACATATTAGACATTAAAATAGAGCAAGTTAATGTAGTGAGGTAATAATGATTAATCAAAAATAAATCTCTCAATGTCACCTTAAAAATGCACATTGCAAGATTTTTCTCTAAAATTCAAACTGAAAATGATTTTCATCAAGAACTGAGGAATTTAGAACAGGACGCCAAGAGAAAAACATTCAGAAATTGCCATGGCAGGAAGAGATAGGCTACTGTTTGATTCTCTAACTCAGTTGAATTAAAACCACTGAGAATTAAGTATGAGAAAATGCATTACGTAATTCTGGACTTATGCATCCATCACTATTCTATTTCCTTTCATTCTCAACCTCTTAATTTGGAATCAGATTAATAAAATAATTTGAATACAGACTAATGTATGACTTACCTGAGTTTAAAAGGTGGTATTGCAATAGGTGGAGAAGGAGGGAATATCAAAATCATTACATTTTTGATGTGAAAATGGGTCTGTGGAGCACCAATGATATCTCTACAGCTTCTTCCCAAAAACAGAATTATGCCTTATTGATTTATCCGATCAGCACACTTGTCTGAGCACAACAAAATAGTTGGTGGAGGAGTGAATAATCACTCTATGAGCTTTGAAATCACCTTCTCTCAATTGCCACCCAAATCTGCTCTTAAATTTTTGTGTTTTAACCAGAATGTTGAGATTAATTGCAATCTGTGTGGTCATTAGCTTTGATTATTAGATCTAGCTTGGGAAATTATGTGAGATACTACGAATTTTTCCCTTCAAATACTGCTTTCTTTTTCATGTTCCATGAAGAGTTTTATCTATGTACTATGTTTTCCTTTGATCAATTAAAAAAGATAAAATTCTGGAAATAGCAACGTAAACATCTCCCTAAAAGCTCTATCATGAAGAAAGTCTGTCTATCTTCCCTAAGTCTTAGACAAACACTGGGCCTTTGTGGGCTGTTTACTAGTCTCTGCCCTCTGTCCTTTTTCCTATGCAAGTAATCTTTCTACATAATGACTGCAGTTGAACCAGTTTTGCCTTCTAGGAAATTTCTAGGCTCCCATTGTGGGAAGTTGGATTCATATGCTAATATTTTGTGTCTAGCAAAGGAGAGTCTTATTGAAAATAGTTTTGGAGGACCTGCGAACCCTCGAAATAGCTTTTCCAAGTGGAAAAATCTGCACAGGGAAAAGTTATTTCCATTTATGTTTACCTACTTGATAAAATATACTATAATATATTTTGATTAATTAATTTAAAATATTTGAATGAAACATTCCATATAGAAAATGCCAAAATTCAGCATACAATAGCTCACAATCTAGGTGTTTTTAACATCTTTAGTTGCATACTGTGAAAATATTTACTACAGTGGTTCTCAACTGGGAGAATTTGGCAACATCTGGAGAGATTTTTGGTTGTTACAACTGGGGGGTTGCCAAGCATCTAGTGTGTAGAAGCCAGGGATGCTGCCAGACACCCTACAATGCACAGGACACACCAATAGCAAATAATTGCCCAGCCTCTAATTCCAATAGTGCTGAGTTGAAAAACCCTATTTTAATATAAAGTGAGTTAAAGGGAAGAAGAAGTTGTTGCATATAATACCAGGAAAATAGTTCTCTACTAAATAGCTTTTGATGTATTCGAAATATCACAGTTATTTCCAAGTGTTCGTTCATTCATTCCTTTACTTATTTAACAAATATTTTTGAGCACCTATTATACAGAAAGAACTCTAAGTTCCTAAGGTTACCACCTTGCACAGAACAGTTATAATTTCACTTCTGTGGTAGTTACATTCCAGTTGAGAAATGGAAAGCAATACAATAAATTAAAAATATAGACTGGTGAATGAAATAAAAGAATCAAATAACAGCCTCTTTAGAATGTTGAGAAGAATTAATTAAAAATGAATAAAGTAAAAATATATAACAAGCCATTAAAATACTGCAGTGTTTTGACAAAAATGAGTATATTCTTTTGTCCTGTAAAAGCCATTCTAAGATCATATTCATCCATTTTAGCCATCACTTGCCAACGAGCTTTCTGGAAAAGAAAGTCTGATTTGAGCATGCATTTTTACATTCTTTCAATAAAAAATGACCAAAATGCAAAACTAAAAAGGTTTTTTCAAGGCATGCATCAATTTGAATACATTGCCCTGGGAATTTTTTGTTTTGTTTTGTCTTCGTGGGAGTTGCTGTAAGAGTTGAATAAGTGTAGCATATTACATATTCCTTGCATGAAAGGCATAGCTATGAAAACCACATCATGAAAGAGAAGCAGCACACATTCTTCAAGTGAGTAGCTTAGCACAGAAATTCCTGGAGTATGAAAATACTTTGCCATGTGTGATCTAAAATATTTTGTGGGCTTTTAGCTTTCCAAAGGAAGATACGTGATTTCTCTAAGGCGCGTTAATACAAACTTTATTCCATAGAAAAATTTGAATGTGCTGTGTCTTCTAGATCTTTTTCTTTGAAAGGTGAATGCCCCATCTCCCTCTCCTCACTTGGAGAACACAATGGCTTTCATAACTAGTATTCCTGCTCCTTTCATGCTCTACTGAAACCCATTCTCTCACACAATGTGCACAGTGAATTATTTAAACATAAATCAGATCATGTCACTCCCTTTCTTAAAACCCTTCAATAGGTTTTTCCATTACATGCCGGGAAAAAAAAAAAAAATCCTTAACAAAAGTCTGAATTACCTGGCCACTGCCTCAAGCCACAGACTGTTCTCCGGCCCCTCTCACTGTAGTGAATCTGCTTCAGCCAGACTGACCTCCTTTCAGTGCCCATAACCCACTAAGCTCTTTGCTACCCCAGCGTCTTTGCACCTACTGTTGTTCCCTTCTCTTACCTTGGACCTGTCTACCTAGAGGAAATTTGCCAACCTATCCTTTGTCTATTTCATCACATGATTTTCTCTTTACAACACTTAACATGGTTTATAACTATATTATTTTTAGTTATTTATTAATGGTTTTCCCAAATAAAATGATAGCTCTATGAGGCTCAAACCATGCTACCTTATCCTAATTTGACTCCCGTCATGAAACAAGTTATTTAGCATACATTTAGGGTTAAATACAGATTATTTGAATGAACAAATAAAATAAATTTATTTTGTTTAAAAAAATAGTTACTTTTGCAGGCCACAATATGCAAAACATCTATAATTTCTGCAATTACAGAATTTATTACGGAGATATTATGAAATAGTAAATACAAATAGTAGAGTCACTTTCACTTATACTTAAATTTTATATTTAGAATTTGTGTTACATATAATACAAAAAAATAACAATTTAATAGCAATTCATGTGTCTTTCTCAGGGGAAATGTTTTCTTTCAATAAAATCATGAGGTGCCATGCTGTTACATCAACACCAAAGTGTGGTTATTAATATAACACATCCATCAAAAGGAAGTCACCTGGGTAAACAAATAAAATAGAGGTTTTTCTTCCAACAATCATGGATATTCCCATAAAGTAAGGAGGCTTCTGCTCTATGGAACTTTTATGTAGAAGGATGATTTTCCTAGCATTAGATACTGATTTCTGTTATCCCAGAGAAGACATATAGTATAATGGAAAAGGGATGAAATTACAAGATGAACTGAGCTGTTTCCAGCTCGGCCACTTCTATAGTTCTGGCCTCTTAGACAGGCTGCTCAATACCTCTGCACCCCACTGTCCTCATTTATGAAATGAAGTGTCAGCCTTTCATACGTTTTAATACCCTATGCCAACTCCTTCTTCTAAACATCTCTCCACAGTAAGCTGCTCATCAACTCCTTCTAACCCCTCCTCTCCCTCACTGCTGGAGGCAGAGCAAACCATTTAGACCTGTGTTGTTCCAAGAGGTAGCCACTAGCCCCAAGTGGTTATTGAGTATTTGAAATGTGGCTCATTGAATTCAAATGTGCTTTAAGTGTAAAATACACATAGATTTTGAAGTCAGTACAAAAAGTAAATGTACAATATCTTATTAATAATTTTATATTAATAACATTAAAAATAATATTTGAGATATATTCCATTAAGTAAAATATATGAATAAAATAAATTTTAACTATTTTATTCTTAATTAGGCTCCTGGAAAATATAATATAGGGCTCAAAGTTATGACCTGCACTGTACTTCTATTAGGCAACTTGAGTTAGTTTTTTTCAGTCTGCAATTACTTATTTGACTTGAGGAATATTGTTAAAAAACAAAACAAAACAGTGATTTCTAAAATTCCTTCAAATATTAATATCCAAGTTCCTAATAAGTCTAGGATCATATAATTAAATAGGATTATTATTTTGGGTCATCATTAACACTGTATGAGATCCAACACTACTATTCAATTCCTTTATTGATCCTATTCATCTTATTATTTTCAAATAATAATTTCAAGATCCAGAATTCTCAAGGAATCATCACACAATGATCAGCTACCAAGAAAGAGTAAAAAGTTCACAAACACACATGCACTTTCAGCTCTGCCACACAACATTATTGTGATTTGGGAAGAGAAATTTACCCATTTGAGCTTTGTTTTCATAAATAAAATGAAAGAGATGGTGTTAAGAGAAATGTAAATTGATCACCATAAATCTGGTATATCTAAATATAATGAGTAATTAGAATGGGATATAATTATAAAATATGACAATAGCAACATATTTGGACTATTTGAACTCTTCATATTTATAGACCTTGTATCTGTTTATTAATTAAATGGAAGACAGCTAAAATTTTACTTCTTTTAAAAAGAATTACATGAGTTTCTAAAATTCAAAAGAAGAATTGATACCAAGTTCATCTTTTGAGAAGTCATGATGTTTCTATATTTTTTTGCTTTATAGTGTGGCTGCATAATGAATAGTAAGACTTCTCATGATATACTAAACTTTAGCGTATCCATCCCTTAGGATAGTTTGAAATAATTCTCCAAGTTAAAGTGAAGGATGAAAGGTGCATTTGATAATGTACCAAGTGTCATCTGAATTGTAACACTACCATTGCATGTTGTAATTTCAGATTTGCAAGTCTTCAGATATCTTCATTGATATTTTAACTGGGAAATTTGCTCGTTTAATTTCATCTGTTACATCTGACTCACTCTAGGCTCAACTGATAGAATATTCTGAAAGTTAATTTCACATACTCTTTCTCTACTTTTCAATTTGTTGAAGCAGCCATTCCAAATGGAAATATCAATGTATTTACGATAATGGCTATAATAAAATTACCACCTATTTAAATATGTAACATTCTCATTAAGCAAACATTTATTTAATGTCTCCCAAACACCAATGTCTAGTCAGCAAAAAAAAAAAAAAAAAAAAAAGTTGCTGCCCTAAAGGAGTATAAATGTTATATTTTCAAAGAGATTCCATGTAAAATAGATTCTAAGATCTTTCCAATAGCCATATGACTGAGAATAAAGGTCCCAAACACAGACAGACTTGGGGGATAGGTAATGTTCTTTTTTGCACCTTACCCCTCGCCCTTTTCAGCAATTCCTACCCTCCTTCCCCATCCGTCCCTCTAGGCGTCACTTTGCTCTTCTCCAATAAGGACCTGGTTTTCTCAAGTAACCACATAACTCGAAGTAAGCATTTAGCCTTCAGACACAGTGGAGAGGTGTGGGTGATATTTGATGGAAAGGAGGAGAATTTGTTTAACTCTCTATAAATGAAGAAACCAAAATCAATAAATTTATCTTTTATGTTCCTGACAACCAATTGATACCAATAAAACCAAACCTTACGTCTTAAGATTGGTTAAAGAATACTTTCTAAGCTTGATTTCTAACGTGTAATTTATCCATGAAAGTAACATATGTCTACAGAAAGTATATGTTGAAATATTAAGGATAATAATGAAAACTGAAATCTCTGCTTTTGAAAAAACAGCATTTTTCAGTGACAGGCTAAGTACACTGCATGAATCTGTTACTTATTGTTCTTTTAATGTGGATATCTTCTTTTTGTTTACAAATGATGGATTTATATGTTTTTAAAGTAATTTTATTTAAAAATATATTTGGACTTAAAATATTATGATATCTAGTTAAATAATGAAACAAAATATGGACGTTTTGAATACCGTTGAAAAACAGTAATGGTAAACTGGAAATTGGATCTCATACTCCTAATTGTGTAGTAAAAATATCTAGTTATTAAATGATATAATAGCTTATTTTTTAGAACACCTAGGGAAAATTATTGATAGTATGTTGTTTTATATATAAATATTATTCCATTTGTATTTCAGAAGAGTATGCAGGATTTCAGTCCCTTGGATTTGCCATTTTGTGTTTCAGAAAAGCTGGTCTTAAAACTGGGAGACAACTAAGATTATGGGAAGAAAACACATACAGGATTTTAACTGCCTTCTCATAACCACTGGCATCTCAAGCTAAGCCAGAAAAGAATTCCTTGAACCCCTGAGAAGGCTCCATCTCTTTTCTCTTCTCTTACCTCATCCATCACTGGAACAACACTTTTTATGGCAGACAAAGCAAAAACTGGGAAATGTCATACATGAGTTGTTTTTGAACAACAGCTATATTATAAAGCTCAGACCTTGACTGCTGATCTCTTTGGCTGCCCGCTCTCTACTTCATGTTTGACCTTCAGTGCTGGCACAATTCTGGCTCCATTCCCCAAAGCACAAAACACAGCAAAGTATGTAGAAATCCTTGAGATAAAACTGGACTCATAAAATGGCACTGCTATTTCCTTCAAAGAAAACTAAAGCACATTTCCAAGCATTATTTGGTTTCTACTTGTCATATTCCATTCTGTTTACATCAAAAAGCTTTGCTGGGTTACCAGTAACAATACTAGATAGGTAAGAAAAATTGTTTTCATGTGCAAAATAATATTTCCTTTTAAGGAACATGCCATCAGCTCCCTGATGAACGTAGCTACATGCATCCTAGGCAATGGCATGCAGAGAGGAGTTGGAGATTGGAGAAGAGTCAGTTCTTAGCAATAAATCAGACAAAGGGACCTTTTATGTTATCTTTTATATCATCATTACAAAGTCAACCCTAACATTTTGCTAATTAGTATAGTATGACCAATCAAATAGAGCCAGTCATATGGTGGTAACTATACCTAGCATTAGTTATCAGACTCCTTGGGAAGTTAACATAGTTTATATAATTCATATAATTCACATGCTACACCTATCTTTGAGATTTTTTTTTCATTATGTCAGTCTCCCTGAAACCATCCTGGGAAGCTTGTTTTCATTTTTCCCCTTCTTATCTTATACTTCTTTCGTAAGTCTTGTTTTGTACTTCTTCACCCAACCTGGTTATCTAACAGCATCTTTCCATTATGCTCCTAAAGTCTTTTACATAATACTCAAAGGAAAAGAAGGAACTGATTTTGTAATTCAGTAGAGATATTTTGCATTTATGAGCAAATGCTATACACTGACGTTCGGTGAGAAATTAGACCATGAATTTCAACATAGGTAAGCTTGGTTTGGTTCTTTAAAGGAAGTTTGCCACTTTGCCTCATGCCTACCAGATAACTATAAATACCACCTGACTTGTTTATAGTTGAGTGCTTTATGTTATCACTTTCTAGGAACAAAATGAACTGAGCACAGAACAAACAGAATGTACCCTTGGTCTGCCAAGAGATATTCATTTCCGACGGGAACTTCCATTGGGTCTCTGCATGGAAAGGAACTTTCCAATGCCTGATATGTTCCATCGACCTGAGAAAGAGGTTGTTCTCTTGCCACGTTTGGTTTATTAGTTCAATATATACTGAGTTCTTGGATTGGAGGGAAGTTCTCACACTGTGAAAAGTCTGTTCAATTTATAGGTTACATTATTTATCCAAGCCTGGGAGAAAAGGGAAAGTATGTTGGGGTGAGCATGGATGTAGAATAGCAATATGGTGAAGGGAAGAGAGCAAGACTGTTACAAAAAAAAAGAGGAGAAAGTAAATAGGATTGCAATTTTTGTTGGTTGAGTCGCTTTCCTTAAATTCATTTTTCTAAATAGACTACATTACTTCCCTACATGCAGAAACACTGAAGAAAAAATTGAGTTTTGTCTAGTCTCTTTTTCACCTCATATGTAGTTAGATAAATTTTAAACAATATTTTAGTTATTTTTGTTTTTAAATTTAAAGACATTGGTGAATGAACTAGCAAAATAATGTAGGTAATCTTTGTGGGGCTACAAAAGACTCCTTGTGCCACATACTGTAGAAAGAATAAGCCACTATTGCTTTCTGAGGCACTCTTAGTGTTTTTATTCTTCAATTCAACTGAGATGGACAGAAAGTAAGATTCCCTTTCTTTTATACTAATTAGAAGGCAATTCAATGGCTATTGAATATAATGTTCTGATGGTAGATAGGTATCATCTCTCATTCTAACTTTGACCATGTTTTTGTAGTCAAATAGAATGCTATGTTGTGAAGCATTTCAAAGTTCTGGAAGTCCTAGCTACAGCAATCAGAAAAGAGAAAGAAATAAGGGGCGACAAAATTGGAAAGGAAGAAGTCAAATTATCCTTGTTTGTAGATGATATGCTCTTATTTTTGGAAAAAAAAAGACTCCACCAAAAAAACTATTAGAACTAATAAACAAATTCAGTAAAGGCGCAGGATACAAAATCAACAAACAAAAATCAGTACTGTTTCTGTATGCCAATAGTGAAAAATCAGATAAAGGAATCAAGAAATTAAGCCTATTTACAATAGCTATAAATAAAATAAAATACCTATGAATTAACTTAAGCAAAAAAGTGAAAGATTTCTACAATAAAAACTATAAAAGACTGATGAAATAAATGAAAGAGGATATTAAAAAAAGGAAAGATCCCATATTCATGGAATAGAAAAATCAAAATTGCTAAAATGTCCATACTACCCAAAGCAATCTACAGATTCAATGCAATCCCTATCAAAATACCAATGACATTCTTCACAGAAATAGAAAAATATACCCTAAATTTATACAGAATGACAAAAGACCCAGAATAGCCAAAGCTATTCTGAGCACAAAGAACAAAACTGGAAGAATCACATAACCTGACTTCAAACTATACCACAAAGCTATTGTAATTAAAAGAGCATAGTACTGGCATAAAGGCAGACATATAGACAAGTCTAACAGAATAAAGAACCCATAGACAAATCCACACATCAACAGTGAGCTCATTTTTGACAAAGGTGTCGAGAACATACATTGGGGAAAGGACAGTCTCTTCAATAAATCATTCTGGGAAACTGGATATTCATATGCAAAGTAATGAAACTGGACCCCCATATCTTGCCATATACAAATCAAATCAAAATGGATTAGGATTTAAGTCTAAGACCTCAAACTATGAAACTACTAAAAGAAGTATTGGGGAAACTCTCCAGGACATTGGACTGGGCAAATAATTATTGAGTAGCAGCCCACAAAGATAAGCAAACAAAACAACAATGGACAAATGGGGTCACATCAAGTTAAAAGGCTTCTGCACAGCAAAGGATACAATCAACAAAGTGAAGAGACAACCCACAGAATGGGGGAAAATATTTGCAAACCACTTATATGAGAAGGGATTAATAACCACAATATATAAGGAGTTCAAATAACTCAATAGAGAAAAATCTAATAATCCAATTAAAATGAGGGCAAAAAATCTGAATAGGTATTTCCCAAAAGAAGACATACAAATGGCAAACAGTTATATGAAAAGGTGCTCAACATCACTGATCATCAGAGAAGCATTCATCTTATATACTTGTATCAAAATAGCTCATGTACCCTATAAACCTATATTTCTACTATGCACTCACAAAAGTTAAAAGTTAAAAAAAACAAAGTTGTTTGTCAGGCCAATGGGGAAGGAGTGCTAGGACAAAATAGGCAAGTCTGCTTTAACAGGGAAGGAACAGTGGGAGTCACATCTGACAAATCCAGCCCAAGTTTATGGGTCAGATTATAGAGCCAGAGGTTTTCAAAATTGCTTTCCCTTCTGCCATGAAACACATAATTGGTAGTATGCCTAATAATAACAAAAATTTGTTATTGTGGTGGTTTGGGGAGTGTGGTTGGCTGGCTGTGGTATGGTAATACTATTAACAAACATTTACAGCATATTTTCTGTATGCCAGGTACCATGCTAAGTGCTTCATACGTAGCAGCTCATTTAATCCTCACAAGAATCCTTTGACATAGTTTTGACTTACGCTCACTTCCGAGAACTCTAAAAGCACTTCCCTCCTTTTCCCTTGCAATGAAGAAAATGTCAGAGTGCACATGAGTATTACAGGGATAATCGAGCCACTGCAATTTATAAAAAGTAAATCTTTCTCAAGCTAATACTTTAATGACTTGTGAATTTATGTGACTTGTGACTAATGACTTGTGACTTGTAACTAATGACTGTGACTTATGACTAAGTCTGACACAAGACCATGTTGACATTAGAGTTGAGCACTGCAGTATTACACTTTGCTATTCTTGTTTCCCAGACTCACTCCCTAATTCCAAACTAAACGTGATGGAAATGTGTGTTTCTGATAAAAGTAGAAAGCAGATGAGCATTGGTAGATATGTGATTACCAATCCCCCAACCCTGCAAGAAAATCTGTTAAAAAGGCAGATCTCGTCGGGCATGGTGGCTCACACCTGTAATCCCAGCACTTTGAGAGGCTGAGGCATGTGGATCACCTGAGGTCAAGAGTTCCAGAGCAGCCTGGCCAATGAGGTGAAGCCCCATCTCTATTAAAAATACAATAATTAGCCAGGCATGGTGGCACCATGCCTGTAGTCCCAGATACTCGGGTGCCTGAGGCAGGAGAATTGTTTGAACCCGGGAGGCAGAGGTTGCAGTGACTTGAAATTGCGGCATTGCACACCACCCTGGGCTACAAAAGCAAAACTCCATCTCAAAAAAACAAACAAACAAAAAAAACCAGCAGATTTTACAGGTTAGTGCTGTAGTGCTGCATGGGAAAGGCATTATAAATAATTTTTGTACAGCCTTTCATTTTGCAAATATGAAAACTAAGACTGATGGTTTTCATTTATATTTGACTACTCTTTTATTTTTTTCCTGTACATATTTTTAAAAGTCATGACAAATTTATTTTAAAAAGTGAAGATCCTTATGTTAAATTTTAAATAAACATATATTTCAGTCTGCTTAAAAGTACAATAATAATTTTGATAAAAGTTTTAGGGAGTTTTCAGTAGTAAAATTAGTTTTACTATAAAGTATGTTCTTTTGGAGGAAAACCATGGCAGACAGAAAGTACTCAATGAGTGTTTATTTTAATTAGAAAAAGAAGGAAAGGGCCAGGCATGGTGGCTCACACCTGCAATCCCAGCACTTTGGAAGGCCGAGGCAGGTGGATCACCTGAGGTCAGGAGTTCAAGACCAGCCTGGCCAACATGGTGAAACCCCGTCTCTACTAAAAATACAAAAATTAACTGGGCATGGTGGCATGCATCTGTAGTCCCAGCTACTAGGGATGCTGGAGCAGGAGAATAGCTTGAACCCAGGAGGCAAAGGTTGCAATGAGCCGAGATCTCACCACTGCACTCCAGCCTGGGCAACAGAGCGAGACTCCATCTCAAAAAATAAAATAAAATAAAATAAAAATAAAAAGGAGGAAAAAAGAAAGGGAGAAAAAAAGGAAGGGAAGGGAAGGAAAGAAGGAAGGATTTTCGAAAGGGGGGGGAGGGATGGAGGGGGGCGGGGGGGAGGAAGGAAGGTAGGCAGGAAGGAAGAAAGAAAGTTTTCTCATTCCAAACAAATTAAAATTTCATTTACATTAAACAATCATTTGCTAAACAGCATCTTTGTGTTAACAATTCACTGTCTTGTGATTACACATTAAGTGTTACTTTAAGAACAATTTCCTTTTCTTCTAAAAGAGGGATAATCTAAATTAACATGCAAAATGCACATCGTAGTAATTAGTCAAACAAAAATGTGGATGGTATGAAAATTTGCAATGTGCAGCAATGGCTTTGAAAAATATCAGATCTAACTTCCAGACTTATAATTAAGAAGGAATTATTTTGTAAAATAAAAAATCCACATTTTATTTTTAAACTCTTGAATCTATTTTGAAAGAATTCTTTAACATACAGGATTAGTATGTACTGCACATGTTTATCAAAGTATTTTGACTTAATGGCAGATGCTCCAGCCAAAGAGATCTCTCTAGCTTATCCCAAAAGGAATTATTAGTCTCAAAAGACAGGACCCAAAGGATAGCTTGATATTGGGAGGCAAACTAAATGAAAAATATATCTCTGGCCGGAGATGTAGAAGATATTAACAGGAACCAGACTCATCATCTAGTCAGTTTTCAGGCATGGTCCCAAAATGGTCACTACCATGATTACATGAGAAAAAGAACTTATTCAAATGTTAATTGTAACAAATAAAAATTCCTGTCCCTAGTCAAGTCAATCAGTCCTACCATCTCATATCCTCTGGCTTGTTGTGTTTTTTGTTTGTTTTGGTTTTGTGTATGTGTGTTAAAAGGCTAAAAGAATGAATGAAATATGAATAAAACGTTCATTTCAAGGACTATCAAAATTTCAAGCTAAAAGAAACATTAGATGTCAATCCAGTGCAATCTTCTATTGTTTTAAGATGAGAAAATGAGGATCCAGAGTCATTAACTGGCCAGGCTTTAGGTGGCAGAGTTAGGACTAAAATCCACTGCTAGGACTCTGACATCGGCCAGATCACAATTGTTTGTTATCAGACATAATTCACCTACACGCAAATACCCACAGAAGCTTCACTCTGCAAAACTATAAGGAGGTGGTGAAGTTTACAGAATCTCTATTCATTATATGCCCACATCTCTGAGGCCCAATGCAATTTATTTTACAAAGTTGTCTTCACCTACAAGTTTCATCTTGCAGGTGATTTACCTCTGAGAATAATATCTGATGGCCTTTAGAGAGGAGCCAACTTTTTATGCTTCTCCATTTCAAATCAGTTCAACATTAAATTAGAAGCTTCATGGGTAAGAAAGAGTGGTTTAGTATTCAGGGTACAAAGTCTTCAACAATAACTGTCTTCATACTCTTCCTATGCATGTTAGAAACTTTGTATTGATAATAAAATACTAAAATTGTTGAAATCTTAGGAACGAAATAAAAATTTTGTTTATTTTAAGCTCTTAATTACTTAAAACTATCTCAGAAACAAAAGTAGAAGTCAATAATATATACTTCTCTGTAATGAATTTCTTATCATCATTGCACTTTAAAGAATCAGATGCCCACGTCCAAAATGAATTTATGGTACTTCTTCAGTCAACAGACATTAATTGAGTGCATACTGTGTGCATACACTGTGCTATATAAGAGGGTCCCTGGACTCAAGGGGTCACAGTAAGATAGGAGAGCTAATAGCAATCTTACATGAAAAGTGCTATCAAACAGATATTTATTTACAGGACTCAGAATTCACAAAAGAAAGCCACTAATTTCCATCCCCATCCTCCAGGCTGGGCAGAGAATGAAGAAGGGAATCATGGAAGGTCAGAGAGGCATGAAACATGCTTTTATCTTCTCTTAAAACAACAAATGAAAACTATTACACTAAAAGGCAGCAAGAGGCATTTAGCAAGCACAAAACATCAACAATTACAAAGCAACAGGAGGCTTCTGTGAAGAACCCAATCATGTGCATGCATAGCATTTAGTGACTGGCTGATCAAGAAAAGCAACTCTGCCTCTTGGTGAGGCTGACAGTGTGTTCAAGATAAAGGCAGGGATGACTAAGAAATCCCTTGGTGATGAGGTTACCAGCACACAAGGCTGTTTTCCCTCTGCATGTTATCCTCTCAGCCCAGCATATCCTTCCTTCCTTCTCTTTGCATGACAGTCTTCTTTCTTCTTTAGATCTCAATTTAAATGTGACTTCCCTTCCTTTCTATCTAAATAGACCCTACTATCATGACCACCACTGCACCAGTATTGTCTGTCTAGTTCTCTATTTTCCTCATAGTAGGTTACTTTCCTTACTTGTTAAATGGCTGTCTCCACCATCATAATCGAGCTTCACAAGAGCAGTGACTTGTTTTAGATCAAGCATACCTGGCATATATCACATGCATAAATCTATTCATGAATAAATGCAGAAGGAAAGAAGGATGGAAGGAATGAAGAAGAAAGGAAGCCAAGAGTCCTAGTCTATCAAGTCTGAGGCATTGATGGAACTGCACTTATTTCATTTATTAAAATGCTGCATGATTAGATCACTATTTGTCAATTTGACTGAAGTGTATACTTCTAAAGAAAAAAAACTCACTGGCTGTAAAAGTCAAGTTAAATATTTTCATGGTAATAAAATAATATATCAACATAAACCCCCCACCCAAATTCACAAGCCTATACTGAACAAACTAAAAAACTAATAAAATTTAAACATCATTTCATGTTAAAATCAACATTCATGTGATCTGCTAGATGATGCTTTTTTCTTTTAAAAGGATTATCACACACAACATGAAACAACTACTAACTATTATAGCACGGGGCAACTGAAGCCACAACTTATCTCTATTCTAACTACTGGGGAATTTTTGTTCAGACAGTACTGTATGGCAACATCATTCAGCCTTCTCTTTATGAGCATGTAACATTTTTCTGTATTAATTTACCTCTGTTCTGTTGGGTCAATTAAGGAACACCACTTGGGGTCAATGTGATTAGAAAGGCAAACTAAACATGACTATTAATAACACAAGGCACTGTTTGACTACATAGTAGTAACAGAGATACTTATAGAAGTTTCTATGAGTACTTTTTAAAATTCCAATAGAGAATTCATCAATCTCCCATTTTGAGAAAAGGGAACACATATTGGATTGTGGCCTATTCTTTAGTTTTAGTGCTTATAGCAGAAGACCTAGATTTGAAACTCTGCTAAAAATATATGCAATTTTAAGGTATTATGTGAATTAAGCAATTCTCAACTTTATTTTTATTTATTTATTTATTTTTGAGAGGGAGTCTCGCACTGTTGCCCAGGCTGGAGTGCAGTGGCGCAATCTCGGTTCACCGCAACATCCACCTCCCAGGTTCAAGCGATTCTCCTGCCTCAGCCTCTCGAGTAGCTGGGACTACAGGAACGTAACACCATGCCTGGCTAATTTTTGTATTTTTAGTAGAGACAGGGTTTCACCATATTGGCCAGGCTGGTCTCCAACTCCTGACCTTGTGATCCACCTGCCTCAGCCTCCCAAAGTGCTGGGATTACAGGAGTGAGCCACTGCGCCCGGCCCAATTCTCAACTTTATTAAGCCTGAGAATCTCTTATACAAATTATAGTCTTCTCTGACCCTCAGCTTCCTTTTCTATCAAATGATAGATGTAACATGGTAGATATTCAAGCTTCATTCTGTTTGAGATATAGGGAATGGCATACCACCAAAATAGTATTAGGATTGAATATCTGAGTCTCTTATTCAACCAATCACATGTCAGCATGAAACTGTATTCACAGGTAGTAAAACAAGCTTCCACACACTTTATTACTGATGCAGGCTTTGGGCCAAAGCTGCTTCATAGATCTCTGGTAAGAAAGTATGAACAAAGGTTCCTTTTCCCTATGCATGGTAAGTGGATGTGGTCTTGAATCACAGAATCTTACTTACTCTACTTCAACCCAAATCTCAAATCCAAGTCTCCATTCTTACCACTCCATTGGGATGTAATGCCTCACCCTAGCAATTGGCTAAAAGAATATGAGCAAGAACAAGAAAGAGAGGGGCGAAAAAAGAAAGAGCGATAACAAGAGGCATCCACTTGACCTTCCCAGAGTGGGGCAAATGCTCCTGCAATCATTTTCTGAGAGAGAATGGAGAAAAATAGTTAAAAATCAAGGGAGATGCTGATATACAAAACAGGACTAGAAAATTAGAGGGATTCCAGGAGTCAGAAATTGTTGCTCCAATGAGAGATCTGGACCAAGTATTTTATACATGTGACCACGAACCAACTAGATGCAAAGGATAAAGAGATAATTGGCACTTTTCCCTTCTGGATAGTAGTCCCTGGGGAACCAAAGGTAGGAAAAAGAGACTAATGTCTCAGCATGCTCCAGACTGGACTTTTAATACATTACTGTAAGCCACCAGTAGAACAGTGACTAGTGGAAAAGCTCTGAAGCCTAACTTACAAAAGCAGACTTTCCTTGGAGATGGAATAAGGGAAATGAAAGCAAGAACGAACATCTTCCATCTACTCAATTCCATGAAATTATAAAAATTATTTTATTCTTTGACAGAAATGTCCAAAATCTATTCTACAACATTGTCACATCAGCAGGTGTTCAAGTCCCATAGCCATTTTGCTACAACGCTTAAATGGAAATACAGTTAAGAAGAGTACCTCTGCCACAGATTCCTCCAGGTTTCTCTCTAGGACTTACAACACCAGAGGTGGATTCAACAGGAATCCACAAAAGTGAGTGGTGAGTGCCAGAGGCAGGCTTGATAGCCACACTCTTCTCAGTTCTCTGTCCCATGCCCAAGAAGACAGTCCATGGCACATTTGCTGATTAGCCATTTCCATTTTATGTACCATAATTTAGTCACAATCATCAGCTACCACTCTGAATCACTTTTGTCTTGTGTCAAAAACGGAATACATCTGCTTTTGTTGACAAATCTTTTTCATTGTATGAGTTTATAAAGGCAGGTAGAAACAAAACTCAGGTTTATATTGCATGGCATTGATGGATCAGAGTGATGTAATGTGAAACAACTAAAAGTGGGAACCACCTACAAATGCCCATAGAGCTAAAAGAGGTTATTTCATTAATTATTGCAAAAAAAAAATGAGGATTAGATATAAGTAGATGGGTTTTAGCAAGCTCTACAATTCATCTTGCATACACACTCTTTGAGTATACTTAGTAAACAGCCAAGCATGGTCTACAAAAGGCCAATATGCCTTCTCCTAGGACCTCTAAGCAAAACTTAAGAGTTATTAACATAATTACTAGAACCCCCAGGATGCCTCTAAATTGTCATGATTTCAAAAAGGATGGGGTTCTTCAGCAGGTATATAACAAGCTGTATTCTTATTTATTAAAGTAGGTATGAAATTCCTTCTTTTTTCTCTCTGATAAATAAATGTACTAAAAACACCTTTTGGCACTAGTTTGGATCCTACCCGTATCTACAGAACATTTCTTTTTTTCCTTCCTGGACTTATTTTTATACCTACATTTTTCACTGTATGCCTGGTTTTGCTAATTGCTAGCCTTGGGATATAGATTTTTTAACCCTTCTGAAGTTCAGTCTCTTGATCTATTAAAAAACTTCTAATGAACAAAGTGTTGTCAGAATTAATAGAATAATAATATAAATAGAGTACTGAACACATAAGACATGACAGTTCATAATAAACATTTACCCTTTTTCATCTTCCTGGAAAGCCACAGTAGAGTGAAGGATTACCTATTAAACTGCATCTTTAATTTTTATTAGTTAAACCATCTTTAATTGTCACTCTAAGAAAATATTTGAAACTGAGGAATAGTTTGAGTTAGTTACACTAGAACAGGAAAACTTGTTTTTATTTTAATTTCTGAGCTCAGTAATATTGCTAATGCATTTTACAAGAAAAATATCAGAAATTTTCAAATTTTTAGACAGACATCAAAACAGGAAAGTAGAAGAGTATCAACTGTGTGGAATGCCACATAATGTAAGTCCCTGGGGGAACACAGCACAACTCCTGTTTCTCAATCCAGAATATTAAAGGAAACAACAGGTCAGAAACAAAAGTGCAGTTTCCGACCAGCCACATAAATTAATCAGAGACACATAAACTTGGAAAGAAACAAATATTGCTTCTTAAATTATTACTTCTAAGATAAAATCAAATTATATAATTTGAAATAGCTTAGTGAAAATATGTCGAAACTTTTCAATTCAGACCATTACCTGAGATCCATAAATGTTTTGCAGGTTTTTTTCCCCCAGTAATACTAAGTTGTGTAATAGTAAGAGTTGAACGATTAAAGTATCTGACATTTAAATCAACCCCATTGTATACTTTTTGGATATTGACATAAAGAGTGTTACAGTCTCTGTAGGCATATATTTGTAAACATAATTCATTGAAAAATGAATTAATCATACAATTTCAAGCAGTAAACTACAGTCTAATGTTTTAAAAATCCAGCCAAGTTTTCTATCTCATGAGTTTTGCATCTCATAATTTTGGATGGAAAGGGCTTCAAAGGGGGCAGTCTGATTGTCCATATCTTTAACATATTCTCAAGCAGTTTAAAGAGTCAAAAACAGAGACAACATTTTAAATAAACATTATATTTATCAAAATTGCATGTAAAATGATGATTCTTTAAAGAGGCATTTTTGAAAACACTATATATTTTAGATAAGCCATAGTGACATTGTTTGTGGTAATGATTAAAACCAGCTTCAAGATTTTTACTTCAATATTCAAAATTCAGGCTAAGATAGAAAACATAGAATATTTACAAATCTTCTCGTAGGCTGAAAATGGAATTACTGCTCATTTTCCCGTAGGATACTCTAGAGTGTCTCATTTCCAAAATATCTTTGGATATTGCAATGCAAATTTCATAGGCAAATTCAATGACTTGGGAAACAAAGTATTAGCTCATTGAAAGAATTATGATAACTTAATTTTTAAAAAGCAGGAACTTTTGTGGGGCTACACAAAACTTCTAGAGACCTGGGATTGAATAGCAACTCTGAAGCCATCAGCTTCATCTCTTCATTTGATAGAGGAAGCACAGAAAGAAGGGACTAATACAAGGTAACATAACTCATTAATAGAAGAATAAAGTCCATAACCCAAAAGTACCTTTGGCTTATTTACCACCACATGCATTTTATATATGTACAAAACAAAAATTGACAGGTGGAAAATCTCCTTTAAAATCTAGAGAAAATGTAACTATTAAATACTGGCATTTAAAAAAAAACTAGGAAAAGTTTCAAAATAGACACAGAAATTTAGCACTGAAAAACTGTTCAAAAATTGTATTAGAATCTTACTGCCAATGTTTTCTGCCTCCCCAGAGAAGGTTATGAATGTTAAAAAACACAGTTAAGTTACAGCTACATTGGTTTATTCAAATAATCAGTGCATCCTTCAAGGAGGGCCAGTACTACAGCATTTACAAC
The DNA here is from genome assembly GCF_028878055.3 of Symphalangus syndactylus. Taxonomy (NCBI): domain Eukaryota; kingdom Metazoa; phylum Chordata; class Mammalia; order Primates; family Hylobatidae; genus Symphalangus; species Symphalangus syndactylus. Next base: position 52,440,087 of record NC_072432.2, read on the forward strand.
TCATGTCTAAGTCAGTGAGCTCTTATCCATAGATTCAATTCTTTATCTTAAATTTTCTCAGGATTGGCCACAAAGTAGAACAAGTTTATCTTGTACTATTTTATTTCTAAACATGAGTGAAGAATTACATATTATTTAAGCATCTGTAATCCCATATCTAGAAAAACATGTTTAAGTAGAAATTCAGGTTCACAAAGATGAGTTAAGGATTCTGCTAATAAATAGAATTGATTCTATTAATCTTTTCTAATACATGACACAAACATAAACAAGAAAGTCAGAAGATACATAATTTATCATAAGTTAAAATATATGTAATGCTTATTATGCTATATTTTAGTACTTTAATATTTTAAAATATTAAAATCATATTTGTGTATATGGCAAGGTACCTGGTTCATAAGCAGTATAGAATATTATTTCAAGTTAATAATCATAAGAAGTCAGAAACAGGAAGGATTTTTACAATTGTGGAATAATTCGTTGATGAGAAAATATTAGTTCCACTTATCTGGGAGAATAAAAAGTATGTACATTTGATTTATAAGCTGTAGTTTCAAAAATATAAAAGTATAACATAGGTTTTTGTAATGAGATGTTAAATAGGAATTATTCTATTGTCTCTGACAGGTTTCTGAAATCTAAAGGCTGAAATGAAGAGGTACTAAGTGCCTTACTCTTCTACGAGACAACAGAACAACAGAATAGAATCAAACCCAGTCAGATACGATCACTGTGGCCAGAACCACTATCTGTCCTCCGCTTCCTGCTACAGGCAAAACATCTGAAAGGAGAGTCCATAAGCCCCTTGAGTCAAGGAAGATAAAACTCCAGCAGTCACTGGCAACTGGAGAGACTGGGAGTTCGCGCCTCAGTTTGTCACGTGCTGAGGCTGCTTTGCACTTATCCTTGAGTAATAGACAAAAGAACTGGAAAAAGTTCGCAGAGCAAAGAAAATTTTGGGACCATGTGGAGGGGCCTGCAACACCATATTTGTCATAGCAACCATGTATGGATTTCCAGTGAGTTCATGTGAAATAATGAAAAGTGGGTCCCCAGGTGATAGGACTTTAGCAAGAAGCTGTGGGGTGTACTGCCAATTCTGAGAGCTGAAAGGTGAAGAAAAAGGACAAGATAGGTTCTTTTTGTCATATTTAACATCAGGCACCTGGGATGTCGAGATGGTCATCAACAGCCACAAATTAGCCAGAAAGGCAGAAACAATCAATATGGACATGTAGTCCCCAACAGCAACAGGCTCTTATGCAGAGATTCATCTGTCTTTGCTCACCTGTTCTCCTCACCAGTTCTCAGTAACAGAGACTTCAAAGACAAGGAAAGATTATCCAGCTCACAGTTTCTCTGCCTCGGTCTCTTTCTCTCTCTCTCTCTCTCTCTCTCTCTCACACACACACACACACACACACAAACACATACACAGGGTGTGGAGGGACGCAGATGAGATTTAAACCAAGTATGAGGCTTGAGTTTTAAATTAGATTGAAATTGAATAAAAATGATCGGCATAGTTCCTCAAAAGGTTAAACATACAGTTACCATATGACCCAGTCACTCCACTCCTAGGTGTATGATCACGAGAAATGAAAACATATGGCTACAAAAACACTTGTAAATGAATATTCAGAGCAGCATTATTTATAATAACCAAAAAGTGTAAACAACCGATATGTCCATCAACCAACAAATGGATTTTAAAAAGTGTTATATTAATACAATGGAATATTTTTCAACAAAACAAAAAAACAAAGTACTGATAGCATGTTACAACATGAATGAACCTGGAAAATATTATGTAAAAGAAAAAAAAGCCAAATTTCAGAAAGTGAGAACAATAATTTTTGTATCTGGATTTCTTCCTTGTACATAAAAAGTGATCAAAACATTCTAAAATTGTAATTTCATAGTTTATAATTGATAAATAGTCACTAAATGAATGAACATATGGTGATAGCTCTAAAAAACGAGAAGCAGCTGGATTTAGGCAAGATAAAGCCAAAGAAGAGAAGACACGAAAATTGAATAGCCAAAAAAAAAAAAAAAAAAAAAAAAAAAACCTAAATGAGAACAAGTAACAAATGGCGATGAAATATTTAATATATCAAGGGCAAAAAAATAGGCTTTTAAAACACATTGCTGTAAACACCAAAAATGTAAATATTCAAATTATATTTTTACTCATTTGTTTTTGCCCCTAAAGTTTCTTCTCCTCTAGTTGGTATAATGGAAATTTTCCTGAATTTGTGCACATGAGATAGTCTGAATACGGACTACCTGGTTCCATATATTGAATTGCATCACAAATACAAAAGCCTTCAGTTAATAAGAGTAGATGTGAGAATAGAACTCAAGGGATTCAACTCCAATAGTTCTCCCTTCAAATTGGTGCTGAGAAACCGGAAAACCAGTGCTGCCTCTCTCTGGGGTAGCCGGTTTTGTAAAGACAATTTTTCAAGTCTCCTTGGCTGTCATCATAATCATTTTGATAAACTCTGAAGGAGCCCAAAAAAGTAATGTAAAGAAAGAGAAAAGGCATACTACAAGGGAGAGAATTGTTCTGAAATCTTTCCATGTAATAACTTCAATGTTTGACAGCATAGGTGACAAGTGAAAACAAGTTATTTTCTGCTCTGAAGTTAGCATGACCAACGAAAAGCACCTCCTTGTAAATCTTACATGGGCTGATCATCTATTATTCCCTTCATTATACAATTAATAAAGTATATATTATAGATCTTAACTTCTAAACTGCTGTGTTAATGTATCCCGATGGACAAAGATGGTAGAAATGATGATAATGATAGTAACATCAATAGCTAATATTTATTAACTGCTTTATATGTGGCCAGGTACTGTGTAAGCATTCTAGAAACATTATTTCATGTATTGTTAACAACTATTCTGAGATAGGTATTTTATGATGTATATTTTACAGATGAGAATAATGAATTTTATGAACTTAGCCAAGCCCTATAGCTAGTAGTGGGTCTAGACTGAACCCAGGCAGTCTGATTCTAGAAACTGCACAAAAAAACAAGTGGACTTAACTGCCTCCCAGGGAAGTGCCTATACCAGACAAATCAATTCTGGAGAAAACTATGAGCATGAAAATGGTCTCACATGCTGTGATCCCTCTGCCCATCAGTCTCTTTTTGTGCAAGATATCCTCTGTGCTTTTCCATCTCAGGTGCCCTCTCCAGCAGCAACAGATTTTCTTAGCTCTTCCTCCTACAGTCAAAAGTGACCTGAGGAGCATTCCTGTAATTCCTACTTACACACTAATGGAATGATGGCAGGTCAAGTAGTTATCTACAGCATAGTTGCTTTTCATAATTTTTCCAGGGACTAGATAGTAATATAAAATAGTCAATTATAGGAGTTGCAGGACTGTCATGGAAGGCCTTTTCAGATAGGCAGGCATTTTAGATTCCTTCACAGTGAACTGTACACAGAATGAGTTCTATTTTAACTGTTTAGCTTTAAGTCTAATAAACCAAGAAAAACGGGCATACAAAGGCAGGGAAAATGTAAGGTCTCAAGATAAAATGTAAGACATTCACCACTGCTTTTTGGACTCTTAACAAACTTGCCTCTGCTTTCTTCTCCAAATCTCTCTCTCTTCTTGTCCTCTTTCTTAGGTATGGGAATACTTGACCATTATCAATTTCTAACAATTTACAAAAGGGCCATGGCCTACACCTTTTCTTTGCCATAAATACCATTCCAGCAGCTATGGATACCATCCTTCAATTCTCAGGTTAAATTTTTCCTTTGAGAAGTTCTCTCTAAACCTTGAAGTGGTGGTAGGGGCTTCTCCTATGACTTCCAATAGTTCCCTATTTTATCTTTATTAAAATACTTATTACATTGTATAATAACTATAATTATGCCTAATACCCACTAGAATTTAACTCCTTCACAAATGCTTGGTATTATTTTAGTCATGTATAGCAGACAGTTCTCACTCTCGCACTCCTCTGCTCCCAGGATCAATCTAGGCTCCATGTCTAGCCTCCTTTGCAGTTAGATGTGCTCATGTGACTCAGTACTATCTCACTAACAAAATGTGAACAGAAGTGACAAGGACCACTACCATGTCTGGTCCATCTGATCCTTCTAGGCAATACTCTATTTTATATCCCCATGGTGAATTTGGAAGGCAAAAGTTAAAATTGTAAAATCACTGGCAGCCTAGGTTTCTAAATAGTTGTTTAAAGCAAACTTTCCTTACTTACCTAGAATAATTTTGGACTTTCACCTGAGCTGCTTCTTTCTAAATCTTTATTTTGAGGGATCTATTTTTTATATATACATATTTTTTCTTTGATATATATTATAAATATAAATATATATATTTCCTAGAATCTAGAATAATACTTGTAGGTACATTAGAAATCTATAAATACATGTTCACTTAAAAAATCAAATAAATGAGTAGTATTAATATCTTAAACAATAAATTCTATTTTTCTCATACTAATTTATAAAAATACTAATGTTTATTTCATGCTTACCATGTATCATTGCTTTCCAAAATCAGATACATAAAGCATCTCATTTAATCCCCAAAATAACGTTATGAGGTATTTACTATCATAATCTCATTATACAGATTAGTAAATTGAAGCTTATACCAGCTAACTCATTTGCCCAATGTATCCGAATTAGTAACTATATGAGCTAAGATTCAATTCGAATAATTTTATTCTAAAGCCTATGTCTTTACTCTTAAAAAAGTTATTCCTATATTGCTGTGTAGAGGAAAGCAATAAAATTTTAAATAACAGTGGAATAAAATAATATTTTATATGAATAATACTTTCTATCACTTTATATAATCATTTCTAGGAAAGTGATAAGAGTTTCTAAGAATTTATGATGACACCACAGTACCATCTTAGTGTCGTTTTAAACACCAAAAGATTCAGGTGCTACACAGAAAGTTAGTTTTAGATTTGAGGACGATATCTAAGTTTCAAGGTTTCTAGTATTATTTTAAATACTTCATCGAGGCTTTGGCTTCATAAATGTTAACGGGACAGCAATTGCCTTAGAGATTTCTAGATTTCATTAACACACGAGTTTCATTAAATATATAAAATTAGAACTTACTTTTTTTTTTTTTTTTTAAGATGGAGTCTCGTTCTGTCGCCCAGGCTGGAGGCTGGAGGCTGGAGTGCAGTGGCGCGATCCTGGCTCACTGCAAGCTCCGCCTCCCGGGTTCGCGCCATTTTCCTGCCTCAGCCTCCGGAGTAGCTGGTACTACAGGCGCCCGCCACTATGCCCGGCTAATTTTGTTTTTGTATTTTTAGTAGAGACGGGGTTTCACCGTGTTAGCCAGAATGGTCTCGATCTCCTGACCTCGTGATCCGCCCGCCTCGGCCTCCCAAAGTGCTGGGATTACAGGCGTGAGCCACTGTGCCCAGCCTAGAGCTTACTCTTAAATCAGCAACCAATCCTTGCACATTTAGAGGTCAGCCCTCAGGTTATAATTCACTCAGAATCACTTTGTTCTCTAAGTTAAGAAAATCCATTGTGATCTAATATAGTGTCATCTTCATCGTGCACAGAAAAAACCTTCCCCACATAATTGGATCAATATCTGTTGTAGGAAGTCTAGACCACATTAATTGGGTTGGTGCTTATTTAGATTTTAGTCATTTTATCAGGAGTTTCCGACTGGCTTCTAAAAATCGATGCCCTGCTGTGTCAAATTCTAGCACAAGGGTATGTCAGAGGCTTTCTCTAGTATGGCCAAGCTTGAGACTTAGTTTTTATTTAAGTAATAATATGCTACATAATAGAAGTAAAATAGGTGGGCCTGAAAAACCATTAGGAAAGTTTATCACTGGATTCACTTAACGAAACCTGCACAATTGCCTTATTTTTAAGATAACTATAATCATACCTCATCTCTTGACTTGGCTGCTTCCCCCATGTTACGGTATTGACAAGGCCATGGTCATTTGTCAGGATTAATGAAACATGCCAGAACAGATATTGTCATGAATTCAGTTCAAATGTGTTTTAAAACCCTTTCTAATAGGTATCCAAAGTCCTTCGGGGTGTGTGGTATAGGAGGAAGATTCTTTTATAGATTCTTCTGTACAGTACGATTTTACACTTTTTCCTCTGCATGTAAATATAATGAAATTTGTAAGATAAAATAGAAAAGATATTACTTAAAAAACTGGAAAAATTCAGCACTATAAAATGTTTATAGTAGTGGCCTGTGAGTAACAAGAATTATAGATGTATTAATGTACTTTCAAAAATGGCCTACATGCATCACCTTCCTGTTTGTTTTTATAACAATCAAAATCAACTTTATTTTTTAAATATGCTCTGGATAAAATCTGTATAAGTACAAATACTTGTAGACAATGGATTCTGGAGACAGTTTTGTCCTAAATGAACTAAAGCTGCTTTTTTTAATTAAAAAAATTACAGGATACTGAGGATGTTTAGTTTGATTTATATTAAATATTAAATAGCTATATTATGAGATAAGCCTCTCATATATTGCCAGGTATTGTTGGCTAAGTGCTGGAAAGTCATTGTTTACAAATCAGGTACTATCTCCAGAGAGCAGAGAGCCTTGAGGCACCTTTGCCTTTTGCTCAAAAAGAAAATACAAGAAAAGTGGCAGTGAAACTTTCTAAGTTCTCGAATTTGGGCAGGTTGCTGAATATTTGGAAGGCAAGATGCAAGTTGAATAAGAACATGAAACATTCATAGTAAGTTCAAATATTTAAGTACATAATGCACTAAATCATATATAGTGTGTTCTCATAGCAATAAAAATTGAAGACAGAGATGTAAGGAAAATCTAATTGAGAAACTCATATTTATTAACTTAGGTTTCAATGTATTAGGAAACAACTGTCATGATTCCTTTCTAAGATTAACACAGTTGTGTAGTTTGAGTATCACAGGTGCTCTGGAAATAGCTTCTCACTGCCTACTAAGGAACCCCTTTTCCATTGGGGCCCCCCGTTTCTCTCTAACAGCATTCTTGCCGTATATTCACCCTTGCAATATGGAGCTATCTATAGATATCTATTTTACAACTCCATGTCTTTCCTCTGCTCTGAATTTCTTTCCCCAATTTATCTACCTGGAAAACTCGCATCGACCTTCAAACTCGCAGGTCAGGATCACCTCTTGCCTTATGCAGCCCTTCCCAAGCCCTCTAGAGAGTCCTCACTCACTCCTTGCTACTAACTGTACCTGTGTACTCATAGAATTCAGCATTTTCAGGGTAGCCTGTTATGATTATAATTTTGCTTTCCCTCAACAGATGGGCAGTTTTTCTTAATAAGGATAATGATGGAGTTTGATTTGACTCTTTTTATTGAGTAAAACAACTCAGTGAAAATTTAATATAATAAATTAAAGAACTTTAACCAAGGACAAGAAGGACATAAATTTCGAGGGTTTTATACTCTCATTTTAGAAGTGCCTTCTAAGAAAGTAAAAAAACAAAAAGCAAGTTAAGTTTATTGAAGCTTTCCAGCTGGTTAGGAATGTTTAAAAGAAAGAATTTTTGAAATTTTACTCATGATATTTTCTCCATATTATTGAAATAGCCCTCATCAAAATATATGAAGGCTAAGGACATTCTTACGTTTGGAAGCACTGAAGTGAAAAGAACAAAACAAGAAATACCTCCAACTAAAAGCAAAGGTAAAGAAAAGCTGAGGACTAATGAGAAGGCAAGGATGAAGCAGAAGGAGCGCTGGATCTAGGAGCAAGAAAGTGACTCCTAGTTCCTCATCTGTCACTCATTAACAACATCCTTTTGGCTGTTACACACAGATATACACACAACCACATACATGCAATCATAAACACACAAATGCAAAATGACAGGTTTTAGGACAAATTTTTTTCCACTTTCAACATTTTTCAAGGTGTTCAATTATTCTCCATTTAGATGTTCTGATTCTTTAAAAGATATTCTACAATATATCACTGCAGGTCTTATTTAATGTGGCTTAAACTTTGTTGTTTTAAATAGCATGATTTTGATAGATGGAGTTGAGAACAGTCAATATTACTCACGGTGCCTTGGTCCTGGCCCTGCTGCTGCATGGCTCTAGACACATTCCACTGACTCATTAACTCATTCAAAAATATGCTATTAACAGTTACCATGTGCCAGGCATCTACTCTCACTTGGTCTATTTTAAGAGAAGAAATTAGGCCATTCATAGAACAATATAGAATGTTTGTATATTACAAAGTTCCCTCTGATATAGAAATTATCAGTTCTTAATCTGAATTTGTATGCGTGTGTTTAAACATCAGGGCAAAACATTAAAAAGCTCAATATTAAAATTCTCAGTGCTTGAATTGTATCAAAGTTAGTTAAAAAAGATAATTCACAGTTATTTCTCCCAAGGCTGGGTGCAGTGACTTACGCCTGTAATCCTAGCACTTTGGGAGGCTGAGGCGGGTGGATCATCTGAAGTCAGGAGTTCAAGACCAGCATGGCCAACACGGTGAAACCCCCGTCTCTACTAAAAATACAAAAAATTAGCCGGGTGTGGTGGCACACTCCTGTAGTCCCAGCTACTTGGGGTCCTGAGACAGGAGAATCGCTTGAACCCAGGAGGCGGAGGTTGCAGTGAGCCGAGATTGCACCACCGCACTCCAGGCTGGGCTACAGAGTGAGACTCCATCTCAAAAAAAAAAAAAAAGAAAGAAAGAAAAAAGAATAAAGTTATTTATCCTACATTTTAACTGCTTTATTAATCACAAATCTTTAACAAATAATACATAGAATGAAAAATTTAAAAACATTTTTAGGGGGATGGTGATAGTCTATGTTTGGTTTGTAAAAGAATTAGTACTTTTTGGTCAATACAAGTCTATTTTGTTAATTTTAGTTATAGTAAGTCTACAAATACTAGTAATACTAGTAACATGCTAATATAAAAACACTATCCTGGAAATACTATGAATTAATGTAATTTTCATTTTGAGGTAGATTTTCATTTGAATTAATCTGGAGTTTTTACATTTTAAAATTTATATTTCCAATTTTTTAATCAATATAACCACTAGAGTGCCTGCTAGTCATGAAGATACAGTGGATCCAAGCCTGTGGTCCGTGTTTCTCCAATCTGAGAATCTGCAAATGTCAGAGAATGTGCACATGAATTCTAGTTTGAAGAACTCTGCCCTAAATTGTTCAAAAAGGATATTATCATATTGCCTGGGGTATGGCCCTCTATGTATTTTTTCACAGATAGTATTCACTGTGTTCCTCCATAATGAAATCCCCACATTGGACCCCCTAAATTCTGTCCTTTCACATTAACCTGATTCCTTTCTCTGAGTTTGGTAAAAATAATTTTATATTCAAGATAATACCTTAATCTGATTATTAGATAATTATAAAACAAGGTGCAATTAGAAAAGAACCGTGGAGGGTAAGATAGAAGACAAAAAACTCCATTAATTTGCCTCTGATCTTTGAATGATTATATAATCTTGATTACATCACTTCATATCTCTAAGCCACAGTTTCCTCCTCTATAAAAATAATCCCCATATTCCCCACTGGTTTGCAATGACAAATGAAATAACAGATATGGAAAGTACTATAACTGTCATGATACCAATATGGGACCTTCTTAATTTACTTATAATGTCTTGGGCTAAAGCTATACGAACTCAGACTTACTTGAGACAAATTATTAAACCACTGTTTGTTTAACTTTGGGTAATCTGCATTACACATAAACCTTGGTGTTCATGCAAAAATAGGGTTAACAATACCTACCTCATAGGATTATTTTAAGTATTTCATAAGATAATATATGTAAATTTTTAGCCAATGTCCAGCCCTGGTAAATGCCTAAAAAGTAGTAGCAATTTCAAAAAAATGACCAAGGTTTGTAGCATGTATTTTTATTGCTATTTTTAGGGAATTCAATTAGAGGAATGAGAACATCATGAAATCATAATGCCTTAGGAATGTAAAATACTAAAGCAGAGACCCGGTCCAAATTCCTAATTAAGTTCTTTAACACAAGAGGAAATAGCCTCAAGAACATACTGTTAGGGTTGTTTATATAAACGAATTTAAAATGTTTCTTCTTTCATGTATGTATCCTATAGATGTAGATGAAAAACACACACATAAGTGATGCCTCAGTTTGCATATCCTGTCATCAACTGATAAGCCATGATGAATCTGAGAAAACTGTTGCACCTATAGTAATGCAGATGAAGATTATTCTTCTCTCTCATTGCAGTCTTGAGACTTGTGGTTGAGAAAATAAGTAAATAAGCAAATAAAGAACCACTAAGGAACTACAAAGCAACAGAGAATATTCACAGAAGGATAGGTACATTATGTATGCTGGTTGAATGTATCAGTGTCATTTGGTTTAGCACCACATCCATATTTTATGTGAGTTAAGTTATGGAGGGAAACCTCTGAGAATTGATACTGAAAATGTCTCAGAAATTACTGAAAGTTGTGCCTACAGTTCTTCCTTCAAACCTGTGCTTTCCATTTACTCCTGAGAAAAAGAAAGATGTTTTGGCTACAATATATCTTTTAGCAGATGTCTATTAAAATTTTCTCATGAACTAAGTTTGCCAGAGGAACTGAGACATTCTCCTCTGGCTTAGTAAAAATTAAAATTAATATTAGACAAGTATAATTTGCCTCTTGGCCTCAATTAGCAATTTTATTATCTCCAACTCAAAGCAAGCAATGGGTAAAAGGGTGAAAGATGACAATGAACTGAAGGAGACCAACGAGCTCTGGGTGGTCTCAGTCCCAATCAGTTTCTAGCAAATCCCTCTATTTCTTGGCTTTCTTAGGCCCTTAATGCTTTACATTTTCTCCTACTCACCAAGGGCTTGGTTTCATCTTCATCTTTGAAATAATAGAGCTGATCCCCCTTGAGCACAAACCAGCGAGTATGCCAAGTCTTGACAAAGCCTCCTTGCTTCCTCAGCCACCCACACTTGATGGCATTCTGCCGCCCTTGGCCTTGCTGGGGGTTCTCCGTGGAGTCATTGTTCTCCTCCATTATCAAGCCGATGGACTTTCCTAGTTAGCAAACAAAAAGAAAGGAAAATAATGAGGTGCTCTGTTATATTCAACTCCCTTTTAAACCACTCTTCTCCAGAAAAAAAAAAAAAAAAAAGACAAAGAGAGAGGAAAGAAAGAAAAGAAAGAGAAAGAAAGAAAGAGAGAAAGAGAGTAAGAAAGAGAGAAAGAGAGAGAGAGAAAGAGAAAGACAGAGAGCAAGGGAAGTGAAGGGAAGGAAAGGGGAAGGGGAAGGGAGTGGGAGAAGGGGTGAAAAATGTTCCTCATCTCATTGGCCAAATTTCTAGGCAAACCACAGACCTGGCAACAATATGCCCAGAGGAAACGTGGAGAGAGCTTATTGTGCCTTCCTGCCTTCTTAAATGAATTCAGCAGCTGAGTGGTGCTCTTTGTCCCTAAGTAGAACTGAAAAATAAGAAAGTTCTAGAGGTAATGTGTGAAGAAGGAATTTCTAAAAATAACCTAAGTAGAACTGAAAAATGAGAAAGTTCTAGAGGCAATGTGTGAAGAAGGAATTTCTAAAAACACACTAAAACATAACTCTCAAGATGATGGCCTCTGTGTCTGTTGGGCACAGCCTAGGACAGGCCCCTGCAGGCCTAGGTTTACCTGAGCAAGAGCTAGCCTGACGTGTGTCCCCATTTCAAGAGACTATTCAGAAAATCTTAATGGAAGATATTTGTCTTACATAGGTGAACATATCTCAAGATGTTTCTACCCTCTGTTTCCCAGATTATTCCCTCGACAATTTCTTTGGCTGGTCAGGGATTCGTACAGCTGAAAAAAGTTTAAGAGAAAACAAACAAACAAACAAAAAAAAACAAAACACCTGCTTTTGCTAGTTTTTTCTATAATTTTTTCCTTTCTCCTACAGCCATTCTCAAGCTTCAGGAGGGTGTGGTGTGCACCAGTCCATGACATGATGAGGAATATTTTAAGGTTATGTGTGAAGGAGTATAAGGCCATACTACCTATACACAAGCAAGAAAATGAGTTCTTCACTGGAAAAATATTAACCAACAGGTGAGATGCTAAAACTGCTCCAGTAAGAACAGAGAAGGTGGACATTCTGGGGGAGCCAGGGACAAGTGGTTAAAAGAGATTTTCCTGTCCCAAAAGCTTCTTCCAAATTCTTGCTAATGTTTATTTCTAAACATTTATTCAGGAATTGGGAAGCCCTCTCTAACTCTTGTGTCTTTGATGAGGTTATAAAGATATTGATTATCTGATAAAACATAGATTATTCCTGTCCAGGCATATAAACAAAGTCCCCGTTTTATCATTTCTGATCAATTCTGGAAGACAAGCTGTCTTTCTGTCTGGTCTTTATATTCACCACTAATTTTTTAATCAATTTGCATGTATACAATTCTGCTTATAAATTCCATGGAGTTTCTATTGTCAGCCCTTGGTCATTTATGTTTCTTCCTTGAAGGCTCAGGGTCAAATCTTCCATTATTGCGCTTCAAGTTCTCTCAATTTAGTCCTGCCATTCCTGTTGCAGGGATGAAGCAGAACTTTCATTCTAATTACTTCTTATTTTAATAACTTCAACCAACTTTGCAGAAGATTTGCCTCTTTCATTGGCATATATTTCAATCTATCACTACCCTTGCCTTAATCTTCACCTCTTAAACTCCTTTTAAACTTCAAGGAGGTCACTTGACTATTATCTGTCTCATTCAATATGCACTTTTGTCCTTTCTTAAAAAACAGGCCCCTGTCTCTACAATACATCTGGACACTTCCTTTGCCCTATGGGGCATTCCGTGACCATAACCACTTATTGCAGAAAACACTCTCCCCTCAGGTGTATGCCCGTGTGTGTGCAGACTGGACCATGCCTGATGCCTCCAACTTGCTATGCCCCGCAGAGCAGGAACTTTCATCTCCTTTCTTTCACAGTACCCGACCTACCATGACGAGCCAAGAACTCCACTCTAAGTGAACAATTAATGCTGTAAGATAATTTAGATAATAAGTATGCTTAGTTAGACCACCCTAAATAATCTTTTTCGTCTCCTGGTATTTAAACTGTTTAAATCTACACAACTTGCTGTTTCATCACTGCCTATTTATTCTTTGACCAAACACGTTAACTTATAAAGTGAAATGGGACCTTAAAACAAACATTCCAACACACACACACCCCACAAACATGCACACACAAATCTAGAATTCATTGCACAACAAATTATTTAGGGCCCTTAGGTATTTTTTTTCTTTCCTCTCAAATTCATGCTTTCTATTAAGTTTGAAAAATTCCCTCTAAAATGCTTCAAGGTTATAAGCAACCTACCATTGATAATATAAAAAATACAAGTAGCTATTTCCCCTTTTGTGTATATTAATTCCTTAGTGAGAAATGTGTGTACACTAGAACATGGTTTCTGATTCCTTTTGTATATGTTGTTTATAAGATTGACCGAAGCCAATGGCAATATTGCCCACTGAACTGACTATAATGCCTATATTTTTATGATTTCAGAATGCATCCGAAAGTGCTTTACTAATGCTCATTGAAGACTAATTGTAACAATTCATTAAAACAGAAATGAAAACAGACATCATATTCCTAAGGGAAAAAATGCCACAACTATTGTTAGATGAGGAAAATTAAGTTTTAATAAAACAACCATAATTTTTATAGAGAAGTCTTAATATTTCTGGAGAAATAAAATGATTAAAATTCTACACTTCATCTTTAAAATGAGGATGCTGGACTGGATTATTTCCAGCTATGGTCTCTTCTAGCATTCTGAAATCTATCATCTCTGTAATTCCATGAGTGTAGGGACATCAGATACCCTTACTACTCAGTACAATGTCTGGCATGCGGTGAAGCTCAATCAATGTTTGATGAAGTGATCAATTTTGCAATAGGTTTCATGCTAAGTGTCTAAAAGTGAACACGATCTCCCTCTGAAACATGATCTTCCCCCAAACCTGATCTTAGTAAATGACACCACGATACACCCAGTTGCAAAGAAAAATATATAGAAAACTGATCATTTGATTCGTGACTCTTCCTCACCCCGGATATCAAATCAATCAGTAAATTCAGAATACCTCTAAAAAAATAGTTCAAATCCATTCTTTTGGCTTCATCTCTATTGCCACCTTACGGTGCAGTCCACTATTATCTTTTGAGGAGATGATTCTAATAGCCTTCTGAGGAGTCTCACTGCTTCCATTTTTAGCCATACAAACAAACACACAGGTACATGCTCACACGTATTTCATTCTCCAAAACGCAGCCAAAGTGAGTTTTTAAAAATTCAAATCAGATAAAGACTCTCAACATTTGAAAACGTTATTGGCTTCCCACTGTACTTATTTCAAAATCCAGAGTCTTACCATGGCCTATAAGGCTCTGAATCATCTGGCACCTCTTTACCTCTCTAACCTAATCTCAAGCCACCTTCTCCCCATCCCTCCCCATACCATACACATACATACTTAACTACTCTTGTCTCCTTTCAGTTCTGGAAACACCCAAGCTCCTTTATGCCTTGCTGATTTCTGCCTAGAAAACTCTGTCTTGGGCTCTTTTCCTGCTCAACTCCTTTTTATCTAAGTTTTGGCTTAAAATCTGTCTCCTCCAAAAAACCTTCACTAATCACCCTGTGAATTAGGTAACCTCTTTTTATTCTCTATCGCTGAACTGTGTCCTTTGTCTGACACTTCTCTAAATTGCTATTTCTTTAGTTGTTTATTGTCTATCACCCCACCAGGAGACCATAAGCTTCACGAGGTCAAGGACATGGCTTTCCTTACTATGTATACCCAGTGACACCCAGTGCCTTTAATAGTGCTTACCTGGTACTCAATAAACCTGTTGAATCAACAGATGGAGCTCTGCAATAATCACAAAAGAATCTCTACAAAGAATATTTTAGAGGCTTCTTTTTCATTGCATTTAATGCCTTAAAGAAGAATGTGTACGCTAAGAACTTGACTTTTTTCCTTTGACACAGAAGACTTCAATTAGCACGAAAATTGTTCTTAAACACAATGTCAAAATCATTACACTTGAAAGAACCTGAAACTGCCCTTATGGAAAAAAAATCAGAATTTATACTTTTTAGTCTTGGCAGGAAAAAAACATAACCAATTGTGGTTTAACACTAAGTACAGTTTATTCACTCAAATTCTCAAAGAATGATTTCACTGAATCTCCGCTGGGAAAATACTTTCACTGAAGTCAGGCCATGGTAGCTGGGTGGTATGTGAGATTACAAAATAGAACTATCACGTTGATTAGAAAACCAACATAACAATGAACAAAGTAATAATCTAAATAAACAGTTATTCCAAACTAAAACTGAGAAATTAACCTGTGTCTTTGTATCAATCTTAAGACAAAAACCTTAATGATGGCTACTGCATCACGCCATAGCTAGACAGTTCTCAGCATTTGATGGGCTTGTAGCTTTTGAATTGTTTTCCAGAGGAGGAAACTGGTTTCTACATCTGTTTGTATGGTTTTTTTTTGCAACCAGATGGGCCAAGAACACAACAGTATGACATGGTGCAATCAGAGATGAAACTCATGCTCCTGACAAACTCTTCTAAGAGTCAAACCGTACACACATGGATATTTAGATGTGTGACTTCATTTCAACAAAGAATACATAAGCATGCATATAAACAAGGATGTAAATAAAGAGGATGCCATATACCACAGAGTTGCAATGTATTTGAAATTACAATACCTTACTATACATGTTCAGCAAACATGAGAGAATGAGACAGTAGGAGAGAGCTAGAGAAAAGGAAAGAGGGAGAGGGAACAACTTAAATAACACAGGCAATTCCACCACAATGCATCCACTCAATGAATGCATGCTCCTATGGCAAGGGTGAAAGGGACCAAATACAACTCCATGCTTTCAATCAGTGTCAGTTTCCTTGGCGTCTGGTGGGGTGAGTATTTCACTATAAATGTGTTCCCAGAATTTCAGTGCACATGATTTCATACCTCATGTCCCCTCAATCAGTCAAAGAAACAGTGATCTGTCCTATTGCTGGGGAAGAAAACAAAACAAAACTAGCAATGTTGGCAAAATACTGCAACCTATGAGAGATTTGTGGGACTTTGAGAAGAAATTTTGATCACAACAAATTGTCACCATTTGTGTTGACTTTAGAACACAAATCCTTTTTAAGATGTGATTCCACTGTACACAGTATATAACTACAGAGAGCCAATATTTATCTAAATTCTACTTTTTCTTATTTTAAACAAAATAGTTTATTTTATATGTATTGCTAATAGGCTGGTTTGTCAAGTGGCAGGACATATTGAACTGTATGTCTACATGCTAGACATACCCTTTGTGTACATGATTGTTCACACTACAAAAATTTACAAAAGAAATGAGACAGTATGCGCATGTGTTTATAGGTGTACATGCAAGTGCACATATGTGTATGGGTGTGTGTATGTGTGGGTGTATGGTGGGTGTGGGTATATATATATACCGTGTGTGTTCTGCCTAGAGCAGGGGTCCCCAAGCCCCTGGGCCGCAGGCCAGTACCAGTCTGTGGCTGGTTAGGAATGGGGCCACACAGCAGGAGGTGAGCTGTAGGCAAGCGAGCATTACTGCCTGAGCCTCATCTCCTGTCAGATCAGCAGTGGCATTAGATTCTCACAGGAGCTCAAACCCTATTGTGAACTGCCCAGCAAGGGATCTAGGTTGCACGCTCCTTATGAGAATCTAACTAATGTCTGATGATCCGAAGTGGAACAGTTTCATCCCAAACCATCTCCCCCTTGCCCCATGAAACTGGTCCCTGGTGTTAAAAGGTTGTGGACCACTGCTCTAGAAAACAAAATCTTTTTTTTTTTAATTTTTTTTTTTACTATTATACTTTAAGTTCTAGGGTACATGTGCACAACGTGCAGGTTTGTTACATATGTATGCATGTGCCATGTTGGTGTGCTGCACCCATTAACTC
Source organism: Symphalangus syndactylus (assembly GCF_028878055.3). Lineage (NCBI taxonomy): Eukaryota > Metazoa > Chordata > Mammalia > Primates > Hylobatidae > Symphalangus > Symphalangus syndactylus. The sequence goes on from NC_072432.2 coordinate 52,457,140, forward strand.
GTCATTTACATTAGGTATATCTCCTAATGCTATCCCTCCCCTCTCCCGCAACCCCACAACAGGCCCCGGTGTGTGATGTTCCCCTTCCTGTGTCCAAGTGTTCTCACTGTTCAATTCCACCTATGAGCGAGAACATGCAGTGCTTGGTTTCTTGTCCTTGCAGCCACAAAAAATGATGAGTTCATGTCCTTTATAGGGATATAGATGAAGCTGGAAACCATCATTCTCAGCAAACTATCGCAAGAACAAAATCTTTAAAGACAAAGTATTTGTTGATATTCTTTTCTCATTTTTTAAATACTCAGTGCCATGGCACTGGAAGCTATGTAAGCATATGCCTGCAGATCTGACATTCTTTGATGAAGCAAAGGACATAAGAGTGTTGCCATCCAGTGTTTACTAAAAAACCTGATTGTGCTATTATTAAAGTCAATCGGTGGAGTGATAGATTTATTTTTATCATTTCTCAGAACATTTCCTCAATAATTGTAGCTGTGTACCTGATTTAGAACCTGAAACTCTTTTAGTGTCCTAAATATTTAAATAATTTCAGGATAAAATGACATAACAAGCATTTTTTTCATGTAAGTCAGTCACCCCTTACTTGGTTTAACGTGTTTAGCTCTCTACATTGGCTCAGCTGTGAATGTTGAATGTGAAAGTTGAATCTTACCAAATCTCTCCTTTGTCCATTTTCCAACTCCATCTAGATTTTCCCTGGATGCAATGAATGCCATCTTTCCTAATCCTCACTACCTATAGCAGAAATTAGTGCCCCACAGAGAATCCTCTCACTTGTTGTTATGGACTGAATGTTTCGTGCCCTCCAAATTCATATGTTGAAGTCCCAACACCCAGTGTGATGGTATTTGGATATAGGGCCCTTAGGAGGTAATTAGGATTTGATGAGATCATGAGGATGGGGTGCTGATCCAATGGGATTAGTGCCCTTATAAGAAGAGACACCAGAAAATTTGTAGTCTCTTTTTCTGAATCCACACAAAGAAGAGCTCATGTGAGCACATAGCAATATGGTGGTTGCCTACAAGCCAAGAAAAGAGGCTTCAGAACAAAACCTACCTTACAAGCACCTTGATCTTAGACTTCCTTGCCTCCAGAACTGTCAGAAATGAACTTCTGTTGTTTAAGCCACCCAATCTATCGTATCTTGCTATGGAAGCCTGAGAAGAATAAGATACCTGCCATTGTACCCACTCCACCACAGCGTCTGAATGTTGGCTGGTCACCACAAACCTTAGCCAATGACTAACTAGAAAGGGAGTAACAAAGGCAGCCTTCTTGCCTCATAGGGAACTTTGCGTTTCAGTCTGTGCTCCAGAGCTTCTGCATGAGATTAGGTCAAAGCCAGTTTATACTGAACTTGATTCCCTGCCCCATCCTGCTTCCCTCACTTCCCTTCTCCTGAGCTCACTCCATAATAAATTACTTGAGCAACAACTCTCGCCTCAAGCTCTGCTCTAGGAACTCTGGCCTTAGACTCTTCCAAGCTACAGATGCTTCAACTTTTTGTCACCCTCACTTCCCTTCCTAACATCACCTACGGTAACAATAATAGTTCAACATCGAACTTAGTGTCATTCTTTCTTGCCAATAGGCAAAGCCTATTGTTGCCTTCAAGTTTCTGCCCACTTTCCTTGTCCCAATCACGCCATTCCTGATATTCTGCATCTCAGGTCTGGGGAAGCCAGGAACACAATTAGGATGAATTTGTCAGTACCACCTCCTAGTTTATGGATGGTTGGCTGAAGGTAAGAGTGTGGTAGGAGGATACTATTAGGGAGTATAAGTATAAATGGGAGGAATGCAAGTGGAATATGGAAGCACAGGTGGTGGTAGAGAGAAGGGGCAAGAGTCAAGGACAAACGCTTTCATTTCCATCATAAAAGTCTAAATCTCCATGTTCTATCCTGTGTCAGACATAAAATTATGTAGCTATGTGGCTCAACCTTGAATAAAATCTTGTTCATACACAAAGACAGACACACGTACACACACACACACACAAATTCACATAAAACTAAGTGTACTGAGAATGAGCAATACCTTTAGAACTCATGGAGTGCCTACTCTGTAGAAGACAGTGCAAATCCAGTGTCTTTCCTTGATTACTATCATAGTAATCACATCGCTTTCCTTGATTACTATCATAGCCTTCTATTTAATCTAATCTCTGATTTCATCCCTAGCACAGTGATATGATGGATTCTTTCCATAGCATTAGCATTTTCCTTTAGAAAGCAAATCAAGTCATGTTACCACCACTCTAAAACTATCTAATAGTTAAACACTTCCACTCAGAGTTAAATCCAAATTCTTTGTCACGGCCTATATGGCCCCAAACAATCCCTGCCTACCTTTCCTTGAACACTTCCCTCACATCTTTGAACAGCTAATTTCTCACCATTCAATTCTCAGTTCAAATGTTGCCTTATTATAGATGCCCGCCTCGGCCTCCCTTACTAGAACCATTCTTCATCCCTCACCACATTCTATCGTATTTCCTTATTTTATTTTTTCCACAGCACACAAGAATCCCTTTTGTATTCGGTTTTCCTTGTCATTTCTCTGTCTCCCCTTTGGCACATGAGCACCTTGAGGGTGGAGGCCTTCTAACCAGTGTATTGAGCAGAAGTAGTACAGAGTGGCCATTAAATACATGGTTATGTGTCAAATGCATGAACACCTCCTAAGGCATAAAACTACCAAAAAGCATAAAACTATAAAATGGTAAAAAATACAACAGATAGCTAAAGATTCATATAAGAGCTAGGATGCAGAGAAGGACATATAGAAGGTTTTGCAAACATGTGCATTTACCAAAAACTACATAACAAAAAATATTTAAATAATTAGATCTTAGTGACTTACAATAAGGGGGATAAAAAGTAACTGCTAACTAAAGAAAACAGATGAGTTTTCTCAGTTCACTTTCTGTCCCCTCACTCTCCACTATACCACCTTTTCCTTGAAGAATAAATCAAAATGTGGTGCCAACAAGGGAATCAATTCTCTATGTACAAAATAACAAAGGATGTAATAGAGATTGTTTTAGCACTGATACAAATTCCAGAAGCCTAAATATGTTTATGGGAAGCAATTGGATTTCTTAAAGTAGCTGGAAGGGCTTAGGACTTTCACCTGTGGTTTTCCCACTGCCTGGACATCACCCTTAACTTCTATTTATCCTTCAGGTTTTCTACAAAGGCTTCCCTGGTGCCACCACCACCCCGCTCTGAAAGTTCCCCTTGCATGATACCATCCTGGACATGACCCTTATCACATGTAGACCATGTTTTTATTGCTTCTCAGTGTTCTAGACCACAATAGACTCCCTGAAACCCACCAGATGAACTAGAATATAGTGAATGCTCAGATAATTGTTAAATAAATGGCAAACTGACGAATAAATGAATGAATGCTTCAATCCATCTTTGTGTTTCAGTCAGTCTTTGGGGTCTATATTAAAATTGACACCAAAGCCCTCAAAGATCTCAAGTATTGTACAAAAATCATAAAACATTTGCTGTTACTAGACACAAATTCAAGGACATCATGACAAATTCTCTCTTTTAAACCTAACCCAAATTTAGGGGCTTAAAGCTAAACTGAACTTCAAAAATGACTGAACCAAGTGGATTGCCATTTGTCTCATTGGATGCTACTCTTAATCATGATCTGAGTTAAAAATAAACATTTCTTCTTGAAAATGAAAAGTATAAGCATGAAAAGAACAATGGGAATTAAATGAAGCACAACAGCCACAAATATAAAGTCAAAAATAGTCACCAGAAGAGCATACCTGCGGAACTTACGTGCAGTTATTTTCCTGAAGAAACACTACAAAATCCTGTTGCTTGATTAAATTGTTCAAAACATCACAGAATAGACAATAGCAAAAAATGATGTGTATATTGGGATGGATCAGGAACATCAATCTCTATATTATATTTTAAGCTTCAATGTTTCTGTATTCATTTGCTAAGAAATCAAAATGACTTACTGAAATGAACCAAAAAAAGGAAACTTCTCCTAAGAATTTAGCTTTTGTTGTCTATTTAATGCCTCATACATTGTAGAGAGAATCTTTTCCCTCTTAAGATGGTTTTCATTCAACTAGAGGGAAAATTATATATATATTAATTTTAATATATGCATAATACTTTAATATATACTTAGAACTGCCCTTCACCACCACAGTGATATCTGAAGGACAAATAAAAAAGACAACCATTGGAATTCCCCAAGCTGATAACCTGAGTAGAAACAAAAATCAAATCAAAACATATACTTTACCATTGATTGGGATTAAGAAAGAACTGCTGCTTGTCAAGCCCCAGGCACACATTACTAATTAATCACCTGTATTCACCCCCAGATGCCATTTCAATCCAGCACTCTAGGCAGTCACAACCAATCAATCATATATGGAAAGGTAAGAAAGAGTCTTTGTTAATTCAATTCTGTAAACAAACTAAGAACTGAAGATATCCCTTAAATATCAAATAGAAACTCCAGTGCTTTTCCAAAAGCAATGGCATCTGAAACGGGAAAAGATGAGAAATTCAACTTATTTTAATGGAAAGCTTGAAGACAGCAACTATCATTTCATCACATGGCCACAGAGAAACAAAGAAAACAAGCCTGAAGCAGGAAAGAGGAAAAGGAGTTGGATGCCTCTTATTTTATATTTATTAATTGAATCTATGACTAGACCCCTCAAAATAGGATCAGAAACATGATGTTATAAACATCTCAATTTTTAAGCTTTTGTGTGTACTCCACTCCCTCACCCATAGTTTATTAATATGATTTTGTTTTGAAAAACTGTCACAAAGAAAAGAAATTTGAGGAGGCCCAGAAGGCTTCTGAAGATGTTGGTCAAAATACACAAAATGCCAATTAGACAGGATTGGAAAATGTTCAAGCGGTCTATTGTATAACATGACTATAACAATGTATTGTGTTCTTAAACATTGCTAAGAGTAGATCTCAAGTGTTCTCATCACAAAAAATAAGGATGTGAGGTAATGTTTATGTTAATTCATTCAATTTAGCCATTCCAGAATGTATGTGTATTTCCAAACATGATGTTGTACATGACCAATGTATATAATGTTTGTCAATTAAAATTAACTCATTCATTAATTTTTAAGAGGTTTTCCACACCTAAATCTGAAAAGTAATAGGATTATAATACCCAAGGGATGGGAGAGCAACTGCAGTAATGAAGGAGAGCTTTATGCACATAGCAGAGAGAATTGGGAGAGGAAAGCTGAACCCCGTATGATACTGAGAAAGTCAGCTGGGTCCTTTCCTCATTATGGGGAAATAACTGCTGTGCCTATAATTTATAGAGACCCTCCAGCACTTTCCCTGATGTCTATAATTTTTAAGCTAAGATGAAAGCTTTCCTGAAACACTACTTTTAATATCAGGTTCCTTTAGTGAGTCTGACCTAGGAGAATCAAATGTTGTTGATTGCATTATCATTTCAAGCCCCTCAGTGGGGCCAGCTATTTATTCAACTACACTTCAAAGAAAATATTTTACAAGTGGGTAACTTTGATGGAGATAGTCATTTGTCTACAATGAACTCTCCAATTTTCTCCTTCAAATGAAAACCCCGAGGTACTTAATGATTTCCAATAAGGACCACTCATTTTTGTCAATTAATCCTGTGCGTAGAACATCATCAGGCTTGCTCTAAAGCTCAGCAAAATGACTAGGCTTTCTAAGTATATAAATCTTGTCCTAATCACTAAACCACAGTTGCTCTCTCAGTGGTTTATTATATGGTGGTATGGACAATACAACTTTTTTTTTTTTAGAATCTGAGGAAGGTAGGGAAGAACTTTTGTCAAAGTGAAAATAGTAGCATCATTCACATTATGGTAGACTTTGATGTGTTAAACTGTGATCTTTGATGAAGTACTGCTATTCACATATAATTTGAACATATTTTAGCACTTCAAAATATCTGATTATTTCACACTTTAGTTTTAGATATGCTAAACAGAAATCTAGCTTTACTGCACCTGAATACATTTAATTAGCAGTTTAGAAAAAGAGAAATAAATCTTCTACATAAAAAATAATTTTTTAAAATTAAGAAGTTTGGTGGCACATATGTTATTTGAAGTATCCAAGAGCCTGTCTCTGGGGACTCCCCTCTCCCTCGTCCCATGTTTTTCTCATTGGTGCCACCATCCCCTTGCTAAAGGAATGGGCTTGAACTTAGTTACTCATAGAACCTGAGCTCCCTAGCAACAGTGACTGGCCCAGGAAATGGACATGTGACTCAGACAGTGCCAAGTAGAGTCTTCCCTTAGGATAGGGAAGACACTGAAAGGATGAGCATCTGAGGTTGGCGGCATTCATCTTCCCTTTTAGCAAAGCCATTTGTAAAATGAAGCTACGCAGAGACAAGCTGGTGTGAGAGAGGAATGGAGAGAGAACCCAAATACATTTGTAACCTGAGGAAAGGGAGTGATTCGCTTAGAAAGGATAAAGTAATAACATAAAAATTATAATGTAGACTTCATTAAAGATTAAAAATATGTGCTCATCAAAAGACATCACTAAGAAAATGTAGTCTTCTGTGACCAGAGGAATTGGGAGATCCACAGGGAAAATGCCAGGATACCTGGAAGCTAGGAAATGATTACAGAAACATTTCTACATGGAGGCCAAGATGGCTGACTAGCAGCAGCCAGTGTGCACTGCTGTCACGGAGAGAATAAAGAGTGGTGGGTTGACACTAGCTCTTCAACCGGAACATCCAGGTGAACACACTGGGATTCATCAGGGAAACAGAATGACCCACAGAGAACAGAGAAGAGTGAGACAGGAAAACTGCCCACCTGGAGTGGCACAGAGCCAGGGGAGTTACCACACTGGGGAAACAGTGAGTAAGTGAGAGTCTTCAGGGACCCACACTTCTACCACTTCTGCTCAGGAGATCCCCGCAAACTCCCCTGCTGGGGCCTCCAGACCAACACAGAGAACTACGTGGGAGTCTGGGCAGAGCCCTGCTCAGGCACACATGGAGTCCTGGGAGCCTTGGATCCTCGGGCACCCTGGCACCAGTGGCTGCAGGTCCAGCAATGGGGAAGGCTAGGCTCCCTCACATGCCTGCAGGAAAGGAACCAAATCCACAGAGCTGAGCAGTGATGGACTGCAAGCCGTGCCTCTACTGCACCTTGCAGGATAAGGCCCATTGGCCTGGGGTGCTGGTGAAGCCACCCCAGCCCCACCTGAGTTCTTGGGCAGGGAGCAGCTCTGCAATTCCTCCCAGACGGAGAGGTAGCCTGCATTTTTGCTTCTCTGCAACCCACCCTCCTGTTGCTCTCAGGCTCCAGAGGGTGTGCAGTTACTGGGGACTCTCCCAGACCCCCGGCAGAGCTGCCTTATGGAAAAGGGACAAGACTGTGTTCCACATAGGTCTCCACCTCTGCTACTGCTCACTGGGCAGGGCCGCCAAACCTGGGACTCCAGTGACCCCCGCCTGGGCTCTCAGAATGGTAGCAGCTCTACACTTCCCTGGGATAGAGCTCCTAGAGGGAGGCAGGGCACCATTTTTGCTGTCCTGCAGCTCTTGCTCCTGTTGCCCTCAGGCTCAGGAGGGAGTGTAGTGGTTGGGGACCTATGGAGATGCCCAGCACAGTGCAGCCACCTTACAGAAAAGCAGCCAGACTGTTTTCCACATGCGTCCCCACCTCCCCTACCCTTCACTCGGCAGTGCCTGTTGACCTGGGCCCCAAATATGATTAACCTGCCCCCACCTGAACACTTTAGTCAGTGGTGGCTCTGCATTTCTCTGAGGAGGAAATCCCAGAGACAACCCAGAGCATGTATGACATTGCAGTTGCAGTAGTACTGCCCTGAATGTCCTCGGGCTGGGGAAGGAACAAAGGACCTGGTTGCTATGCTGAAACCTCCAGCAAGCTGCAGCTATCATATGGAGAGGCGCCCAGTCTCTTTCCAGCGAGCTCCCACACCCCACTCTTCACCAGGTAGGGTTCTTGCCTCAAGACCACTGAAGAGCTCCTCCACCCACAACTGACAATTCCCATTGCTAATGGCTTTGTCTTTCCCTGGGGAGGTGATCCCAGAGGCAACCAACAGCCTCTCTGCACCTGATGCCCTCAGTCTGGGGAAGAAATAAAGAACCTGAGGGTTTTACTCATACTTCTAGCACACCACAGTTAGAGAGAGAAACTCAGGCTCTCCTCTCTGTGAGCCCTCAATCCCCCACTCTTCACCAAGTGGGGCCCCAAGCTTGGGCCAGCAGTTGCAGTCACCCCCCACCCACCAGCTGAACATGCCCAGTAGCAGTTGCTCTGTGTTTCTCTTGAGATGAAGCTTCCAGAGGCAACCACAAGCCCCTCTGCCACTGCCATTGCAGTGGTACTGTCCTTGCTGCCCTCAGACTGGAAAAGGAGCAAAGACTCTCAGTGATTTAACCACACCTCCTTTAGGACAGCCACTGCTGTCCTAAAAAGAAGAAGACAGTCAGTTTCCCCCATGAGCCACCAAGCCTCTCTGCTCATCAATATGCAGGGCCCCCTGGCTTGAGTCCACAATGCAGCCACCCCACCCCAGGCTGATAGCCCCATGCCACTTTCTGATATGGAAACCTGAGAGACAAGTGAAAGGCCCTCTTCCACATGTCCCTACTCATGGGAAGGTCCCTTCTCCTGCTGCCTCCCAGCTAGAAAGGAACATAAAGCCTGAGCTCACCCAGGGCTGCAGTGTGCAGCCAAGAAGTGTCAAGCCAAGAGCTATAGCCAGGACTTGAGTGGGAGGGGATCCCACACTCTTAGAGCACAGAGTGGGAGCATATTGCAGTCACGAGGAAATACAAAGGAGTGAAGTGGCTAAGCAAGAGCCTACCTACTGGTCATTATGCTTAAGCACCATCTACTCGATCACAACCCAAACTTCAACAACAAAAAAAATTTGCCAATATAGGCCACCTCCTGCCCACACTGTGAAACCAAGGACAAGAACTCAGCCACAAATAAAGTTCCTGCACAAAGCCTCAACCCTCTGAAAACATCCTGAAAAGAAGTCAACTGACTGTACTCAAAGTAAAGCACATGGTGGGGTGTGGCAGCTGCATTGAATCACCCCACACAGATGAGAAAGAATCAGCACAAGAACTCTGGCAACTCAAAAAGCCAGAGTGTCTGCTTTCCTCAACAACTGCACTAGTTCCCCAGCAAGGATTCTTAACCAGGATGAAAAGACTGAAATGAAAGAAATACAAATCAGAATATGGATAGGAACAAAGAGCATCAAGATTCAGGAGAAAGTCAAAACTCAATCCAAGAATTCTAAGGATTACAATAAAATATGATACAGGAGCGGTTAGATGAAATGGCCATTATAAGAAAGAGCTGGCTGGGTGCAGTGGCTCATGCCTGTAATCCCAGCACTTTGGGAGGCTGAGACAGGCAGATCACAAGGTCAGGAGATTGAGAACATCCTGGCTAACACAGTGAAACCCCATGTGTACTAAAAATACAAAAAAAAAAAAAAATAGCTGGGCGTGATAGCAGGCACCTGTAGTCCCAGCTACTCACGAGGCTGAGGCAGGAGAATGGCGTGAACCCAGGAGGTGGAGCTTGCAGTGGGCCAAGATCACACTACTGCACTCCAAACACTCCAGCCTGGGTGACAGAGTGAGACTCCGTCTCAGGAAATAAAAAGAACCAAACTGATCTGATAGAGCTGAAAAACACACTACAATAATTTCATAATGCAATCACAAGCATTAACAGCAGAATAAATCAAGCTAAGGAAAAATCTCAGAGCTCAAAGACTGCTTCTCTAAACTAACTTGAACAAAAATAAAAAATAAAGAATAAAAATGAGAAATATGGGATTATATAAAGAGACCAAATCTATAATTCACCAGTGTCCTTGAAAGATATGAGGAGATAACAGGCAATTTAGAAAACATATTTTAAGATATTATCCATGAAAACTTCCCTAACCTCGCTAGAGATGCCAATGTTCAAAATCAGGAAATGCAGAGAATTTCTATGAGATATTACACAAGAAGACCATCCTCAAGATACATTATCATCAGAGTCTCCCAGGTCAAAATTAAAGAAAAAATGTTAAAGGCAGCTAGAGAGAAGGCATAGGTGACCTAAAAGGTGAAACCCATCAAACTAACAGTAAACCTTTCAGCAGAAACGCCACAAACCAGAATAGATTGAAGGCTTATATTCAGAATTTTTAAAGAAAAGAATTTGCAACCAAGAATTTTATATCTAGCCAAACTAAGCATCATAAGCAAAGGAGAAGCAAGACAAGCAAATGGTGATGGAATCCATTACCCCTGGACATGCCTTACAAAAGGTTCTGTAAGGAGTGCTAAATATGGACAAGAAAGAATGTTATGCGCCACTACAAAAACACACTTAAGTAAACTGACCACTGAGAATATAAGGCAACCACAAAAACAAGTCTACATAATAACCATCTACCAACACCATGACAGGATAAATTTCTCCACATATCAACATTAATGTTGAATGTAAATGAGCTCAATGGCACCAATTAAAAGGCACAGAGTAGCAAGCTGGATAAAGAAGCAGGACCCAATGGTATGCTGTCTTCTAGAGACTCATCTCACATGCAATTGAGAGGTGAAGCTGGCTGGGCTTCTGGGTCGGGTGGGGACTTAGAGAACTTTTCTCTCTAGCCAAAGGATTGTAAATGCACCAATCAGCGCTCTGTGTCTAGCTAATCGGGTAGAGGACTTGGAGAACTTTTTTGTCTAGCTGAAGGATTGTAAATGCACCAATCAGTGCTCTGTGTCTAGCTAAAGGTTTGTAAACACACCAATCACCACTCTGTAAAATGGACCAATCAGCACTCTGTAAAACGGACCAATCAGCACTCTGTAAAACGGACCAATCAGCACCCTGTAAAATGGACCAATCAGCTCTCTGTAAAATGGACCAATCAGCATGATGTGAGTGGGGCCAAATAAGGGAATAAAAGCAGGCCAACCGAGCCAGCCACAGCAACCCGCTGGGGGTCCCCTTCCATGCTGTGTAAGCTTTGTTCTTTCACTCTTCACAATAAATCTTGCTGCTGCTCACTCTTTGGGTCCACACTACCTTTATGAGCTGTAACACTCATCGGGAATGTCTGCAGCTTCACTCCTGAAGCCAGAGAGACCACAAACCCACTGGGAGGAATGAACAACTCTGGACACACCGCCCTTATGAACTATAATACTCACCACGAAGGTCTGCAGCTTCACTCCTGAAGCCAGCGAGACAACAAACCCACCGGGAGGAATGAACAACTCCGGACGCACCACCCTTATGAACTGTAACACTCACGGCAAGCGTCTGCAGCTTCATTCTTGAAGTCAGCGAGACCAAGCACATACCAGAAGGAACCAATTCCAGACACACAGTGACATCCATAGGCTCAAAGTAAAGGGATAGAGAAAAATCTACCAAGCAGTGGTTGCTCTCCTAATTTTAGTAAAACAGACTTTAAACCAAAAAAGATTTTTTAAAAAGACAAAGAAGGGACTGACATAATAGTAAAGTATTCAATTCAACAATACCTGACTATCCTAAATATATATATATGCACTTGACACAGGAGCACCAAGACTCATAGAGAAAGTTCTTAGATACCTACAAAGAGAGTAAGATTTCTACACAATAATCATGGGAGACATCAATACCCCACTGATGGTATTAGACAGATCATAGAGGCACAAAATTAACAAAAATATTCAGGACTTGAACTCAACTTGACCAAATGGACCTAACAGAAATCTACAGAACTCTCCACACAAAAACAACAGAATATACATTTTTCTCATCACAACATGGCACATACTCTACAATCAACCACACAATTGGACATAAAACAATCCTCAACAAATTCAAAGAAACTGAAATCATACCAACCACTCTCTCAGACCACAGATCAACCAAAATAGAAATCAATACTAAGAAAATCACTCAAAACCATATAATTACATGGAATTTCAACAACCTGCTCTTGAATGACCTTTGGTTAATCAATGAAATTAAGGCAAAAATCATGAAATTCCTTGGCTGTAATGAGAACAAAGATACAACATGCCAGAATGTCTAGGAAACAGCTAAAGCAGTGTTATGAGGAAAGTTTATAATGCTAAATGCCCGCATCGAAAAGTCTGAAAGATCTCAAATTAACAACCTAACATCATCACTTAGCGGAACTAGAGAAACAAGGGCAAACCAACCCAAAAGCTAGCAGAAGACATGAAATAGCCAAAATCAGAGCTGAACTTAAGAAAATCAAGACTGGAAAAAACATACAAAAGATAAAGATCAATGAATCTATGAGTTTTTTTTGATAATAAGTAAGGTAGACCACTAGCTAGCATAATAATAAATAAAAGAAAGAAGGTCCAAATAAGCACAATAAGAAATGACAAAGGGACATGACCAATGCACCACAGAAACACAAAGGAGACCCTCAGAGACTACTATACAAAACTCTGTGCACACAAACTTAAAAACCTATGAGAAATGGATAAATTCCTGAAAACATACAACCTCCCAAGATTGAACTAGGAAGAAATTCAATCCCTGAACAGACCAATAATGAGTAATAAATAGACCAATAATGAATCAGTAATAAAAAAGCTACAAATAAGAAAGAGCCAGGACCACGGCCAAATTCTACCAGATGTATAAAAAAGAGCTGTTACCATTTCTTTTGAAACTATTCCAAAAATTTGAGGAGAAGGAACTCCTCTCCAACTCATTCTATCAGGCCAGCATCATTCTAATACCAAAACCCAGGAGACATACAACAACAACAATAAAAGAAAATGTCAGGCCGGTATCCTTGATGAACATAGATGCAAAAATCCTCAACAGAATACTAGCCAACTGAATCCAGCAGCACATTGAACAGCTAATCCACCATAATCAAGTAGGCTTTATCACTGGGATGCAAGGTTGGTTCAATACATGCAAATCAATAAATGTGATCCATCACATAAATAGAACTAAAAACAAAAGCCACACGATTATCTCAATAGATTCAGAAAAGGCTTTTGATAAAATTCAACATCCCTTCAGGTTAAAACCCTCAACAAACTAGGCATTGAACAAACATACTTCAAAATAATAAAAGCCATCTATGACAAACCCACAACAAACATCATACTGAATGGACAAAAGCTAGAAGCATTCCCCTTGAAAACCAGCAGAAGACAGGGATGCCCTCTCTCACCACTCCTATTCAACATAGTAATGGAAGTCTTGGTCAGAGAAATCAGGCAAGAGAAAGAAATAAAAGTATCTAGATAGTAAGAGAGGCCATCAAACTATTGCTGTTTGCAGATGATATCATTCTATTCGTAGAAAACCTTGTTGTATCAGCCCCAAAATTCCTTGATCTAATAAACAACTTCAGGGCACTATAAAAAGGAAACTAATAAAAAGTTTCAGGGCACAAAATTCAGTAGCATTCCTATATAACAACATTTAAGCTGAGAGCCAGATCAAGAATGCAATCCCATTTACAACAGCCACAAAAAGAATAAAATACCTAGGAATACATCTAACCAGGGAGGTGAAAGATCTCCATAACAAGAATTATAAAACATTACTCAAAGACATGAGAAATGACAGAAATAAATAGAAAAACATTCCATGCTAAGGGATAAGAAGAATCAATATTGTTATAACAAACATACTGCCAAAAGCAATTTACAGATTCAATGCTATTCCTATCAAACTACCAATGGCATTCGTCACAGAATTAGGAAAAAAAAGACTTTTAAAATTCAAGTTGAACCAAATAGAGATTTAATAGCCAAGACAACCTTAAGCAAAAAGAATAAAGCTGGAGGCATTATGTTACCCAGCTTTACGTTATAATACAAGCCTACAGTAACCAAACAGCATGATATTGTTACAAAAACAGATACATAGACCAACGGAACAGAATAGAGAGCCCAAAAATAATGCCACACACCTACAACCATCTGATCTTCAAGAAAGTTGACAAAAACAAGCAATGGGGAAAGAATTCCCTATTCAATAAATGTGCTGGGATTACTGGCTAGCCATATGCAGAAGATTGAAACTGGACCCTTTCCTTATACCATATATATGGTGGGTATGTAAACTTGTTCAGCCATTGTGAAAAGCAGTTTGGTGATTTCTCAAAGAACTCAAAGCAGAATCACCACTCAATGCAGCAATCCCATTATTGAGTACATATCCAAAGGAATATAAATCATTTTACCATAAAGACACATGCATATTTATGTTCATCACTGCACTATTCACAATAGCAAAGATGTGGAATCAGCCTAAGTGCCAATCGATGTTAGACTGGATAAAGAAAATGTGGTACATATGTACCATGGAATACTATGTGGCCATAAAAAAGGAGATCATGCCCTTTGCAACAACATAGATAGAGCTGGAGACCATTATGCTAAGAGAACTGACACAGGAACAGAAAACCAAATACTGCATGTTCTCACTTATATGTGGGAGCTAAACATTGAGTACACATTGGCACAAAGAAGGGAGCAAGAGACGCCAGGGCCTACGTGAGGGTAGAGGGAGGGAGCAGCATAAGGATTAAAAAACTACCTGTCGAGCACTGTGTTTATTACCTGGGGTAGTGAAATAATCTGTACACAAAACTCCTGCAACATGCAATTTACCTATATAACACATCTGCACATTTACACATGAACCTGAAATAAAAGTTAAAAAGAAAAACAGTGTGTAGGCAAGCCACAGACTGTCAGAAAATATTTGCAAAGCATATATCTGTCAAAAAAACTCATATCCATAATATACAAATGACTCCAACTCAATCAAATTAAGAAAATGAGAAAAGATTTAAATAGGCACTTCACAGAGGAACAAACAGAAATACCCAATAATCTCATGAAACAGTCCCAGCATCATTAGATATCAGAGAATTGCACGTTATAAACACAATCAGATGTCATTACATGCCCATTTGAATGGTTAAAATTTGAAAAGACTGACAATACCAAATGTTGATGAGGATATGAAATAACTAGAATGTTCATATATTGCTGGTGAAAGTGTAAATGGTGCAACCACTTTAACAAAATGTTTGGCAATTTCTTATAAAATTAAATATACCTATATCTATGACTTAGTGATTCCAATTCAGACGTTTAACCAAGAGAAATGGAATCCTTATGTTCTCAAGATTTACACAAAAATGTTCATTGTAGTTTTATTTATATTAGCCACAAACTGGAAGTAACCCAAATGCTACTCATCAAGAGGGAACAGATAAACAAAGAGCATGGCTTGGTTTCTTTTAGCAACCAAAAGAAACAAACTGTAGATATACATATAACAACATGTATAAATCCAACAGTCATTATAATGTGTGAAAGAAGCCAGATACAGAAGAGTCACTGCATGATTCCATTAATAGAAGTTCTAGATGAGGCAAAACTAGCCTATAGTGATAGAAATCAGGAAACTAGCTACTCTTGAGGGGTATATACTGACTGGAAAGGGGCACAAGGGACCTTCCTAAGGTGATGGAAATGTTTTACATCTTGATGAAACAGGAGAAACATGGGTCTAGACGTTTGTCTAATTTCATCAACTATGCACTTGAGATCTGTGCATAAATTATTTTGTTCTAGTAAATTTTATTCCAAAAAGCTGTTAAAAAGTTGAATTCTAGTTAGTAGATTTGCTTTTTTTGCTGTGGTATAGGTTAGCAATTCTGAAATTGCTTTCTTGTATTCCAAGTTGAGCAAACAGACACATACAGTGAATATAACGAATGTGAAGTTAGGTTTCTCACTTTTGGAAAAGAGAGTTACAAATGAGAAAATCAGGACACCAGAATGCATCCTGTAGTTTGAGACTGGAATCAGAGATATCAGTATGAACTCGTGGTTTTTCATAGACAGGCACATAGATATAGAAATAAAAATCAACATATATTCACTAATGCTTCTGGCTGACAGAGCCTAGAAGTATTAACATATCAGTAGCAACGAGTACACCTAGTGTCCAGATCTTGACTTCTAAATGCCATTCACTTCTCAATGGAAGCAAAGCTACGTGGATGAAAGGCTGATTCCAACGTGTGGACAAGGAAAATACAAAATGAGCCTAGAATAACATGTGCCAGAAAGTAAGGAAATCCTCAAGAATGATGGGGAGGAATCAAAAGGCACAAAAACTAATATTAAGTGGCTTTCGGTGGATAAATCTGGGAAAATTTCAGCATCTGAATAAATAATAATAGTATTTAAATATTTATGGCTATAATGGATTATAGAGCCATAGAACAAGAATACATGAATCCCATTGATATCATAAATAAATAAATAAATAAATAAATGAGAGACATGGGAAAGCTCTTCCTTTCAGCAGAATGTCAATTATTCAATTTGAAAGGAATAATGGAATTACAAATTAACAATGGATGCAAAAACTAGTAGGTAGAAGTTTGACAGAAAAAAGACATTTAAATAGTGTCAAAGTTTCTTCTTACAAATTAATTATTATTTAGCAAGGGTAAAACAGTAGTTTTACTGTGGAGAAACCTGGCAGACACAGTGATCAAAGTTTACATTGCCAACTTGAGCAGTGGCTCAAGCCTGTAAACCCAGCCCTTCGGGAGGCTGAGGCAGGCAGATTCCTTGAGCTCAGGTGTTTGAGACCAACCTGGGGCAACATGACGAAAACCCATCTCCACAAAATTACAAAATTTAGCTGGGCATAGTGGTGCGTGCCTGTAGTCTCAGCTACTCGAGAGGCTGAGGTAGGAAAATCATCCGATCCTGGGAGGTTGAGACTACAGTGACCCATGATCGCACCACTACTCTCCAGTCCAGGCAACAGAGAGAGATTCTGTCTGAAAAAAAAAATTACATCGCCAGTATTGAATACACTGATATCATGTGCCTCCTGAAATCATGTGCTGAGAACACAACATCACTTCTGTAGTATTCTTGCCAAAAATGTATATTCTGAATCCAATTATGGATAAACAGACAAATAAAACTGAGGGACATATTGCAAAATATCTAGCCGTGTTTTCAAAACTCTCAAGGTCAAGAAAGACAAAGAAACGTGGGGAACTGTCCCAGGTGAAAGTACACTAAAGAGACAGAACAACTGTCCAACAACGATAGACTGGATTAAGAAAATGTGGCACATATACACCATGGAATACTATGCAGCCATAAAAAATGATGAGTTCGTGTCCTTTGTAGGGACAGGGATGAAACTGGAAAACATCATTCTCAGTAAACTATCGCAAGGACAAAAAACCAAACACCGCATGTTCTCACTCATAGGTGGGAATTGAACAATGAGAACTCATGGACACAGGAAGGGGAACATCACATTCCAGGGACTGTTGGGGGGTGGGGGGAGGGAGGAGGGACAGCATTAGGAGATATACCTAATGCTAAATGACGAGTTAATGGGTGCAGGAAATCAACATGGCACATGGATACATATGTAACAAACCTGCACATTGTGCACATGTACCCTAAAACCTAAAGTATAATAAATAAATGAAAAAAAAAAAAAAAAGAGACAGCACAACTAATCTCAATGCTTGATTTGGGCTTGGATCTTGAACCAGAAAACAAATAGAGAAAGGAGACAATATAGGGCAAAAAGATGAAATTTGAATATAAACCGTGGAATAGATAATACTGTATTCATGTTAAACTTTCTTTTTCTGGTCATTTCATAACTGCAGTTATGACAAAATTGTACTTGTTCTTTGGAAATACACACTCAAGAATTTATGGGTAAAGGGATGAGATGCCTCCAACTTACTTTCAAACACTTCAGAAAAAAATAATAAATACATAGAGACATATTAATAGAATAATAAAGCATATGAAAAAGAATGTAAATAATTGAAGGTGAAGGGTGTTCAGAAGTTCCTAGTACTATTCCTCTAACTTTTCTATAAGTGCAAAAGTATGTGAAAATAATAAGTAAAAACAAACAACACACATGGCTTAGTGTTAAGAAGATACTAATGAGATGCAAATTATGTTCTTTTTTGGACCACCATCAATAGGTTTCAAGTAGTGCTATTATAATTGAAAGGGTACTATGGTAGACGTTGGTAAACATGTCTTTGGAATTAACTTGACCTTGAGAAAGTCACTGAATTTTCTTGGCCTTAGTGCTTTGAGCCCCCAAATAAAGAGGCTGAATGAACTATTTGACATCTAAGATTTCTGTTAATTCTAAAATGTTGTAATTCTTAGAAATGATCTTTTAACAGAATTGTGCTTCTACAGGTAATATGATTAGTAGGACAGATTTTCTAGTTCAGTTACAGTTGAAACTCATAGAGGTGAAAGGGCAGTAAGTAGAGCAGAAATCTTTTTCTATTCTCAATTCTCTTTATTTAATTGCTATGCCATTTTAGCATCTTATCTTTTTTTTTAATTTCATGCCTCAATTTAGAAAACATTAACTACCATTGGATCTGTATATGT
Organism: Symphalangus syndactylus; assembly: GCF_028878055.3. Classification (NCBI taxonomy): domain Eukaryota; kingdom Metazoa; phylum Chordata; class Mammalia; order Primates; family Hylobatidae; genus Symphalangus; species Symphalangus syndactylus. The sequence goes on from NC_072432.2 coordinate 52,475,696, forward strand.
TGTTCTCTTTGCTTTCAGTTATAAATATGATTTTTATTTATTTAATAAATAATATAGCATTTACCATATGCTCACTGTTCCAAGTGGTGTGTGTATGTAAATTCATGTGTGTATGTGCTTATGCATATACATGTGTATAAACTCATTTAATTATCACAATAACCCCATGAAGTATGTACTACTATTATTATTTCCACTTTATAGGCAGAGAAACTAAGGTACAAAAAGGTAACTACAGTCCTACTGCTAATAAGTGGCTGTTTTAAAACAATTAGACATCTGAACCTAGGTAGTATGGCTACAGAGATACAGAGATTATATTCTTAACTACTACTTTATATTGCCTCTCAAATATTATGTAAATGTAATTTCTAGTGTAGAATAGCCCCAGACATTCAAAAATTCCATGAGAAAAAGTAGGCTTGGTTATCAAACTATTTATGTATTTATGCTTTTGCCAAAATTTGATATCTGGATTTTGACCCATATATTAATACATATCATATACATATTGTATATGCATAGCCTCATGTTCTAGATCTATCGCTAATATTTTCTCATCTTGATATTTATGCATATATATTTCATTTTGAGTTTTTACATTTAAAGTGCTGAGACTCTGCACATCCTTCCATGTGAACTTTCTGCCACATTGACTTTGCTCTTTCCCCTTCAGCAACTTGGAAGCAGTCACGTGAATGGGCTCAGAAGCTGTCTCTTGCCCTTCCTTTGCAGAAAGCAGCAAATGAGGCACAGCCCTGCTGCAGCATACCTGATAGTCTCAGCCCAAGGGGAAAGAATGAGGCTCATGCACTAGGTCCTTTATGGAGAGAAAATTAGCAATGAAGGTGACATAGTACTTTTTGCCTTTAAAAAATGGAAACTGGGCTGGGTGCAGTGGCTCGAGTCTGTAATCCCAGCGCTTTCGGGGGCTGAGGCAGGTGGATCACCTGAGGTCAGGAGTTTGAAACCAGCCTGACTAACTTGGTGAAACCCCTTCTCTACTAAAAATACAAAAATTAGCCTGGCGTGGTGGTGGGCACCTGTAATCCCAGCTACTCGGGAGGCTGAGGCAGGAGAATCGCTGCTTGAACCCAAGAGGCGGAGGTTGCAGTGAGCAAAGATCGCGCCAGATTGCACTCCAGCCTGGGCGACAAGTAAAACTCCATCTCAAATAAGGAAAAAATTAAAAAAAAAAAAGAAAGAAACTGTACAGTACTGGATCATTTTAGTTGGGAAAGTACAAGGATATAAGTCCTAAGAATTTCATGATAGCATGGCTAGTGAGTGTTCATTCAGTGCGTGTGACACGATCTGCAGTCACCTGTGTAGCACAGTCAGGCCTCCCTAGATGCTAGGGAGTTACTCATGCAAATCAAATCCCAAGCTCAACTTTCATGAGACCTGGACTGGCGAAAAAAAGAAAAGCTGAACAACTGTTAAGAAAAGGTGCTTTTAAATGCCAGTGGAATTATCTGAGAAAGACGAAAGGCAGAGAGTTGTAAGAATAGTAAGAACTAACTGGAATCCATCATATTTTAACATGTCTGACTCATTGTCTTGCAAAAAAAATTACACATATATATATATGTATGTATGTATATAAATAGCTTCACATAAATTCCAAATACTCCTGAAAAAACCCTTAAAATTAGAGCTGATGTCCCTGCTATATATAGGATCCAAGAGGCTAAAGTAACTTTCTCAAGGCATAAACCTAGCAAGTATCTGAGAAGGAACATGAATGTACATTTTTTGATCTAGATGCTGAAGTTTTTCCTTTCCTTTTGTTCCTATTGAACAATACCACTTCACATTTAGACCATCAGCTTATACAGTCCAGTACCTTATACTAACTAGGGTTTCCAAAATGCAAAGAAATGAATAAAGGAATAATTAAACAGAAAGTAGGCACTTGAATATTTAATAGATTACAGCTTAACATAGTTACAAAAATGTCTAAGACAAAATTAACGAATCATTGAAGAAATACTCTAATAGTATTTACTTTTCATAGTGATACTTTAGAATTTCAAGAATTTAAACATAAAATGGAGACATTCAATTAAGGGTCATTTACAAAAATTTACATATTTCTTCCCATCAGAAACTGGGAAGACAATGAAGTCATCATTTAGATGAGAGGCAAAAGGCTGGCAGTGGGAGGAGGACAAAGCTGTTTAGCATGGAGGGAATGAGGAGGGTGGAGTAAAAGAATGTTTTGGCTGTGGGAGCAGGAAAAATTACATCATCAGCTGTTGGTGTAGTTGAGAAAACGAGGATGATGATTTAATCTGGGTTATTTAGTTTTCTGTGAATGATGAAACTACTATGAACTGCTACTAACTACTACTTCTACTACGACTACTACCAAAACTACTACTAACTACTACTAACTCAAATTACAACCTTCAAGTGAAAAGAAAAATAAAACATATTTTAAGGATTATAGGAAAAAAATTCTGCTTCCTAACATGGCTATGGAATGTAACATTCAGATCAATCAAATATGAAGACTAGTGATGTCGTCTTACATAACATAAACAAGTAGTCAATTTCCAATTAATTAGAAAAAATAATCATATTATTAACACTATCATAAACACAATTCAGGCTTGATTTAAGATTCAGAAGCCATTCAGAATTTTGTAATACTATAAAATCAGTTAGTAGTGGTTTTATCATTCACAGAATGCTAAATAACTCGGATTCAATCATCATTTCCCCTTTCCCAACTATACCAACAGTAGATGACGTCATTCTTCTGGCTCCCACAACCAAAACATTTCTTTAGTCTGTCCTCTGCATTCCCTCCATGCTAACCAGCTTTGTCCTTCCTTCACTGCCAGCCCTTTGCCTCACATCCAAATGATGACTTCATTGTTCTTCCCAGTTTTAGAACTTCTGGAGGCTCACCTCTCAGTACTATCACCAGGCTGATACTTCTGAAACATGTGTTTTATATAATCCAAAACTTTCAATAGCTGCCAAATGCAGAGCATGTCATGTTCAAACTTAGTCGCATGTTCAAGGTGTCATAATCTAGCCCAATATACCTTTCCAATTTATTGTTCATTATTTTCCTCCAGTAAGTGCCCTATGAGGGAGTCTTCCAAATTTGTCTATTCCATGTAACCCAAATATGCAGTGCTTGTCCTTGCCTCTTTCTTATTGGAACTTACTACAGCTAAAATTAGCAGCAGCATCGTTAGCAGCAGCTTCAAGAGCAAACGTTATATATTATTTACTATGGACCAGGAAATGTTGTAAGTGCCTAATACATATAACTCATATAATCCTCACAATAACCCTGTTAAATAGATGCTATTATCATCTCCACTTCACAGATGGTCCAAAACAACTGAGTAATTCATGCAAGTTCACACAGCTAGTAAAAGAATAGAACCAGAATTCAAGCCAAGCAGTTTGGTTCCAAAATTCTACACTCAACCACTATCAATATGTCTCTCAATTACCTATTAATACACTGTATTCATTGTCAGAAATTTAACTAGTCATTAATTATTTCATACATGCTACTTTTATCTCTTTAACGTCTTTATTTCTTTTGTTTTATTTCCCCCTTTAATATTGAACATAGAGTTAGCTCTAAGCATGACTGTCCCTAAGGGAGACCATTTTATTCAAAGATTTTATCTGAAAAGCATACATATGAAAAGCATATATTCGTGCATTCTGATTAGTCAAACTGCACAGAAATAGATTTCCTATCGCCAACAGAGTCATTTGAAACAGGGCTGGCCTGTGGCAAGGGGACTGAGAGGAGAAAGACGGGAGCATGCGCTAGGTAGTAGCTGCGAGAGAATTCCTACATCAGAGGCTCTGCAGGACAGCCTTCTGCTTGCAAGGTGGACCAGAGATTCAAAAAACTTGCTTTGAAGCTATAGTTAACAAACAAGTACTCTTACTTCAATTATAGGTTGTATATCAATAAAAATAGTGGCATTTCCCAAAGATATTCTTACTTATACTCTACATAAGATTAGGAAAGCATACACAAGCCATATGAATTAAGTTAATTATTCATTAAATTAAGCATTGGGGAGAGTGGACTGCACCCCACTAACACCTCAAAATTTTATTGAGTCACTGGTGACTGACGCATGCTGATGACCTGATGAAGGAAGAGTTAAAGGTTTTAAGATGCTTATAGAAGAGTCACCTCTTTACTTTCAAATGAAGCATAACTCCCGTAAGCTTTTTGAAGGAGAAGCACTATTTTAAAATACTTATGCATAGGAATACATATCTAAAACTCTAAGTCTAGAAATTTGGGTAAAATTCTAATTTCTTTATAATAGTGTACTAGGCCAGGCCTTCCACACTATTGTGAAGAATAAAAGCTCATTGTTTGAGGTCCAACTCAAATGTCAACCCACCTGTGAAGTTTTCTTCTGCATAATTAATCATTCCTTCTTCTGTTTTTTAATGGCATTTTATAAGTATCTCTATTGTTTCAGTGATTACATGATATAATTACTACTTAGAAAATGTGCTGATCTGGACTTCTAGCCTGTTATCAACCCAAATATCTATCAAGAATTGAATGAATAAACTATGATATAATCATGCAATTGGTACAACTCAGCAATGAAAAGGAACTAATTACTAATTTTTGAAATAATATGGATTATTTTCAAAAACATTATGTTAAGCTAAAGAAGCTAGACACAAAAAAATATATATTGTTGTCAAGAATTGTGAAGGATCTGGGATTTTACCCAATGAGCAAGTTATTAAAGTTCATGGATGCTAGCAGAAGACACAAGACTACTGGGTCAAAAACAGAGGACTTTATTATTCACAGCAATAGGATCAGCGAAAGTATCACACCTGCACAAATACTGGATTGTGTTACAGGCAAGAAACCTACAGTTTTGGGAACCTAAATCTATTATAATATATATTAAGCCTGCCTGCGCTTAATATATATTATAATATATATTAAGCCCAGAGGGACACATTATCTTTAGTAAACTGCACAGTGACAAACCTTCCCTTTTGTAAGGAGTAAGACATCTTTAGCTTCCAAGGCTGTTCACTATACAAACACCTGTAAAAAAATACTTCTAAGCAAAAGCAGTGCCTCTGCTCACAAGACAAGCAGAATTTTATAAGACTCATGGAGAATTGTTTGCTAATAATTATATATTTTCATTCACATAGCATTCTGAAATAGACAAAACTAGTCTATGGTGGGGAAAAAATCAGAAGAGTTATTGCATGGAGCCAGATGTGATTATAAATACTCACGAGGAAAATTTCTGGCGTGAAGAAAATATTTTATATTTTGTATAAGGTGATTGTTACAAGGGTATATATATTTGTCAAACTCATCAAACTGTACACTTAAATGTATACATAAATTGTATGTAAATTATGTATATACATGTTGTAGTAAACCATGCTCCAATAAAATTGATAGAAACATATGCTGCTTATAGCTGCTTATAACTTCTAGACTGGTATCACCTCAAGGGCAAGGATTTTATTGTATTCATCTATCTTGCTGACTACTGAGAAGAAATTAGCCAACCGAGCATTCTTAGTAGGTGCATCATAAGATTGGTCACATTGAATTATTGGTGATGATTAAAATAGGCCTCTGGGTATTATTCTTCCTTATTGAATATTGATTTGAAATACCACTACAATAGATTTTTAAAAATTTTATTTGTGTTTATTTATAAATATTGATATGATATTTCAAGGAGTCATAACAAATTTTTATTTTTAAAAATAAATCTTCTAAACACTAAATTATTTTGATGTAGATTAATTTTAATAATGTGATGAGTGGTTTAAAAATAAAAACTCATGCTACTAAAAATAAGGTGTTTATTTTTATTTTTATTTATTTTATTTTATTATTTATTTATTTATTTTTAGACGGAGTCTTGCACTCCATTGCCCAGGCTGGAGTGCAGTGGCACAATCTCTGCTCACTGCAACCTCTGCCTCCTGGGTTCAAGCGATTCTCCTGCCTCAGCCTCCCGAGTTGCTGGGACTACAGGCACCCACCACCACACCCAGCTAATTTTTGTAGAGATGGGGGTTCACAATGTTGGCAGGCTGGTCGCAAACTCCTGACCTCAGGTGATCCACCCACCTCGGCCTCCCAAAGTGAAGGTCATTTTAAAAGTAATTATTTTCCATATTGTAAACCTAGTTCTGTCACTCCTTCAGAAACAATACTTTTCAAATCTTCAGAATAAAGACATCAGAAAAAATGTTTCAAATTTGAAAGTTGCAAAGGCTTTTTTTCAATTTTCCTTTCACTTAAGCAATTTAAATTTAGTAAAACTACCTGGTATCTATTAGATGGTAATTTAGCCTAGAAAAGCCTAAAAAGCAAAATTGACAAGTTTATTTTCTATAATAACAGAATTTCAAACACTTTCTTCTTACTATGTACTTTGATATGATTTTTCTAATTTGTTTTATAGATTATGGCCATTTATTTCTTCAAACAACATTTTAATGTGTGTTAAATAATTCTCTTAACTCACATTAAAATGTTGTTTGAAAAAGACAGTGGATCCAAATTAAGCAGTAAAATGGTTTGTCACCTTAGTACAAAAAAAATTGCAAGTTTAAAAAGTTTGCCTTACTCATACATTTCTTTATGTTACCTTTTATTTCTCTAGTAAAGACTTGGAAGGAAGGAAAGTAATTCTCTCATTTGCTAAATGGAACATATAGGAAACCATTTTATCTTCATTCCTAACAAAAATACCATCTTGTAGCTTTGTGTTTATAGTTTTGCTGTATAGATAAACCAAATTGTTTTGGTTCAGATCTTAGAGACTGTGCAAAGCTATATATTCAGGAGCAGAGACTTTCTCATTGTGTAAAAAATACTCTTATATTCCATGATATATTTACCATTTACATATTCCCACAACTGTCTGTGAATTCAATGACGGTATTGATTAAATGTACATTAGCAGAAAAGTGGAAACGAATTCTTTGCAAAATCCATCAGGACCCAAATATCATTAGTAATGTAAAGTAAATTGGAGTGCCAATATTTAAAGTATTGGCCCTTTATCATTGTATAATAAAATCAACTTTCTATTATAAGCTCAGAAGCTATTGATGACTGATAGAAATCAAAATTTGTTGAGTTTGATTATTTCCAATAACTGAATAGGTATACACATCTCTATATTGTTACCAAGATCTCAAAAGTCTTTGTTATGTCATGGTAACTCTACCCTCAGATATAAAATCAAATATTTACTCTTCTTTGGTAGAATTCTCAAAGTCAATAAGTCATGGTAAGAGAGTTCAAAATATTTTTAGGTAGTAGTTCAATTACAAGTCAAATAGGTGCTTGGAGACACAATTATGCCAGTAGAGAATACACAGTTCAGTGGATGGGGCTTTACTGACCATCCTGTGTCTTACAGAGGGGCACTTGGAGGCCATCGCACACCATAATATGTATAGTTGCCTTTCCCTCACAGCTTACTGATGACGTTGAACCCCACCAAATCGCCATTATATGATAGAGTTTTACATGCAAAAATTGCAATATCATATAATTTAATCTAATATAAAGTCAAAATAGTAAAATAAAAATAATCAACATATAACTATGGTGTACTCAAAATACATTGCTCATTTAAGAGTCTTTTATAGGCAGGTTTATTTGCACAAAGGAAGTAATAATTTTCTACTTCCTTTCTTGAGCCCTGATATTAAAACTATTGAGCAAATATTTCAGATCTGAGTGTTTAAATTACCCCTTGTTTCTTATCTCACTTCATACCTCAAAATCCTAGAAAGGAGAAACCTGTGAAGATGTTATTTGGTTACCCCTCCCTAACTATTAATGATTACCAGGGTAAAGCATAAGTGGCTTTCTCCCAAAGTGGCACCAATGATTGCTTTTTTTTTTTTTCTTGCATTGCTAAATTTGTTCACTAAGTGTACATCTTCCCTAAATTATCAAGTCATACTTCAGGCTTGGCATACATATCTGTACCTTTAAAGAATTATCTTTCCATCAAGGTCAGAAAAACTCCGACACCAAAATACAAGTGAAAGGTTGAGAATATGTTAAATGACTTGTACACACCATATCTGGGCTTTCTCTGAATACATTTGAATGACTGCTTTTAAGCTTTCCAATTCCCAAAATGTAAATCAGTCTCTAGGGGCAATCTGCAATAATTAAAATATTTTCCTTTAATGGTATGCTGGCCACTAATGGCCAGATAGCATTGCCATTTGTAGCAAAGCTTACTTAGTGATGCCAGGAGTTCATGCCAATCCTTAAGAAAGTTTTCTATAATTTCAAATGCCAACAGACAAAAGAAGAATTTAAAAACTCAAATAGGCAATACTCTTTTTTTGGTATGAGAACATACCTTACCCTAGAGAAATTTTCAAAATTTAGCAGGAAGAAATTACTTTTCCATACAGGAATCTGCTAGCTTTATATGGATTTTTATAGCTGCATTGTTTTTGCTAACATTCCTTCATACTAGAATCCTGCATTTCTACTGCTCAAAATATAGACCTTCTGCCTGGGACCAGAGTCAATCATCAAAAAAGGAAAAGAAAGAATGTTGGAATATAAATGGCTGAGCACAAGAGGAGAGACCTTGCGTCAACAGTCAATGTGTTTTTCTCTAATTGTGTCTTAGGTCTAAGCCTTATCTTACCAATCAGATGGAAAACTTCTCAAGGTCAAGAATCGTGTCTTATAATTTCCTCATGTACAGCCCAGAATTGAATATAAAGCAGGTGCTCAACAGGTGCTTGTCCGTTGATTGAAATGTGAATGATAAGACTATCATTTTAATGATAAGGAAAAAAACACCAGTAGAATATAGAGCATCTAACATACTGTAGTCCTCAGTAATGATGATTTTCCTTCTCTGATTTAATATTCCCTTGAATGAATTGAGAAAAATAATGAGGATTTTTCTCACAACATGTGCTTAGAATACCAAGGTCTCCCATATTGTCCACAGTAGAAATGCAATAAATTGTTGTATCTTTGAATATTGGTCTTTGATAAAGCACTGTATAAAATCACCTGTGACCTAAAATGTTGATATGCTTTTATTGCTACATATCTATAAATACTCTCATACACAAAGGTACCATTCTTCAAATCACCTAACTTACCTAATGAGAATTTATCATTGACAGTTTTAGCAAAAGGCAATTCTTCCTCACTTTTCTCTATCTTCCTGCAAGATGTATAACTAAGTTCACAAAATATATCTATTATAAACACTGCCTGTCATATATGCGATTATTATTTATCAAAATCTCTGTAATTTTTGGCATCTGAACACTGCTTCCATTCTGATCAAAAGCCTCTATACCTTTTGTTTACCAGTTAAATCATTCCAACAGCCATTTATTAAAATTAGGTAGATGTATTAATTAGAGTTTGAATGAGTGATAAAAAAGTGTATAACCTTTTTGGAAAAGACTTTAAAACAAAGTCAAAGATAAGTGGTAAAGATGGTAAAAATGGTATATATTACTCACTATTCCAATAGTCATCTGAAAAGAAAATCATTTATAGGTGATAAAGTGATTCACAAGTTTATCAAATAACTGAGAAGCAAACAAGGCTGAAACATTACCTTTCTCACAGAAGTGGTTTTTGACCTCCCTGAGAAGAAGGGTTTATGTGTTCATGGCACCACATTCTTCTCTTTTGTGGCACTTGCCACAGATATAGTTTTATATTCATTTGTGTGGTTCTTTAGAAGTGTCTAGTCATGTAAGTCAATCCTATGCTCTGTGAGAGTAATTAGCATGTCCTTTTTTTTTTGTACTGGAGTAAGGATTCTGATTATATCACTCAATTGAAACAGTGCCTGACACATAAAAGGCAGTCAATAAATACTGCTGTCAAATTTGTTGAATGAATGGAACACAGGTGGAAGTTAAACACCAGCGATGTAAACTAAGTCATGGTATACCTGTCACAATAAACGTCACGAGACACAGGCAATCACCAACTAGGGATACTAAAATGGAGCCCTCATGTTTTTGACATTCAGAAGAGCTTCAGAGAATTGAAAGAGAAATGAAAAAATGGTGACTAATGAGTATGAACTAGCAAGTTTACTCTTCCAAGAACATCAATAGTGAAGAAAATAAAGCCATAACTTAGGAACACCGGTTTCTAAAACTAGATAGCAGGGAGGCATATTCATAGACATACATACACATCTGTATACAACAAAACCACGTTGTAGAAGCTTCTATAAATCCACCTTAGTCTCTTTGTTAGGGTGCAGAAGAGGGAAAGAAGGTTGAGAAGAATTTGATGGCCAATAGGATGGGCTATGTGATTCAGATGGGACAACATTTGCTTTGGAAATGATTATTCACCATAACCAAATCACATTCCTTCTTCTGTGTTTTTATGACTTCCTTTGTTTTATTCATCACCAGAATTGACAAATTGGATGACCTGGGTACTTTTTCCATCTCCAGACCTCCCTGAGCTCTTCGGAACTTTAATTTGTGTACTATCAATAACATTGTAAGTGCCAACTTCTACATTCTTAAATTTTTACCATACATATCTGATTCCCACATTTCAATTAGTAGTTGTATATTATCGAATTGAATGTGTGATCTTCATATATAAGTAGGATACTTTGTGTCTAGCTTGAAATAGTGAGGAGTAATTTTGGGTATAATGACCACTTTTACTCCAGCTTTTTAAAAAACTTGCTTTTCTTTAACAAAAAAGGTGTAATTTATTTACTATCTATTAAAACTATAAATAAATGAATAGGGGTACAAATATGCATCTTTGTGCATTGGAAAATCTATCAGTATCTAAAACTGAGCTTTTACATTTGAATCAAGGAAATAACATATTGAGAGTTTGAGTTGGACTATGTATGTTTCATATACTTCAACTCTTTATCTTGAGGGACATTCAAACCCACTTAATTAAATACACAGCTTTAGGAAGGTTTTGTTTTTTTTGTTTGTTTGTTTGTTTGTTTTTTACTGTAAATATGGTCAACAGAAGCCCAACGGACCTTAGCCAGGTGTCTTTTGAGTTGGAGATAGAGCAAGCATGTTCACCTATTCAGTCACTTTCACCGACTGCCTTGAGGCCACTGCTAGTGACTTCCATTAGGTTAGAGAAGTCATAAGGAATGATCCTGGTGATGAAGCGTCTGTATGAAATAGGTAACTATTTTCTTTGAACAAATAATATTATGCACAGGTAAGAATTAGGACAATATGGCAATGTGGGGACTAGCTTGCTACACTCTATTTCATATTTCATTCAGCTGCTCCTGAGTTCTAAGACTCTTTATCAATTTTTCCTTCTTTTAACCCAATTTATTTCCACCCCACTTCATCTTCTCCAACTGCCTTCTCCCCCAACCAACAGGCCAACAGCCTTACTGTGGCCAGGCAAACATGTCACTCACAGGCTCCGTTGGTTATTGCCACCACATTCCTTCTGCTGGAGCAGGCAGCGAGGGGGGAGACCTGGTGAGAATGCCAGCCCAGCCACTTTCTAGCTTCTTCCTGCAGTCTTACAGAAGTTAGTTACAATCTTTCAGTTAGTAAAACCAAACTTGCTCATTGTCATGTGACTTACAGGAAACGGGAGGATCAAGTGTCAAAGGAACAGAGGGCACTAAATAATCCTTATTTTTCTTTATTTCTTTGAGATCTTTTTCAAGTTACCCAAAACTTGCCTTTCTTTACTGGTAATACTTCTCATTTTTATAGCTTATAATAGAGGAATAGATACAGATAGAGATATAAACTTAGGCATCTCCTCTGTGATAGCCTCCCTTCTAGTGTTAGCTGCTTCACCAGCTTCCCTAGACTGGGCCCATGTGCATCAGATCATTGTGCTACTCATTTCCTCATCCAGGACTTGTGGATTTCTTATTCCCTAACTACTGAGCTCTTCATGTGCAGATTCAGCTAAGATCAATGTTATCCTGGGAAAAAGTGTCTTAGATAAACTTACAATGTTCCTATAAGTCATCTTTTCGAAGAGAATGACTTCACATAGGCTAGTTATTTTGTTAGAATCTTTCTAGGAGTTTTAAATTAGTGATTACCATAACATATTTTAGTATGTTTAGTGGGGTCTTATTACATTTGAATATATACAAATTTGATAATTGCAAAAATATGTAATTATATAATAATCATATTCACAATAACAAAATTGTTAGGGATAGCATCTTTTTTTTTCTGTGTTTGGCAACTGACACAGAGACTGAAAGATATATTTCAGATTATATAAAGAGTACCCTATAATCCAAAGTTACATTCCAAGTTGTGAGGGAGAATATCCCTTACTGTATGCTGTAAAGCATGCAGAATGCTTCAGCCTCTAAAGCTAATGAAACACTTTAAACTACATTCCCAAAGGCATGGAATATGAGAGAGTTCACATTAGACAATATTTTCATCCATATTTTGATTGCTGAATGCATATCAAATAAAATAGACTATAAAGACAATATAATTTGACTGACAGAATAATGTAAGTTTAAGATCAAAAGTAAAAATAATAAAAAGGCAAATGTCTAAAAAATATTGGATGCATTTCACCAAAGTATACTTATCTAGCTTGAAAACTAGGAGATTTCTTTATGGACAAAATTAACAACAATTACAGAAAGATAAACTGTCCCCTCCTTCAAGATGATGTCCCAAAGTTTATACAGAGGTTTTTCAATTGATAGGAAACGTTTCCCTTGAGGTTTATCACCATAAGCCTGCAGACTCACATAATGAGTAGCCACTTGTCTTTTTAAACTCTCCACCAAATATTCCCACTATATATTTTATCTCAGAATGTCCCCTACAACAATCTATTTAGGCTTTTATGACCTCTCATATGTTGAAAGTAAAACTAACAGCCATGTCCTTGAAGATGACTTTGTTCCACGTGTCACCCCATGGTCTTAGCAAACAGGTTTCTTCTCCCAAGTCAGCACACTTTGTTGACAGAATTGGCTTTTGCCTATTGAGAGCTGCCATTGATCAGTGAATAGAATGAACTAAGGAACTCAGAAGCTTTCCATCACTGATAAAAAGCAGTGGACAGTATAAAAGCAGTTTATACACTAAGGATTTGCTGTGACTTCCTAGCAGTGACAGGATTAGAATGGTCATAGAACAGAGTTTGTTCTCATTCAGCAAGATCATGAAATGGCAGAATGTGCATGGTAAATAATAAACTGGTAAAAACAACTATTGTCAGATGATAACTGCTCGAATGTTCACAATACGATCATAACATTTGTGGTTTCCTCTTTCAAAGATCACAAAACATAATAGTTGGTATCAAATACTATATAATCTTAAATGGGGAGACTAAATTCTGTATGGTCAAATTGTTGAAAAAGAATGATGGCTGTACAATACAAATTTTAATCTCCAATTGTACCATGTACTGTTTATCTGAAGAGCATTATGTAGAAAGAGACATAATTATAGAGATTAAAAATAATGTTTAGAAATTAATTATACACTTCTCACTATGAGTATTTGTGTTAATTATTCTCCATTCGCCATCCACCGCCCTCACTCCTATAGGATCATTCTCTGCTTTTCTCTGTCCTGATAAGGAATTCATTCCTTGAAGTCACTACATTTAAGCCATCTAGAGTAATTCTATTTTCCCACTAGGAGTCTAAGTAAAACACTATCAATCACAAAGAGACAAAACAGGAACAAACGAAATGTCCTACTGCATACTTCTGAATTTTTAGATCACAGTTCATGTCACATTATGACTTTAAAACTGGTTCCTGAAAACAACAGCGTCCATTATCTTCATAGTCACGCACATGACTGAGTTGCTGCCAAAACTTGATAAATATTTGTGCTTTGCTTTATATTTGTTTGTATCACTATCTATTATTCATAAGTTTTATCTGACCTTCAAATGTACTCTATAGACAGTTTACCCTGATGAGCGCTGTAAGTCTTAGGACTCTACCAGGTGTTAGTCGGTAATAAATATGTAAAAATAAAACACAGACCCATGGGAATTGATCATTGATATAATATGCTGTGGAGAGATGATGGACTTTGAAATATGAAGCCTGGAGGTGAAGTCCCAGGACTGGTCTTTCTTAGCTTATATAAGTGATCTTGTACACTTTTGCTCACTTAGCTTTTGTTTCTTCGTTTATTAAAAGGAGGAAGTGAAAATCATTTAATAGGATTGCTGTGAGAACAAAAATAAACCATAAATATGGGAATTACATGAAAACACAAAGTGATATACTCTGCATAGTTATTTTACATTTAAAGCACAGATCACTGAAATACCAGTATTAAGGATTTAATAAAACAAAATTAAGTTGCAAGGCCAGTAATAAAACAGTAGGTATTGAAATGCTTTTGTTTTCCCACAATGATCAGCCTTAAGTCAGAATGGTTTGGAGAAACTGAAAATAAGCTTGTCCCTAGAAAGTCATTTGTGAGTAGGAATACACTCCTCATCTCTTCCACACACTCAATATGTCAGTCAAAGTCCTGTGATTAGAGAACTCACATTTTTCTATATTGCTCACTTATTCCTTCATTAAATAAATATTCACGGAGGGTTTCCTATACTCCAGACACTGTTCTAAGTGTTGGGGACAGAGCAGTGAACAAAATAGACCATCAATGTATGTTGGCAACAATAATGTCCTCTCCCATAAATTGATGTACATTTCTGTTGTTGAATCTTCATTTTTCTTTTCTCTCTTGGTCCTATATTCATGACCCTGTAGATCAGGCCAACTGCTGGACTAGTTGGCCCCACTCAAAGAACTGACACACAAAGTCCCATAGATACACTTAACACATATACCATAAGAAAGGAAAAAACGATTTCACGCACACACACAAAAATAGAAAATCAGCCATCTGGCTTATGTCATTTGTGTTTCTAGAAAATTACTGAATAACACCAAACTGCATAAGGACAATTCTTCAAACCTCACAGTCCCTTGATTATGGAAAACAGTCCCTGCACATTATGCAAATGAAAAACCTAAAGCTTAACATTTATTTACTCATTAATGATTTCTTTCAACAAAATGTGTTAAGTGCCTACTCTCTGTCTTTATTTTGAGAATGAATTTCCTAGGGATCCTTGCATAATTAAATGCATAAAATAATACTATTCAGACAGAAAAAAAAACTAGATATTCTGAGTGATTCCTGGCTCTGCTCTTGCACTAAGGAATATTGAAAACTGTGAGACATAATTTCTGGTTATAAAGTTTATAATCCACTTGGGCACTGAAATATTACATATGGAACAATTAGCAAGGCAAGCATTAAACATATAAATATAATATTTCCCAGTGAATTATTATTTGAGTGTTTATTGGAAAAACAGTCTACAAATGCTTTCCAAATACCTTTGTCCTGAAAAATGAGGGTATTAAAAACATGCAGTAGAGAGCACCGAGGCATGGTGTTCTCAAAGACCTCCAAAGTAAGAAGCCCTTTGAACCAGTGAAAGAGGTGATGAAAATATTCTTGCAATAGCTAAATATCACACTGAAACAGTCAAGACCAAATATCCAGATAGGGGAAGTTCTGATGATAAGGTAGTGCCACTCTGTGTGGATGAATTAACAGTTTATCATAATTCTCATTCATTTGGAAAATGAAGTATACACTTGTGAACTCATAGCTTTCATATCTAATGCTCTTTTACTATTTTATACGCACTAGTCTCCTATTTTTAAAACAAAAATTAAAAGTAGCTTGAAAATATTTACTTGTTGACTAGGTTTGGAGGAGTATATGGGACTTCAATTTTTTTTAATTAAGAGTACATCCATTTTGTAATAGAATTGAAAAGTAATACTTTCACCATAGGTATATATACCTGAGAGTGAGCTCCATTTTCTCCATATATTCATAAATCTGACAAATATTAATTGAATGCCACTCTAGTATCTGACATTATAAATGGAAAAGGAATGGACTTAACCAACTCTCAAAAGAAATAAAATGAAAAGAGATTATTTTTTTAAAAATAGTACAATATTTACATGGTTGAATACAGAAATAAAGGAATAACCTTCATAGTCAACCAGATGTCACATCAGGTTTTGCTGACCATTCAAATGGGATACACAACTCAGGAGAATGACATATTTTTATTGTTTGTTAATCATCATTTAGAATAATGGTTCAATTAGGAGTGATTTTGTCACACCTCCCACTCCCCAGGGGACATCTGGCAATATCTGGAGATACTTTTGGTTGTCACACTAGGAAGGGAGTTTCTACTGGCATCTAGTAAATAGAGGCTAAGGATGATGCTCAACATCCTGCAATCCCCAACAGTTTGGTTCCAACAACAAAGAATTATCTGCCAAAAATACCAGTAATGCTGAGATTGAGAAACCTTAATTCAGAATGTCTAAATGGTGTTGAAAAGCCAAAGGAAGGCTGATGCAAAGAATTTCTGGCCAGTTGAACTTCAGTAGGTTCTCCGACAGGTTTCAGCAATATTTTGTTCTTAATCAGCAATAATCTTAAACTGAAAATCAGAATGTCAGACCAAGTTAAGCCAGTATTTTCATAGTCCAAAATTTTGCAAAATTCATTTATAAAGAACAGGTGCTTTATTTAATCAGACTTAGGAGTAGCATGCCACAACATTATCACAATGTACTTGTCAAAAGCTATAATTTGATTTATGACTGGTGAGCCTAGAATAGTCATAGACACTTTCTGGGAAGAAATTCAAGTTCAATAGAATCCTTGATGACAACAACAAAATTAGTTTTTACTATATGTGCACATACCTTCAAAATATTTGTACTCTGATGTACCACAATGACTACTACTGAATATACATGAGAAGGATTTTGCTACCACTGAACATGATCAGCTCAAGAGTAGTCAAGATGATATTACGTATTTGTCTTAGATACCAATACTGACCTCTATCTTTGATAGTATTGAATAGACAAGCATCAATGAAATATGATCAGCTCAAGAGTAGTCAAGATGATATTACGTATTTGTCTCAGACACCAATACTGAACTCTATCTTTGATAGTACTTTTGGTTGTCATACTTTGATAGTACTGAATAGACAAACATCAATGAAATATTATCATAATTATAATCAACAGAAACAAGTAGCTCTTTGTTACTGCCTATGCAGAGGATATGACATGGAGATAGTCCATGTCCAATTATAATAATCTAGGATTCATGTATATGCAAAAGACAAACACGCAATATTAATCTGTTTGAACTTTACTTAACAAACACATAGTTTGTTAAGAGCTTTGAAAAATATTAACTCACTTAATCCTCATGTCAATCCAATACATTTAGATGCAATTCTAATCCCCATATTTACAGATGAGGAAACTGAGATACAGAAAGGTTAATTCTCGCAACTGCCATCAGAACCGAATTACGTCTTGCCTATATTGTTTTTACAATTGCCATCTGATCTTCCATCCCCATTTTTCTCCCTCCAATCCATATTGTACACTAACACCAGAAATTTTTTTTCTGTATATACCTACTCATAATTTTTCTCCTTAAAAAACTCCAGTGGCTCATGATTTCTTATTGGGCTATTACGATTAAAAATAAGCAATAATATTTTTAGCAATCATAGCTAATATTTTTTTCTTGCCTTCTATGCAGCCCTGCATTAAGCACAATGTATTATTATCATGCATAAACCCAACTGATGTGGTGTGGAATACAGTGTCTGCTACAATCTGACCCAGTCTCTGTCTTTTTCCATTCTTCTTTGTATGGACTGGTCCTTTCTTTCAGTGATTCTCTTCCCTTTCTATTTCAGTCCTATTCTCCAGCTCTCCCAGAGTTAAGTGTTCTATTCATTGTCTTTACAATGCAGCACAAACATAACACTGCTATTGTAGCACTCACCATGTCATTTTGTAATCTATTGTTTATACGCCTGTCTCCTTTGTCAGTGTTTGAGAAATTCATTCCAGATTCACTTATGTTCCTGACACATAAAAGGTACTAATCAAACGTTGAATATATGTCTCAGGAAATCAGAGGAAGAAATTAATTGTTCGTTATCAATGCTGAGTAGCAGAAAAATCCATACCTACTTCTTGGATTAAATGAGGAGATTCTGCACATGAGGTGAAATTTCAAGAGTCATTTAAAATACAGAAGGAAAGCAATACTTGCCAGGTTTGAGAAGCAGTATTTCTATATTCAAAATGATGCTTGGGAAACAGGATGAGAATGAGTATACAAAAAACAAAAATAAAAACAAAACATTAAGTTGTCCTCCCTTGAACACATAGAGGAAGAGAACTAAGGTATAAAAGAAGAGATGAGTGAAACAGTTCAACACACTCAGGTAAAATTTTCCATATGCAAGATAAGGTTGCTAAGTGAATGAGACTGGTAATAGAGAGATGTTAAGAAGAATAGCTTCCCTAGGTTGAAAGTGATCTTATTGTATCTAAATTCCTGTAACTCTTTTATAAAAATCATGTGGCTCAAAACTTTCAATTTTGCCTTTCAATTATTAATATGCATGCCTATCTTCTGAAATAGAAAATATGCCATTTATCATCATATACCCTAATCTACCTATGTGTTTGACATAACTGACATCCAAAACAGTTTGACAATCAAATAAAGCTCATGCATTAAGCTTATGAAGAGGTCA
Organism: Symphalangus syndactylus; assembly: GCF_028878055.3. Classification (NCBI taxonomy): domain Eukaryota; kingdom Metazoa; phylum Chordata; class Mammalia; order Primates; family Hylobatidae; genus Symphalangus; species Symphalangus syndactylus. The sequence goes on from NC_072432.2 coordinate 52,494,393, forward strand.
CGAAAACAAGCTAGAGTTATACTGAATATAAGAAATGCAATATTACTTTTTATTCTAAATTATATTGCATTATTAATGAGATACAGCCTCAGAAAAGACAGCATTGTCCCTCGAACTATTCCTTCTTCAACTTTCCCTAGAATAATGTAACTTGGTATTTCCATCACACTTTTCTCTGGAGCTTAAAGTGCCTATACACATTACACTGATCTATTTCACATGTCCTGAGAGAATCAAGTGTGCAGGATATTGCTGATCCACAATAAACAAAGCAGTGAGTAGACTTTAAGATCCAAAAAAAGGTTTTGTTTGAGCTTATAAGAAATAAGTTACATAACAAATGTACAGATCATGTGTAATATTCCTAAAAGTAAAATATTAATACAACACAATAGGACAGCATTATATGTATTCATCTATTATTAAAAAGCTGAGCGCTATTTCTTTTCAGAGATGATAGAATTTTTTCCTCATGTATGTATTCTCTACAAGAGATTCATAAATTCATTACTGACACTCAGGTATTCAATAATTGAAGTTGTATTTGCTTTCAGAATTTCAGTGGCTAACTAAAGCAATCTCCAGTAGAATCCTACATCCACGAAAGAGATGGGATAAAAGTTAGTTTGATAAATGGTAACAACTATTTATCATTATATAAGTAGGGAAAATGATCCTATGAACTGTCCTTCTCCCTTAATACAGGCAGAAGCCCCGTAGTCTTCAATAGTGGCTTTGAGATAGGCCCCGTACCATTAGTATATAACACCTAAAATCACTAAGTTTTCCACAGGCAACTACTTTTTATCTCATAATCTGATTTTAAGAAAGCTCTATTGAAGTGTAAAAAAAAAAGTTCTGTTTCTTCCTTTTTTTTTTTTGACAGGGTCTTGCTCTGTTGCCCAGGCTCGAGTACAGAGACACAAACACAGCTCGCTGCAGTCTCAATCTCCTGTGGTCAAGCTATCCTCCTACACAGCCTCCTGAGTAGCCAGGACTACAGGTGCACACTACCATGCCCAGCTAATTTTTGTAGAGATGGAGTTTTGCCATGTTGCCCAGGCTAGTCTCGAACACCTGGCTCAGGCCATCCACTGACCTTGGCCTCCTAAAGTCCTAGGATTACAGGTGTGAGCCACCGTACCCGGCCAAAAATAAGTCTTCAAAACATATTTCATGCTCTGTCCAGTCAAGTTAGTGTTTATCAATACAGTTATCTGGACAAACTGTGAATTTATTAGGTTCATTATCTCAGTTTCAAAGGAGGGAAATGGAACAAAAGAATTAAAAAATATACAGCTCTGAGAACAGGCCCTTGGGGGTGTAAAAAGCCTCTAAAGATATCTAATTCTATGTTTCTGACATAAAGGATGAGAACAAAGTAAAAGGCGACCTTCTAAGAAAATAGCAACAAGGAGAACATTCACTACAACTCTTCAAGAACTCTAGGTTGTGGCTCATTTTGTAGGCAACATCTATGGCTGATGCACTAGAAATAAAATATTTACTGGGATGCTCTTTTCTAGGATTTGTGACAGGTATGTAATGAGACAGCCATGCCATATCATCTCTTCTTCTGGAATGCAGTCTCCAAAAGACTGACTGTGGTGATTAAATTTAATGAGCTACAAATATGCAAGAGATCTAGTACAGTAGATGACACACAGTGAGTGTTCAATAATTGCAAGGCTAATTTATAAAATGTTCTTGTCTCAAATAGCATGATGTTCTGAAGATTTAGCCACGGTTTTTGTCTGAAAAATTAGTGACTTCCCATGCTTACTTTTTTTTTAGAAAATTCATCAGAACTGCGTAAACTAACATTTTTTTTAATGTGATGGTTTAAACTCTCCTAGTTTTCTGTGATGAGTCCTAGTGGAGAGCTTAAAGAATGCAAAAAGGAATCTTGAATCAAATAAAGTAAAAATTTGTAAAAGTTGAGCTAGAAAAGGTGTGAAAAGGATGTAAATGCATAAAAGGAGCCACAAACGTGAGCTACGGTAAAAAAAAAAAAAAAAAAAATGCTGATAATACATAAGCACACGGCATGTGAAACTATTAGCAAAAATACAGCTAAACAGAAAAGTCCAATTAAGTTTTGAATATCATATAAATAATACTGCAATTTAGTATCAAAGATACAGTTTGGATATTAATAAGATGGTGGATACAATACAGATGCAGATGAAACCCAACTAAACTATGTTGGACTCTAGCTAAAAGGTTAAGAGATCATATAAGGATCTTCCATCACAAAATAAGAGTGTAAAGCCATCTCACAAGAACCCAAAGGCAGTCAAAATAAATCAATAGTGTTGGGGCAATCCGTAAGCCATCTCCTAGCTTTCCCCTCCCTTCATCCCTCTCCCATTTATTGGGTTTTAGTCTGCTGTCTAACATGTTTTATATGTTTATAAGATATTAGGTCTATATTATAGAGCCTGAGAATTTGCACACTGAAAGCATCATCTAGGCTACCAGTTACAGTAATTCAGGTTGCTCACTGCACAGAGGCACCTGGTGTACACAGAGGGGAGATGAAATCGATCCCATCCTCTGCTCCTGCTTCCAGCATGGGCTGCAAGTTAACTAAGGGTCACTGCCAGATTCGGTATAGGCTTTAGCCTAAGCCATATTTGGATTTAAATCCTAACTCCATCTCTTACTGTGTGGCCTTACGCAAGTTACTTATCCTCTCTAACCTGTCTCCCCAGATGTAAAATGGGAATAACCTCATCAATCATTCAGGGCTGTGTGAGAATCAGAGATCTTGAATGGCCATGGGTCATCACATGTTCACATGTTTAATATGTGATAGCTATTATTATTATTACCTCTATAGTTCTGTGATGTAAACTTCATTTCAGTAAATTCCTAACCATTAAATGGTAGAAATTTACATAATGTGTACTTGGTGCATACAAGTTGTAGACCAATAGTAGAAGGAATATTTTAAAAAGTAGTTATACCAAGAATGTGGTTATTAAATATTGAATGTTTAAGGACACCTAAGGAATTTGGTAAAAAAATTAGCCCAAGGTTCTGATTCAGTGGTACAGAATGGTGGGGTTGGAGGAGGGGTATCAGAATTCTGTAGCAGAATTCTCCAGGTAATACTGACATAGGTGAATCACACATTAAAAACTCTGTTACATGTAAAGAATATTGCTATCTGCAAATGAGCCTGTGAGTGACAACTGAAAAATTATTCAGTCTCCCAAACACTACCTAGATATGCAAATATACACCATGGATACAGAATTGGGCTGCTCACCACCACGTCTATATGAAAATGACCAACCCATATCAGGATTAATCCCATCACAGTATAACCATGTCAAGATTTTAGAGTCAGCAAGAAATGTGTTTTTTGCCTGTTTCCTACAAAATTTTAACTCCATTGTAAAGAAGTCAATAGAATCCATTCTTTTAATATTTCGTCTTTTTTTTTTTTTTTTTTTACCAAGGAACTTTCCTCCACAAGGTAGAAAAATAATCTTTCTTCCTTCCAACTCGTCTATATGGCACTTATTTGTAAGCTAAGTGACTCTGTTGCTAACTATATTTACATATTATAGGTGACATGTACACTTAGAAATTTAACATGTTCCTGTAAACATGCAATGGCTACAGAGCAACTTGTGACTCCACTAAGTAGTCTTGGGCCATATTTGCATTATGAAATTAAAGAAAGGAAAGGAATAACTAAAGTTGAGAGTTATTAGGAAAAGTCTCATTTATGCTAAATTGTCTGACAACTGCACAAATAATAAACATTTATATTTGTTTAAGGAGTGCTTATGTTTCTCTTCTCCAGAGCCATTACCCTGATTATACTTTGATCAAATCATAACTAAAATTGATCTACGTTCTTTGAGACTTACCAATAGATGGCAATGAGGAGGTGCTCTGAGTCATAGATGTTTGCAAGCTATAACTGCAAGTTACTCTTTAAAATAGGAAATCTAGGAGTCATGTACAGTACTGAAGTACTTCAGTTCTCATCAAAAGAAAATTTAAGTGACAATTTATTCTTTTCACTTTAGTGTTACGGTAAAATTAGGTGACACAAGGGAAAGTGCTAGACATGTAGTAAGCATCCTTAAATAGTGGAAGCCTTCCTTATTATCTGACAAAAGAATGTGGTCTCCATTTCTGTATGGGTTTTTTGTTCCCAGGAGAAAATAGCTAACATTATCTGAATTTGTGGGATACCACTCTACCACGTCAAAGACTGGCAGAGCCACCTGGGAGTGTGTCAGCCACCAAATAGCTGAATGATCAGCCGGTCTGGCATGTGGTCATGTGATAAGCAAGCTATTTACATACACACATCAGACAAAAAAGAATTGTTTGAATAAGCAGAGGAAAAGGAAAGAAAAAAAGTCAAAGTGAGGGACTATAGTTCTACATACCTCTAAGTGGGCCTTGAAGTGGGGGCAAATCATGTTATCGTACAGTTCACTTACTTTACATCATGTGGATAAACTGACATAGGATAACATCGCAGTACATGATAGCAAAACAGGCAGGAGTTTTACAGCCAGATATCTGAGTTCAAATCTTGGCTCTGTCAGTTATGAAATATAAAACATGACGTAAATTACTTAAGCTCTTTGAGCACCACTCTCTACTTTGGAAAAGTTGGGATAGGACTATCAACCTGGTTAGATAGTTGTGATATTTACGGATCATGCTTTATAAGTACCCAGCAAAGTATCTGACCAAATAAGAATGCTAACAAATGGTGATGGTTGGAAAGTAAAATTAGCAATAACAACACCTTGCTTATATCTATCATCACCACTGCTTTCACTTCTGCTACTCCTACTACAACTACTACCAACACCAGTACTTCTCATTGTACAATGTGTGGACAGTATGTTATGAAAATAATTATTTGTAGCAATTATGTATGTTCACCAACTATCACCTAAGTTAAAAGTCAAAAACAAAACAAAACAAAAAACTTTGGGATATGTGGTTGGGCTGGACTAAATTTGTGGAATTTGTTTATTTTATTAATGTGTTCATTTAAAGTATATTTATCTTCACAATGGTCTTGAATAAACCAAAGTTCAATGAAGCATCTTTATTTTATTTTCCAGGCTTATCTACACTCAAGTACCAGTAAAATAGATGGTCTTGCATTTTTCTATTTGTTTTAATGAATTTTTAATTGGATATTTACTGAAAGCCTTATTTTTCTAGAATCCAAATGGAAACAACTGAAAATCAAAACTATTTCACATTGAGATATATATTATCTCCTGTTTTTTTTTCTTGAGATGGAGAATTTCTACAAAACAGGCATCAAACATTTTAATAATTTAAAGAATGAGATCTTAATAATTTGATCTTTAGCTTTTCCACTGAAATTCTTTCTAACATACCAGCTTATCATTAACTTTGGTTACTGCTCTTGATTGTCAATAATAAATAACCATATTGGCCTCTTCAATGGGTAGAAATATCTCTAGCAAGGTAGTTCTTGTGAAGTTTCCTATGAGACTGTGAGACTTGGAAAGAATATGTACTATGCTTGTAACAGAATTTTAAACTGACAAAAACTAGTTAAAATTAACATCAAAGTAGGTTGTAATTTACCAAATAGACAATACACTAGGATCAGCAGTATGTAGGGATGCTAAAAGGAGAGAAGTGACTCAAAGGTGGGAAATGTCACAGCACGCAGGCTGGGGATTAGCTGTGATGACAATGGTGAGGTGTTGTTGCAAGGTTTCCAGTTGGAGGGCTGCCTGGGCTGCCTTGGGAATGAGAACAGAAAGATGTGAACTAGAGTGGAAGTGGATGAGTGTGGCAATGTCCGGATGGAGGTGATAAAAAGGCAGGGGGATAGAAGATATGATGTAATATATATATTACTTTTTCAAGTGGCTCTTAAGATCATCTGGTAGCACCTTGCCTTCTATTCTCCTGATTTCCACTCTTAGTCACTATGTAACTTTCAGTGCCTCCTTTCAACAACACTAGAAGCCTTCCAAGGTTAGTGTTGGGATGGAGGATGGATAAGCAGTGCATCCACCCAGAAAACGGAATAATAGCATTGCTGCTTATCAGTGAAACAACATGCTATTTCAAGAGTCAGTGTATTGGGGCCATTAGTAAAGGGTTTGGGAAAAAGACCATTTAACTGCGCATCATTGAATGAGGCTTGTGCCCCCAATTCATCCTATGACTTACATGAGCTACTCTGCTGAAAAAAAAGCTCTGATTGTGTCACTGCCCTGCCCAAAAAGTTTAGTTGAATCCCTGATGCATACAAAATAACTTCTAAACTATAAATTTGGCATAGACTTTTTGAGTCAACTTCTCTGCTCTCACATCCCCCTCTGATCTCTTTCTTATTCCTCCAATGTACTCTCCATTTGAATGATTCTCATCTACCTCAGTGTTTCTTAAGTACACCACACTGTGCCTCTCTATCTTCATTGGTCAAATCATTCTTTGCAGTAGAAAATTCTCTTTTTCATGTATTCACCCATCAAAGTCCAATCAACGCTAATTCATGTCTGCATCCTCAAGATTCTCTGCATCATGCACTGTACATGTTCAAGTGAATATCCTTTGAATCAGCACTGGTAGAACCAGGTCCTGCAGAGATGGCAGCTGATACATGGTTCAGTAAATTACAGGTTCAAGAAAATACAAGGGCTTATTGTAGCATAAGTAGGAAGGTAGAATGCAGAGAGATAGTCAGGAAATTTCCTTCCCCCCATCATTGCCCACATTTGTAAATATTTATTACTAATTGAATATGCACTGAGTAATTGGCACTACATTAGGCATTACTGAGGGCCACACGACAGGACTGGCAATCTTAGAAGGAACAAGTCCTATGCCCATTATCTTCTATAAGAGATCTCCTACATTAGATGAAGTCAGAAGGGTTAGACAATATACCTCAGTTTTGGCATTTTCTGTGTTCCATGAAAAAATGGAATTGTAATCTGTGATGCCCATCAGTGTCTCTCATGACTTACCTGCAGCTCTCCTCCACACCTGGGCACTTGGATTTATGGGCCATTTGAAAACTCCCCGACAACCTTTACACTTTTGCATCATAAAACAGCATACATTTTATATGCTTTCCCATGCCATATATGGAAATTAAAACCTCTTTTATACACACTGTTTGTCTTGTATAGTTGGTTTATGATGAGAAAGGAAGCCAAGGATGTTTCTGAAACAACAATTCATCAATTATTTTTTTAAAAGGTGTACGAATTGCTTCATTTTGCCAGGTGAGTATGTTTTTAAATCATCACTAAAGTAAACACGAAAAGTGAGAGGAATAAGGGATAGAACAAGTACAAAAGTGACTTCAAAAACCTCATCTGAACAGAAATATTTTTGCATGGAAAATGATGTAAGGAAACATGAGACATCCACACCACAGTCGGGATGGCCTTGAAGACAAAGAACTTTCTTTGGTTTTTCTCTTTTATAATGAACAAGACTAAGAGGTAGCCATCGAAGATTTCAGTAGAGGGAGAAGTAAAAGATCATTTAACACATGTCATAGTGCCTTAATCCTACAGCAAGCTGACACGAGTTTTATTCTCTTCAGAAACAAATATTTTCAGATTCTAGAAAAATCGAATTGCTGCTTTGTAAGGGCTTCCAAGCTATGTCAGTTGATCTGAGAAAATCAATTAACATAGTGGACTTTATAATTTAGTTGAGATCTAATTTTATGTGTATAAAACCAGTCTCTCCAATAAAATTATAAATTATCTCACCCACTTCCAAGCTCTCATTAATGATAATTAATAATAGGTTATCTAATTGCTGACTTACTTGGTAAACAATGAACTAAGTCTAGGCATGACACTAGACTCAGGACTCAGGAGAAGGACATTAGCTATGTGGAGAGAGCCAGGTAGTCCTGGGTCCAAAATCAACATTGGGAAGGAGTTTAACCTCTCTGAGCCTTAGTTTCTTCCCTTAGATAGTGGTATAATAAGTGTGTTAAAAAGTAAATATATAGAAAAATGGCACCTGGATGACATTCAGTACCTACTAATGTGTGGCACCAAAGGGGAATTGAGGAATAAAACATGATCATTATTCCCAAGGTCACTGTAATCAAGGAAGCCACAGAAAATAAATAACATCTACTGTTTTTTGATTGTTTGATCATGGCTACTCTTGCAGGAGTAAGGTGGTATCGCATTGTGGTTTTGATTTGCATTTCCTGATCATTAGTGATGTTGAGCATTTTTTTCATATGTTTGTTAGCCATTTTTATGTTGGGGTGGATGTGGTGAACAGGGAGCACGTCTACACTGCTGGTGGGAATGTAAACTAGTACTGCCACTAGGGAAAATAGTGTGGAAATTCCTTAATGAACTAAAAGTAGAAATACCATTTGATTTAGCAGTCACATTACTGGGTATCTACCCAGAGGAAAAGAAGTCATTATTAGAAAAACTTACTTGCACACACATGTTTATAGCAGCACAATTCACAATAGCAAAATTGTGGAACCAACCCAAATGCCCATCAATCAATGACTGGATAAAGAAACTGTGGTAAATATAGATGATGCAATACTACACAGCCATGAAAAAGAATGAATTAACAGCATTTGCAGTGACCTGAATGAGATTGGTGACTATTATTCTAGGTGAAGTAACTCAGGAATGGAAAACCAAACATCGTATGTTCTCACTGATAACGTGGGACCTGAGCTATGAGGACGCAAAGGCAAAAGAATAATACAATGAACTTTGGAGACTTGGGGGGAAGAATGGGAGGTGGGTAGGGCATAAAAGACTACAAATATGGTGCAGTGTATACTGCCCTGGTGATGGGTGCACCAAAATCTCACAAATCACCACTAAAGAACTTACTCATGTAACCAAATGCTACCTGTACCCCAAATAACTTATGAAAATATAAATAAATAATTTTTTTAAAAAAGAAATAACAAATAATTTTTATAAAACGTCACCTAACTAGAAAACCCCTGGGAACAAATCATCCTTCATAGTCAATTTTCCTAGTTAGCTAAGGATTTTCTGCCTCTAAGCACCAATTCTTTTTCATATTTAATTATCTGAGTTGGAAATGCCTCTAAAAACACCTTACATATTATGTTGCTTCTTCCTCATGATATACTGAATGTCATTTAATATTTTCATGACTCTGCAATTGCTTTATGGATATTAGTTTTGGGCACTTTGAGGTTTGTTTGTCCTAACTTCAATGGCCTTAGATTGCTATAATTTTGAGGATTTCTGTGTGATATTTTTAGAAAGTCTCTTGTCCTTTCACTAGATGTCACTTCTTAAAGTTGTCAGTGTGCTTGCCTGTGACACCCCTTCTGCCTTCTAATTTACTGCTGCAAACCTACATTAGATCACTAGACAAGTTAGAATTCTTCTTATGTTTTAAAGAAATGTTATGTATTCACATAAAATTATATATTGACCCTCTAAATGAGGAATAATTTTAGAAATGACTAATGAAACAATAAAAGCAGAGTCAGAGTTTTTCAACCTAAAAGTCAAAATATTAGCCTGTCAAAAAAGCCTACAAATAACATTAAAAATTTATTAAACCGGGTAAGCATTGCACTAAGCATGATTGATGAAGGAATAGTATTTTTATATGTGTGTTCATATAAATTAATAAGAAAACACTAAAATGTCAAGGCAACATGAAAAGCAAGTCACAAAAGAAGAAATGATAACTAGTTAACAAGCATATAAGAAAACATGTAATCTTTTGAACAATTAAAGAAATGTAAACTGGTTAGCTTTTTGGCTATTAATAATTTTTGAAATTTAAATGTTAAAAACTTTTTAAATTGTTAAATTTTGTGACAACTGTTATATCAGTTGCCCCATTTTTTAAAACAATTTGGCAATCAGTATTTTTGGCAAGGAGTCATAAAAATGTCCACAATTATATACTGTTCAGAAAAAATATGATAATTCTATTTGCTTAAAATGAGAGGGGGGCTATTTGTTTAAAATGAAGGGGGCTATTTGTTTCAAAATAAGGGATAGGTGAAAAAATGTTTTATTAACTCACATATAATGGTGAATGAGCTAACACTGCCCTATATACAGATTTAAATGTACTGTGAAATTTGTATATTTAAAACAGTGAGCCACTGACACAGGCATAGGCAGACAGACCAACAGAACAAAAGGGAAAATCCAGAAATGGACCAAGTGCTGTGGAAACTTGTTACATGATAAAAGTGTCAGCTCAACTCACTGAAGGAAAAGGAGAGATGGAAAACTGAGGTTGGGGAAACTGGAAAGCTATTTGGAAAAACATAAAAGTGGATCCATATCTCACACTACATACCAGAGTAAACTACAAATGAATTATATATCTAAATTTAAAAAAATAAAATCATAAAAGAATTAGAAGGAGGCATAATTACAGGAAAGCCCTTACAACTATGACTTATAATCCAGATCCAAGGAAAGACCAATCAATTGCATACCATAAAATTAAAAGTTGGGGGCAGGGAGGCAGAAAATTCTGTATGGCTAAAGAAAAGTCAAAAGACTAACGACAATATCTGCAACATGTATCCCAAACATAAGATTAAATCTTTAAAACTTTAATACATAAAAGCTCTTAAAAAATTAAGAAAAAACCCCACAAAATCTCGATAGAAAAAAAAAAGATGAAATACAAAGTTTTAAAAAAATACATACAAATTTCTTGGCCCTTAAACATAAGAAAATATGCAATTCTCAAAATAAGAGAAATTAAAATTATGACTACAGTAAGTCCTCACTTAACATCTTCCATAGGTTCTTGGAAACTGCAATTTTAAGTGAAACATCATATACTAAAACCAATTTTACTGTGTGTTAATTGATATAAACAAGAGTTAAATTTCTATGGCGTATTTCTGGTCACAAAAACATTGAAACAAATATGAGTTAGACATACATTTAAGAAATATTGATAAAAACAGGTAAGATAATTATTTACACAATTATTCTAGTTCAGGGATGCAGGTGGCCAGAGCTTATTCAGGCAGCTCAGTGCTCAAGGAAGGGACCAGATCTAGATAAGAGACCTTCCTTCACAGGTGCACTCACACACCCACACTCACTTAGACTGGGACTGTGTCGACGTGCCCATTCACCTAGTGTGCACATCTTTGGGGTGCTGGAGGAAACCAGAGTACCTGGAGAAAACCAGCAGACCTGGGAAGAATGTGCAAATATCACATAGACAATGGCCCTGGCTGGGAATTTTTTTTTTTTTCTCATCAGCCTTGTAATAAAAAGATGTTATTCCAGGACCTGCTGTACACATATTAAATAGGCAAAGATGTTCAAGTTTGACAGCACACTCCATTGGCAGGGCTAAGCAGAAACATTGTTATGTATTGATGGGGAAGTACAATATTGTATAACCCTAGAGTTCAGAATATGTCACTATTGACAAAAACTATATGCATTTACCCTTTGACTAAGCAATGACACTTCTGACAGTTTACCTTAAAGATTCACCTCTAAAATTATCCAACAACATATGTTCGTGATTAATTCTGCCATTATTTTGTAATAGTAATAGATGAAAATAGCATAAATGCCCATCCATAGGAGACTGACAGAAAAAAACTAGGATACACCACACAATGAAATATTATGAAACTATAAAGAAAGAACTAGGAAGAGTTCTGGAAACAGCCAATGGAATGATTTACAGGACATACAGTCAATTGAAAAACAGAGACAGCTGAGGGTGTATAACATCCTACTTTTTGTGTAATAAAAAAAGAATAAGAATATATATATATGTGTATGTATATATATATATATATATATATATATATATGTCCTAGTTTATTTTGCACAACTAAAACTCCTTCTCAAAAACAATGATTACCTGCATAGAGTGGGTATAGGATGGAGAAGTTATAGATAGAAGGGAGACTTCTCTGCATACACCCTTTTATACAGTTTTTACTTTTATCCCATGTAAATGACATATCATTCAGAAAATAAAGTTAAATCCAAAAGAATGAAAACAAAAATGTTTTTCTGCTTGGAGGAATTCTCAGATTATAGAAACATGCTTTGCCCATGCATGCAGGGTGACTGAAAGTTCTGGGAGCTACAGCCCCAGGCTCCAGCTTTCTATTCTAAGGATTATTCACCTAAGGATGAATTAGATCTGAAGAATATTCTACATACTCTCTCAGAAGATCCCCAGCAGGATGGTGTCCCAGCTGCCCAGAGCAGTCCCCCGCTCCATAAGCACCCTTCACTGGCGTTATTCCTTCCCTATCTGGCTTCTGCATGTCTTCACTATGGATCCATGAATCACTTCTGCCAAAACTACTTTCACTTTAATCCTTGTCTCAGAGTCTGCTCTTGGGAGCTTCTGTGCCAAGAAAGACAATATCACTTTTTTTTTTTTTAACAATTTAGAGTAATTTCTATATATTATTGCAAAGGCAACACATGATCCAATTGGGCAAGTGGGACAAGTGGAAGCTTATGATGAATAGATCCCTGAATGGAACTTTAGGTAAGCTTCATCAAGGGCTTTCCTGGAAAGTCAGAACAAAGGTGGCTCCCTTCCCCTCCACTACTAAACCTTTTCGCTCTGCCACTCCTGATTCAAACAGCTACTGGGTCTGCAAGTGGTTAGGACATGAGAATAAATCTCTGTGGGGCCTTTTCTCCAGTGGGACGTGGATTATATATAATAGAATTGCTGGGGATATGATTATTTATTAAACATACAAAATGTAAGCAATGTGACAAGGAATTAACACGCGAAAAGGAAAAATTATACACTATGTATAAATATAATAATAAAAGTACTAGAAGGAAACATAATTACAGGAAAGTGAAAGTAGTTTTGGCAGAAATGATTTAAGGATCCATAGTGAAGGCATCCAGAAGCCAGAAAGGGAAGGAATAACGCCTATCAAGGGTGCTTATGGAGCGGGGGACTGGTCTGGGCAGCTGGGACACTATCCTGCTGGGGATCCCCTGAGATAGTATGTAGAATATTCTTCAGATCTAATTCATCCTTAGGTGAATAATCCTTAGAATAGAAAGATGGAGCCTGGGGCTGTAGCCCCCAGGCTACACTAAAAGAGAAAAATTTGCTTCATCATAGAATAAAAGTTTCAGGAATTATCTTTAAATGGGTCATTCCACAAAGACTTTCAAAAGGATTGATGAGGAGATAATTTCCAGGGACAGAAAACAGGAATGCAGACATTTTATAAGAGAACAAACTGCAGGTAATGACAACATATACACATTAAGACCCCTGTCATGACAGTCCTCAAGTAGAGCAAGTGAAGATACTGCAACTGTGACTTAGATGAAACCTCCGGGACAAGCAACAAAACTACAGGTGAACCAGAACCAGGCAATCTGAAGAGTGGAGAAGAGAACTCATCACAAGGGAAAAAGAAATCATAGAGAAACCACAAAGAAGTAGATAAGAAAACTTTTTGCAATATCAGATACAATGGACAACTAAGCTACCTGCCAATCCTTCCCATAGTTTGCTCATATTAGCCAATAAATTTCTCTTGGTGTTAAAACTATTTCAAGTTTGTTTTCTGTCTTTAGTAGACAAAGAATGCTGACCAAGAGACCGGGTCATTTAAAAATGCAAGGAAGCTTTAAAAAAAAAATGGCAATCATTCTAAGTGGAGAGCATTTAGGCAACTGGACACAGGAGAACTGAAAATTACACACAAAGAAAATATTTCTTCCCAAATGTCTCATTTTTTTTTAAGTGGGATAAAAATTATGGTGAACAGTCAGGTAATGGAGTACTAGTGCTCCCAGGGGCCAACAAGGACACTGAAACAGGAATCCCCATGTGGACAAACATGGCAGCAAAAGTGAAAGGATTTCTGTCTCCTCCAGTTTCTGAAATGGGACTCAGGAATTCTGGATTCTGTTTCTTCCCACCCCAGGTGTCCACTGAAGGTTTGGCCACCACTGCTGAGGTGACCGTACCAAACAAACTTCTTTCCCAACTCTCTTTTGGAATTAGATGGTAAATTCCCTATAGAATTGCTTCCTGATGGAGATGTTTCTGTGGATAATTGGAGGTCTAGCAGCTATTACTGCTATCCTTGTGTGTGTTTAGCCAAAGAAATGACAGTTGTGCCACAGAGAGGGCACCTGAGACTCACAAGGCAGAAAAAAATGCCAATTAATCTAAGGGAGAGGACATACCTCCCACAGCCAAGCACTTTGTCAAAACGGACCACACACCTACTCTGGAGAACACATTCAAATCCTTTTGGGGTTCTCTGTCCTCTGGGGTGTGAATAATTGGTGGGAGTACTGAGTTTAATTTGCTTCGAATTCACTTGAACTTCTTTTTAACAATAGGAAATAACCTTTCTCTGCCTCCATTTCTCATGTATCAAAGAATGGCTTGTCATTATCAGATAATACCAAGTATCTTGAATTTGCATTTGTTACATGTAAATTAAATAAGCTTAAAAAACATTTTTGTGACAAGTTATGGAGAAATTTGACCAGGATTCTGGCTCTATAAATATCAATTCCACCCATTATCCATGACTCACAGCTCTGAGTTATTCTAGGGAGCCCCTAAATTTCCAAACAATACCAAAAGGCCTAGTAAATTCAGTATTTCTTGGCATACAACTGGTAAACCTTTAATAAAATATAGTAATGTCAACCATAGTTGAGTACTCTCTGAGACCATTTTCAACATCTACAGTGCACAAACTATAATGGCCCTGAGTGACTGAAACTTAATAACTAATGTGCAACTACACTAAGCCAGGTACTAAGCTTGGGTGTCTAACTAGAGCAGCAATAAAAATAACAACCTAAATAATAATGACTAAACAAATGGCTAATCTATACTTGTACTTACTATATGCCAGGCATTTTACTAAGCATTATCTCATTTAATCCTCACAGCAGTATGAGGTGAGAACTGGAATTACCTACGTTACAGTTGAGGCTCAGTGAGGCTAAGTAATTTGACAAAGGTCACATAGTTACTTCGTGGAGGAAATGAGACTTGAACTCAGAATGGGGCATGGGTTGAACTGTGTGCCCTCAAAAGATACAATGAAGTCTTGACCCCCACTACCTCAGAATATGGCCTTATTTGGGAAACAGGTTTGTGGCAAACATAGTTAAGCGGATGCCCTAAGGGAGTAGAATGGCCTCTAATGCAACATGACTGATGTCCTCATAAGCAGAAGGCTGTGTGATGACAGAGAGACCCACGGGTAGAGCACCATGTTATGATGAAGGCAGAGATTAGAGTTATGCAGCTGCAAGCCAAGGATTTCCAGCAAACCACCAGAAACTAGGAAGAGGAAAGGAAGGATTCCCCTACAGGCTTCAGAGGGAGCATGGCCCTCCTGACACTTTGATTCTGCACTTCTAACCTCCAAAACCATTAGACAGTGAATTTTGGCCAGGCGGGTTGGCTTACACCTGTAATCCCAGCACTTTGGGAGGCCGAGGTGGGTGGATCACCTGAGGTCGGGAGCCTGAGACCAACCTGACCAATGTGGAGAAACCCTGTCTCTACTAAAAATACAAAAAAATTAGCCAGGCGTAGTGGCGCATGCCTGTAATCCCAGCTACTTGGGAGGCTGAGGCAGGAGAATTGTTTGAACCCATGAGGAAGAGGTTGCAGTGAGCCAAGATCACACCATTGCACTCCAGCTGGGCAACAAGAGCAAAATTCCGTCTCATAAAATAAAATAAATAAAATAAAATAAAATGACAGTGAATTTCTTTTGTTTAAAACCACCCAGTTTGTGGTACTTCATTACAGCAACCCTAGAAAACTAATACAGTGCCTAACTCCAAAGCCTTCAGAGGACACATCAATTGAAAGTCTTTCCCAGATCGTTAAAGAAACATTTAATTACACATAGAAGAGATATAATTTTTCAATTTTATTAGATTCCAAGTTACACAAAGATCTCCAGAAGACAGATTTTTAAAAAAACAGAATTCTTATTTTCTGCCTCAGCTGTGGTAAGCACAATTTTTGTAATTATTTTAAAATGTTTTCTAAAATAGCTTAATTCTATCCTTTTGAATTACTGGAATAACCAATATTTATTCCGAAGCAATTTTCATCTTCAAAAAGGATTCTTTGTATTTTATGGGTGGCTGTTAGACGGCTTTATTTGAATTACCATACTATAAGAACTCCTCTAGAAGAAACAGACTAATACTAGGGTGGGTAAACAAGACAAGTTTACATCATATACCGTTACTATGCAGCCAGCATTTTACCAGAGCAGAGGCATGGGTTCTCCTTTCCAAAGAAAGAAATGGCAGTGAGAATTAAGACTCAGAGGAAGAGACAGAGAGAGAGAGAGAAGAAGAAGAAGGAGGAGGGGGAGGAGGAGGAGGAGGAAGGGGAGGGGCTGGGGGAGGGGGAGGAGGAAGAGGAATGTATTGAAGACCTATTGCCATGAAGGTGATAAGGAAATAAATGACCATAAGAGGAAAAGCAGGGTACACAGAGCAGTGGAAAAAAAATGAGCCTGGAGAGAGGAGAGGAGGCTCCTGGAGAACCTGGGAAGGACAGGGGAGGGAGGGGAAGACAGGGAGACAAGGGGGAGAGAGGAGAGGGAAGAAGGAGAAGAAAAGAGATAAAAAGGAAGGCAAGAGAGGGAAAGGTGTTGGGAGAGTGAGGGGGAGAGGGGAGGGAGAGAAGGAATAAGGGAAGAAGGAAAAGGGGTAGAGAGAGGGAGAAAAGGAAAAGGAGAGAGAGGGGGAAAGAGAAGGAGTGAACGAAAGGGGAGTGGTACATTAGGAGGGAAAATATGCTGAATATGTGTGAAGGTGCAAAATTTGGTCTTTCTGTTCATTGGCATGCATAGCAAATATTTTCCTCAGGGTCTTAGTGCCAGCTGACACAGAATGAAATAAGACACATTCCATGGCACTTTCACAATGATAAGTATCTGGTCAAAAACCCAGTGGAGGAAAATACTCTTATAAAACTCTCATTTTTTATTTTTCTCATCTTGGCAAAGTCTTTTCTCTGAAACAAAAGAGCAGTGTATATTCCTATCCCTTTATTTTGAAGAGTCCCTTTCAAGAGCCGCCACATCACATGCAATACTTGATCACTCTCAAAGTCCAAGTTCTTTAGTGCCAAGAGCCAAGTGTGCTTTGGCTTGATCTTTGAGAAATATTTTTGGATAGTAAAGATCAAGGGGCATCCATACGGAGGTGCATCTTGCCACCACTCTATCTTTGTGCTGTTCAAATATTGTATTTATTAGGACCAGGACTTCCTAGCAATAAACACAATCACAGCAGCCCATAATACAAAAGGGGCATTTTAAATGTAATATATTCCTCTTATAAGTATATATTACATATTATAAATATAAATGTGAACATAATTAAACATCACATGAAAAGCTTCCAGGTTCAGACAAAGCAAAATCATTCTTTAATATAATCAAACCAGGAAAAGCATCATAACTAAGTAAAATGAAAGTCAGGAGCATTAAAAGAACAGATCCCAGACCAGATCTTTATTGTGCTTTAACAGTAAACATGCTACCAGGTTATAGCAGATGAGCATTTCAAAACACAAGGATAAAGAAAGAGTTCTTAGAGAGAAATGGTTCATTAGGTATCATTTCAACTGTCTGTGCTAGAAAAATATTTATATATTTAATATACTAAGAATTTTGTTTTTGTAACACATTACATATATTTTCAAATATGTGTATGGTTTTTTTATAATCTAGCCATCCCTTTTCCTTATATTTTAGAATTTTTAAATTCACTTAAGACATTTCCAGTTAAGACCCATGCATAAAATACTAGAAATTAGAATTTTATAAGTAGTAAATCCATGGCATAGCTAGAAAGTTCTCTAAAACTTCAGACAATGCAGTAACAGTTTATGCAGAAACATACTGAGGAAAGGCTTCATGGAAGGGCAGAAGGAGCCAGACCTGATAAGGAAGACTCACACAGGAAAAGAGGAGGAAATGTCACAGGGGGAAAGGCCTAGAGATAAGAGAGACCTTGGAATGTGGGAGGAGGACAATAGGAAGACTAGGCCTATGGGTTAGAACATATGGAGAAATCAGGCTGACCTGGCCAGTTTGGTTGTCAAGTCACAGCAAGAGGACACCAATGTAGATCCGTGGAGAGGGGAGAAAGATGATGAAAGCAGTGGTTTATTAAGATATGCTGATAGGTGATACCTTTGTGCAAAACGCCAATAGTCCAGGCATCAAATGGTAAGGGTCTGCGGAAAGCTGATAGCATGGGAATGGAAGGGAAAAATATTACACAAGATTTATCAGAGCTTAGAGACAGGGTGCTGGAGTTCTATCTTTAAGATCTGTATTGTGTATCTCTTTTGGCTGGAGATGACAAAACTCAGTCTTTTTGCCTTAGGTCAAATGCTTAGGCATCAGGCAGAGAAACACTTCTTTTAAAGCTATAATTTATGAGTGGAAGATCACTCCAGTAACTTTCAAAACAACCCACTCCATTCTGCAAATTTTTATTTTCAGGTGGTATCTTCCTTTGTTAAAGTTAGTATTTCTTAAAGTTGAAAGTTAGCATAAAATAATGCAGTATCTTCCCTAATAAAAATCTTGCCCTCATTTCCCCCAAATTATTTTCTTAGGGTATTTTTGAATTGGTATTTCAGAAAATGTTTTTATGTTTTCTCTATATGCTTTACATTGGAAAAACTACATGAGCAATGTAAGGTATATTTCAATTGAGATATGTTTTCTCTCCAGAGGAAAAATTCAATCCTGAGGCCATATATCTGGAAACTTCAAAAATTTGAATCTGTTAATTACCTAAGAATTAGAAAAAAAAAAAAGAATAATGGTGCTGAAAAGGCAAAAGAGATATTAAAATGTCCATGGATTTATGCACATCAACTTTATTCATAGGCCAAGACATCAAAGCTTCTCATCTAAGTTGATTTAATCATATTTTAGATACTTTTCTAATAAGAATGGCTATCAGGCAGATAAAAAAAAAGAAGGTCACAAGGATAGGAAATTCCCATTCATTTGTTGATTTATTTATTAAGTAACTATTTATCGAATATCACTTCTATTCAAGGCAATAATTACAAAGATTTATGAATAAGAACCTGTCCCTACAAGTAATAATGAAATCTTAGATTTACATAGGCCCTTAAATTTTATCAAGTCCTTTCACTTACCATGCAAACACCTTCTACAACCCGGTGCAGAAGTGAGGAGTCATTTTCACTATTTTTAGGTCAGAAAACAGAACTATCCAGCCATAGAGGGTCTTTTGCTACCCACAACTTATAACACTCATGCTCATCACCATTTCATTGTTTATTCTCTTTCTGCTGATGGGAATGTCAGTTATTTATACAGAAACTTATCACTGATGACATTCACAAATACACACTAAATACCTACTATAAGCTAGGCACCAAAAGCTTTGAGATGGATAAGATGAAACAAACAGAATAATTTTCCTCAAAGAGTCCACACACCAGTGAATAAAAAGGTAAACAACAGTGCACACCTATAGTCCTAGCTATTCAGGAGGCTGAGGCAGGAGGATCACTTGTGCCCAGTATGTTAAGGCCACAGTGAGCCATGATAGCACCACTGCACTCCAGCCTGGGTGACAGAGTAAGAACCTGTCTCTAAAATAATAATAATAATAATAATAATAACAATAATAATAAAATATTTTTTAAAGACAAGTAAATAGAGGAAAGTTATCAGTGATCCAACAGGAAGTCCAATGTGTCAATATGCAGATCTCTGGAAACATTCTCCCTCAGTTCATGCAAATCCAACCATTCAAGCTCAAGTCCCATTTCTGCTATATAGCTTCTTTTAAAAATCTCAGTTCATATTGATTTAGCTTTCCACTAAATTCCTGAACAATTAAAACATACCAAATTTAGTCCTTTATTAAATGTGCTGTTTATATATCCAGTTTTCTAAATGTGTGTTTTACCTACTTTATCACATTTCTAAGTTCCACATGGGAAAAAAAAAAAAAAAGGCTTAGATCCCATTCCAAGATAGCTGAATAGGAACAGCTCCAGTCTGCAGCTCCCAGCATGACTGATGCAGAAGACGGGTGATTTCTTCATTTCCAACTAAGGTACCTGGTTCATCTCACTGGGACTGGTTGGACAGTGGGTGCAGCCCACAGAGGGTGAGTCGAAGCAGGGTGGGGCATTGCCTCACCCAGGAAGTGCAAGGGGTTGGGGGATTTCCCTTTCCTAGACAAGGGAAGCCATGACAGATTGTACCTGGAAAAATGGGACACTTCTGCCCAAATACTGTGCTTTTCCCATGGTCTTCACAACTGGCAGACCTGAAGATTTTCTCCTGTGCCTGGCTCAGTGGGTCCCATGCCCACAGAGCCTTGCTCACTGCTAGCACAGCAGTATGAGATTGACCTGCAAGGCTGCAGCCTGGCTCGGGGAGGGGCGTCCGCCATTGCTGAGGCTTGAGTAGGTAAACAAAGTGGCCAGGAAGCTCAAACTGGGCGGAGCTCGCCACAGCTCAGCAAGGTATACTGCCTCTATAGACTCCACCTCTGTGGGCAGGGCATAGCTGAACAAAAGGCAGCAGAAACTTCCGCAGATTAAACGTCCCTGTCTGACAGCTCTGAAGAGAGCAGTGGTTCTCCCAGCACGGTGTTTGAGCTCTGAGAATGGACATACTGCCTCCTCAAGTGGGTCCCTGACCCCCATGTAGCCTAACTGGGAGACACCTCCCAGTAGGGGCCAACAGACACCTCATACAGTCAGGTGCCCCTCTGGGACGAAGCTTCCAGAGGAATGATCAGGCAGCAAAATTTGCTGTTCTGCAACATTTGCCGTTCTGCAGCCTCCACTGGTGATACCCAGGCAAACAGCATCTGGAGTGGACCTCCAGCAAACTCCAACAGACCTGCAGCTGACGGACCTGACTGCTAGAAGGAAAACTGACAAACAGAAAGGAATAGCATCAACATCAACAAAAAGTACATCTGCACCAAAACCCCATCTGTAGGTCACCAACATCAAAGACCAGAGGTAGATAAAACCACAAAGATGGGGAGAAACCAGGGCAAAAAGTTGAAAATTCTAAAAACCAGAGCACCTCTTCTCCTCCAAAGGATCGCAGCTCCTTGCCAGCAAGGGAATAAAGCTGGATGGAGAATGACTTTGATGAGCTGATAGAACTAGGCTTCAGAAGATCGGTGATAACAATCTTCTCTGAGCTAAAGGAGCATGTTCTAACCCATCACGAGCAGAAGCTGAAAGCCTTGAAAGAAGGTTAGACAAATGGCTAACTGGAACAAACAGTGTAGAGAAGACCTTAAATGACCTGATGGAGCTGAAAACCATGGCATTAGAACTTTGCGACGCATGCACAAGCTTCAATAGCTGATTTGATCAAGTGGAAGAAAGAGTATCAGTGACTGAAGATCAAATTAATAAAATAAAGTGAGAAGACAAGTTTAGAGAAAAAAGAGTAAAAGGAAATGAACAATGCCACCAAGAAATATGGGACTATGTGAAAAGACCAAATGAACGTTTGATTGGTGTACCTGAAAGTGACAGGGAGAATGGAACAAAGTTGGAAAACATTCTTCAGGATGTTATCCAGGAGAACTTCCCCAACCTAGCAAGGCAGGCCAACATTCAAATTCAGGAAATACAGAGAACACCACAAAGATACTCCTCGAACCCTAAGACACATAATTGTCAGATTCACCAAGGCTGAAATGAAGGAAAAAATGTTAAGGGCGGCCAGAGAGAAAGGTCTGGTTACTCACAAAGGGAAGCCCATCAGACTAATAGCAGATCTCTCGGCAGAAACCCTACAAGCCAGAAGAGAGTGGGAGCCAATATTCAACATTCTTAAAGAACAGAATTTTCAACCCAGAATTTCATATCTAGCCAAACTAAGCTTCATCAGTGAAGGGAAAATAAAATCCTTTACAAACAAGCAAATGCTGAGAGATTTTGTCACTACCAGGCCTGCCTTACAAGAGCTCCTGAAAGAAGCACTAAACATGGAAAGGAACAACTGGTGCCAGCCACTGCAAAAACATGCTAAATTGTAAAGATTATCGATGCTATGAAGAAACTGCATCAATTAACAGGCAAAATAACCAGCTAACATCATAATGACAGGATCAAATTGACATATAACAATATTAACCTTAAATGTAAATGGGCTGAATGCTCCAATTAAAAGACACCAACTGGCAAATTGGATAAAGAGTCAAGACCCATCAGTGTGCTGTATTCAGGAGACCCATCTCATGCGCAGAGACACACATAGGCTCAAAATAAGGGATGGAGGAAGATCTACCAAGCAAACAGAAAGCAAAAAAAAAAAAAAAAAAAAAAGAAAAGAAAAGAAAAAAAAAAAAAAGCAGGGGTTACAATCCTAGTCTTTGATAAAACAGACTTTAAACCAACAAAGATCGAAAGAGACAAAGAAGGCCATTACATAATGGTAAAGGGATCGATTCAACAAGAAGAGCTAACTATCCTAAATATATATGCACCCAATACAGGAGCACCCAGATTCATAAAGCAAGTCCTTAGAGACCTATGAAGAGACTTAGACTCCCACACAATAATAATGGGAGACTTTAACACCCCACTGTCAATATTAGACAGATCAATGAGACAGAAGGTTAACAAGGATATCCAGGACTTGAACTCAGCTCTGCACCAAGAGGGCCTAATAGACATCTACAGAACTCTCCACCCTAAATCAACAGAATACACATTCTTCTCAGCACCACATCGCACTTATTCTAAAACTGACCACATAATTGGAAGTAAAGCACTCCTCAGTGAATGTAAAAGAACAAAAATCACAATAAACTGTCTCTCAGACCACAGTGCAATCAAATTAGAACTCCAGATTAAGAAACTCACTCAATACCACACAACCACATGGAAACTGAACAACCTGCTCCTGAATGACTCCTGGGTACATAACAAAATGAAGGCAGAAATAAAGATGTTCTTTGAAACCAATGAGAATAAAGACATAACATATCAGGATCTCTGGGACACATTTAAAGCAGTGTGTACAGGGAAATTTATAGCACTAAGTGCCCACAAGAGAAAGCAGGAAAGATCTAAAATTGACACCCTAACATCACAATTAAAAGAATTAGAGAGGCAAGAGCAAACAAATTCAAAAGTTAGCAGAAGGCAAGAAATAACTAAGATCAGAGCAGAACTGAAGGAGACAGAGACACAAAAAACCCTTCAAAAAATCAATGAATCCAGGAGCTTGTTTTTCAAAAAGATCAATGAAATTGATAGACTGCTAGCAAGACTAATAAAGAATAAAAGAGAGAAGAATCAAATGGATGCAACAAAAAATGATAAAGGGCATATCACCACCAATCCCACAGAAATACAAACTACCATCAGAGAATACTATAAACACCTCTACGCAAATAAACTAGAAAATCTAGACGAAATGGATAAATTCCTCAACACATACACCCTCCCAAGACTAAACCAGGAAGAAGATGAATCTCTGAATAGACCAATAACAGGCTCTGAAATTGAGGCAATAATTAATAGCATACCAACAAATAAGTCCAGGACCAGATGGATTTATAGCCGAATTCTACCAGAGGTACAAAGAGGAGCTGGTACCATTCCTTCTAAAACTATTCCAATCAATAGAAAAAGAGGGAATCCTCCCTAACTCATTTTATGAGGCCAGCATCATCCTGATACCAAAGCCTGGCAGAGACACAACCAAAAAAGATAATTTTAGATCCATATCCCTGATGATCATCAATGCAAAAATCCTTAGTAAAAAACTGGCAAACTGAATCCAGCAGCACATCAAAAAGCTTATCCACTACGATCAAGTCGGCTTCATCCCTCGGATGCAAGGCTGGTTCAACATACACAAATCAATAATTGTAATCCATCACATAAACAGAACCAATGACAAAAACCACATGATTATCTCAATAGATGCAGAAAAGGCCTTCAACAAAATTCAACAGAACTTCATGCTAAAAACTTTCAATAAACTAGGTATTGATGGAACGTATCTCAAAATAATAAGAACTATTTATGACAAACCCAAAGCCAGTATCATTCTGAATGGGCAAAAATTTGAAGCATTCCCTTTGAAAACCAACACAAGACAAGGATGCCCTCTCTCACCACTCCTATTCAACATAGTGTTAGAAGTTCTGGCCAGGGCAATCAAGCAAGAGAAAGAAATAAAGGGTATTCAATTAGGAGAAGAGGAAGTCAAATTGTCCCTGCATGGAGATGACATGATTCTATGTTTAGAAAACCCCATCTTCTGAGCCCAAAATCTCCTTAAGCTGATAAACAACTTCAGCAAAGTCTCAGGATACAAAATCAATGTGTAAAAATCACAAGCATTCCTATACACCAACAACAGACAGAGAGCCAAATCATGAGTGAACTCCTATTCACAATTACTACAAAGAGAATAAAATACCTAGGAATCCAACTTACAAGGGATGTGAAGGACCTCTTCAAGGAGAACTACAAACCACTGCTCAATGAAACAAAAGAGGACACAAACAAATGGAAGAACATTCCATGCTCATGGATAGGAAGAATCAATATAATGAAAATGGCCATACTGCCCAATGTAATTTATAGATTCAATGCCATCCCCATCAAGCTACCAATGACTTTCTTCACAGAATTGTAAAAAACTACTTTAAAGTTCATATGGAACCAAAAAAGAGCCTGCATTGCCAAGACAATCCTAAGCAAAAGGAACAAAGCTGGAGACATCACACTGTCTGACTTCAAACTATACTACAAAGCTACTGTAACCAAAATAGCATGGTATTGGTACCAAAACAGATATATAGACCAATGGAACAGAACAGAGGCCTCAGAAATATCACCACATATCTACAACCATCTGATCTTTGATAAACCTGACAAAAACAAGAAATGGGGAAAGGATTCCCTATTTAATAAATGGGGCTGGGAAAATTGGCTAGCCATATGTAGAAAGCTGAAACTGCATCTCTTCCTTACACCTTATACGAAAATTAATTCAAGATGGATTAAAGACTTAAATGTTAGACCTAAAACCATAAAAACCCTAGGAAAAAAAACTAGGCAATACCATTCAGGACATAGGCATGGGCAAAGACTTCATGACTAAAACACCAAAAGCAATAGCGACAAAAGCCAAAATAGACAAATGGGATCTAATTAAACTAAAGAGCTTCTGCACAGCAAAAGAAAACTACCACCGGAGTGAACAGGCAACCTACAGAATAGCAGGAAATTTTTGCAATCTACCCATCTGACAAAGGGCTAATATCCAAATTCTACAAAGAACTTGAACAAATTCACAAGAAAAATACAAACAACCCCATCAAAACGTGGGTAAAGGATATGAACAGACACTTCTCAAAAGAAGTCATTTATGCAGCCAACAGACACATGAAAAAATGCTCATCATCACTGGCCATCAGAGAAATGCAAATCAAAACCACAATGAGATACCATCTCAAGCCAGTTAGAACGGCCATCATCAAAAAGTCAGGAAACAACAGATGCTGGAGAGGATGTGGAGAAATAGGAATGCATTTACACTGTTGGTGGGACTAAACTAGTTCAACCATTGTGGAAGACAGTGTGGCGATTCCTCAAAGATCTAGAACTAGAAATACCATTTGACCCAGCCATCCCATTACCGGGTGTATACCCAAAGGATTATAAATCATGCTACTATAAAGACACATGCACACATATGTTTATTGTGGCACTACTCCCAACAGCAAAGACTTGGAACTAACCCAAATGTTCGTCACTGATAGACTGGATTAAGAAAATGTGGCACATATACACCATGGAATACTATACTATTCAGACATAAAAAGGGATGAGTTCATGTCTTGATGAAACTAGAGACCATCATTCTCAGCAAACTATCACAAGGACAGAAAACCAAACACCGCATGTTCTCACTCGTAGGTGGGAATTGAACAATGAGAACACTTGGACACAGGGCGGGGAACATCACACACCAGGGCCTGTGAGGGTGGGGGGTGGGAGGCTGGGGGAGGGAGAGCATGAGGAGAAATACCTAATGTAAATGACGAGTGGATGGGTGCAGCAAACCAACATGGCACATGTATACCTATGTAACAAACCTCCACGTTGCGCACATGTACCCTAGAACTTAAAGTATCACCATAATAAAAAAGTCTTATGAGTCCTCATATTCCATTCTAAGGCCATGAGCATTCCACATCTGAGATGATTCATAGTTATTGCTTAATTTATATGCATCATGTGATATAATTATAACAACATATTTTGCTTAGTTAATCCTGACTAAAATAAATTACTTTAAAAGTTATAAGAAGGAAATCTGCAACAAGAAAAACATTTTGGTAAACATTTATACAGTCCTCACTCTAAATATTCCTAGTTGTTTTAATGAGTTGGTACTTATTAGGACAGTACTATTACCATTTAGTTAATAATCTGTATTCTCAGTAATAAAGTTTTCAAATTATTTTCCAAGGACATATTTCATCACTGATTAATACATATTTATTCCCTTGTAGAGCCATGGCATTGAAATGAATACCAGGGAACACCAGACTTCTCAGTTTCCAACACTATAGAAATCTGGGCTGTCACAAGCATCTGGATGAGTACTGTCCCATAAGAATATAATGGAAGCCACATTTTAAATTTTCTAGTATCTACATTAAAAAAGTAAAAAGAAACAGGTGAAATTAATCTTAGTAACATATTTTAAACCCAACATACCCAAAATATATCATTTCAACATGTAAACATACTTTAAAATATTAGTGAAAATT
The DNA here is from genome assembly GCF_028878055.3 of Symphalangus syndactylus. Classification (NCBI taxonomy): domain Eukaryota; kingdom Metazoa; phylum Chordata; class Mammalia; order Primates; family Hylobatidae; genus Symphalangus; species Symphalangus syndactylus. Next base: position 52,521,263 of record NC_072432.2, read on the forward strand.
TTATATTCTTTTTTTATACTATGTCTTAAAAATCTAGTGTGTATTTTACATTTCCAGTACATCTCAATTTGGATGATAAATTTTATCATAAATACTTAATTGGTATTAGGCTTCATAAAATTTACAGTTTAAAAAGTAGATCTCCAGAGGTGAGTTGTTCCCCCAAAAAGCTTAACTTTTTTTCCCAATAATTAAAAACAGTACCAATTATTAAATTTAAATATAAGTTCATTAAAATTAAAGTTAGAAACTTAAAAACTCTGTTCCTCATTCATACTAACCTCAATGCATATGATCATTAGCTGTGACTACCATATGGAACAGCACAGACCTAGATGAGTCTCTATACACATTTCTTCTTTGGCAGTCATCTTTAAGCCAAATGTTTCTTTGTCTTATTCTGGTTTATTCTTTGTTGTTTAACGCTTCCCTTCTCTAAGAGGTGATAATGAAAGATAGCCACAGTAGCTAAGATTCTAGGAGCCAATCTTGGCCCCAGCCAAGGCTGCAGGCTAGGTAAGAGCTCTCTTCATTTGAACCTCTGCAGAATATTCTTAATTTTTCATAGCTTTAAATATTTAGACCTTGAATCATCACCGAAGACAAGAGGAAAACAGGAAATGAAGTGGTGATAAAGGCTTTCTAGCTTTCCTCTAGTATTTCTCTCGCACTTAAAGCCATGTGAATGCTTGCTAGTGATAGTATATGCTATCTTCTGAATGATTCTAAAGCAGAGTATTTCATTAACATTGAAATCAAATAGGAAGATTGTTTATAAAACTAGAGCCTTGAAATTCTAATATGAACTAAACCTATCATCAATGTCCTTTTTAGACCAGTCACTTACAAGGTCATACGTTTATTTTATCAATGCTGCCATTACCAAATACATATTTATATAATCTTTCAAATGTTGGTATACGTTCTCACTCTAAAACAATATATCTGATTTAAGTTCGAAGACATTCTAAGCAAGGTCTAATGAAAGTAATAACCCCTTAGTAATAACTACTAAGCAAACAACAACAAGCTGATTATAAATAAGAATAAGCTGTGGAATAAATGTGAGGAACTTAATTGTAAGGTTTCTTCTCTAATCTCATGGATGACACTAGTTCATACAGTGAAATTCTAAGTTGTCTGAAGCAAATAAAAGAAAAAATAAATGTATGACAATATTTGAAAATAAGAAGTTCTTAATTTGTTCCTTTGCTTTTAGAGGGAACTTTCATTTTCTTAGAAGTGTGGATAAGTGCTTATTGATTATTAACAGCTACATTTAATTTACTAATACAAGGATCATACAAGATGGTGAAATTTTTCATAAATATTCTTGAAGTTTAGTGTAGAGAAGGCTCACTTGAGCAATCTGTCAGAATCTAGATTCCTGGGATCAATTCCCCACGATTCTATTTCTTCTCTAGGATTTAGGAGAGAAAGACTGTCTTTGGTCTCTTCACTTTCTTGTGGCTAAGATGACTACACAGGCCTTTGGTCTCTTCACTTCCTTGTGGCCAAGACATCTACACAGGCCTGTGGATTTCCCCATTTGGGGCAGGTAGTTAGGGCTGTTCAGCATGAGGCTGAGCTCACAAACAGGGCACAGGTCACTCTCTTCTAGGGCTCTCCTACTTTTCCCATTAACATAATTGAAAAATTTAGAATACCAAAGTAAGTAGGTCACACAGAAGATAGCAACACAACTATTCAGTCTGCTTTCTCTCTAGTGTTGGCTTAAAGGAGCAAGGAAAGCACACACAAAACTAGTGTGGCCAGGCCCAGCTCACTAGTCCACAAGCCAAAACATAATTTGATGTTAGGAGCCAACCCAGGTATAAAAGATGGCCATTATTTTACTGTGTCCTTAATTCCCCTGTAGTACATGTCTGGATGAGATTCAAGATATTAGTCACCTTTGACACATTATCACAAATTCTTCGCAAACAAGTATTTTGTTTCCTCACAAAAATCTCCTTGTTCTTGTTACCAAAGAAAAGAAAATAAACTATTAGCTTGTGCATTTATTTTACTTGCATAAAGGACTCTACACTTTTTATTAACCAACTTAAGAGAAAAAGGAACTCAAACATAATTACCTCGTTTTATTTAGAATAGAAATTTAAAAGATGGAGAAGGAAATTGAACACTGAGGGAGACCCAAACCTGGCAAAACTGCCGTGTGTTCAAAGACTGTTACAACAGTACAACCAAAAAGTTAGGGACATGGTGCTGCATTTATTTTTCTTTTCTTTCTTTCTTTTTTTTTTTTTTTCAGACTGAGTTTTGCTCTTGTCGCCCAGACTGGAGTGCAATGGTACGATCTTGGCTCTCTGCAACCTCCGCCTCCCGGGTTCAAGCAATTCTCCTGCCTCCTTCTCTCATTTAGCTAGGATTACAGGCATGCACCACCATGTCCAGCTAATTTTGTATTTTTAGTAGAAATGGGGTTTTACCAGGTTGGCCAGGCTGGTCTCGATCTCCAGACCTCAGGAGATCCACCTGCCTCAGCCTCCCAAATTACTGGAATTACAGGCATGAGCCACTGCGCCTGGCCGGTGCTGCATTTCTTAATTTAGCATAGAAGAACTGATTTTGCAGATATACATTTTTAATATTGACAATTAGTAGCAGTGGACAAGAAGATAATATATTTTGCATTTATATAATTATTTCAAAGTGACTTCTCTCCCACAATTAATCTTTACAAAATTTCTGAGAAATAAGTATTATTTCCTAGATGCTGAATTTAAAGCTCACAGAAGTTGTTTTCCCAGGGTTACACAGAGTACTTTGACAGAGCTGAGACATGAAACCTTATCTCTAGGTCTCACCAAAGCACATGATTTCGTACCCTGATTGGGCTTGTCAGGAATGGATGGGGCATGGTGGGATTTATTCACCAACATCTGTGACTAATAAGCTCAGTTGGTTAGGATATTTCCAATCCTTTCTTCCTTACTACTTCTATTAGTCACCAAGTTTAATCGTTTTAACCGTTTCATATTTCCCGATTCCATTCCTTCCTCTTTATCAACAGTGTACAAATTCACACTAAACTCGGGGCATTTGCCAAGTATCCAATATTCTCATAACACGGCTTTGCATGTGGGTTCCCTTTGCCCAAAATGATTTCCTTACTTGTCCACTTGTAAACATCACAAAATGACTTCTTTTTTTGTCCATTCCTAAATTTCATACTCATTTCTCTGTATTTTGTTGGCAGGACTTTTCTCAGGAAGGATAGACTTTCACCAAAACACATTTCAGTAATATTAATTTCCCAAAAGGTTTTCGACCTGTCACCAAAGTATGGGTGCTAGACTCCGTAGTTAGACGTCTACAAAACTCGTGTGAAAATGTGGTGCAAACCATGAACTATGGGGCACTTAAGGCTCTGCCTTTTTTATTATTACCACTTAATATACCCAGGAGCTTGCTACTTGCTAATCTTCACATTGTTGCATGGCCATTTTTATCAGTATGTTGTTGAACTTCATGGTTGTGATTTGAAACCTGTCCAATGTGATGTGACATATATTTGTGGTCAAAAGGTGATCTATACATCATGCAAAAGGTTAAAATCTTCTCAAAAGTCAGAGGAGAAATATATTTCTTCAAGAGAAGAGTTGTTTGCTGTTGGTTATGACAAGTAAACAAATAAACATTCCCATCATAGCAAGGATTCCTGTGCACATATTCACAGTAACTGTGATAGACCTATTTCTGCTGAAAGCCCTGTCCTATGGTAAAAGTCACAAGCTATTCCTGTTTTACAAATGCTAAGCCTGAAAGGCACATGCAACCAAAAGCTCTCCCAGATTTCGGCAGGAAAAGGGTGAAAATGCCATATTGATGACTCTCTTATTAAATCTCAGTAAATAAACACCGGTGGTATCTTCCTTTTCATGGTTCCCGGTAACTCAAAACACTCAGTCTTCATAAGCCAAGTTACAACAATGTTGGCATTTGGATAAAAGAAGGCAAAACTTTGTAACCACTAAGTGTGACTAATAGAGGAAAAGTCCTTCACTGCAAGAAAGAGTTCGCTATTCCATTTAAGACAAAAGATGAAAATCTCACAACAAAGATAACAGTAGGCTAACTACTTCCCATGTTCTCTAGTGTTTGGGGAGCTACAAAGTCAAAATGAGACACAAACAAATTCTATAAAATATGTGATACTATAAAAGGATTAAAATTTTCTTTCACTATCCAAGAGAAATAATGCTGACAGTCATAAATTACAGCTAAGGAGAGACAGCTGAGCACTGAATCACTCTCATGCCTCTGTCTACTTCTATGTAGGCATCAGAAAATGCTTTCAACGCCTGCCATGCTGTGGAGTATTAGAGTCTGATACATTGTTAAAAATAGACACACTACTAGTAGTCAATCTCCCCTCATATCCTGTAATTCCTGATTAATAATAATAAAATTTTTCTGGGCCAAGCACAGTGGCTCACGCCTGTAATCCCAACCCTTTGGGAGGCCGAGGCAGGCGGATCACCAGGTCAGGAGATTGAGACTCATCCTGGCTAACACGGTGAAAACCCGTCTCTACTAAAAATATTAAAAAATTAGCCAGGCGTGGTGGCGGGCGCCTGTGGTCCCAGCTACTCATGAGGCTGAGGCAGGAGAATGGCGTGAACCCGGGAGGCGGCGCTTGCCTGGCAACGGAGCGAGACTTCGTCTCAAAAAAAAAAAAAAAAAAAAAAATTCTGTACTTCTGTACTTACTTGACTTGGCCTGCTTCTCCCCTTTTCAGCATCTAGTAGCTGCTCTCTTCCTTCTGACTTTTTACCTCTTCACTGAAACCCGGAAACAAATCAAGGAAAGAAAGAAGTGTAAAGGTACTGTTCATACTCGGTCACTTACAGATCATGGCTTTCAGGAAGACAAAATGGTTTGTAAAAGTGGAGGATCATTTTTGGCTCAGGTCACTGTTTTTTTTTTTTTTTTTTTTTTGAGACTGAGTCTTGCGCACTGTCGCCTGGGCTGGAGTGCAGTGGCGCCTCACTGCAGGCTCCGCCTCCCGGGTTCACGCCGTTCTCCTGCCTCAGCCTCTCGCGTAGCTGGGATTACAGGCGCCCGCCGCCCCGCCCAGCTAATTTTTTGTATTTTTAGTAGAGACGGAGTTTCACTATGTTGGCCAGACTGGTCTCGAACTCCTGACCTCATGATCTGCCCACGCTGGCCTCCCAAAGTGCTGGGATTACAGGCGTGAGCCATCGTGCCGGGCCAGGTCATTTTTTCTTGAGACTTTTCATGAAGTTTTATCTTGTATTTAGTTACAGAAACTTGAAAGAAGGCTATTTTCTGTTATTTTATTTCCTACATGACAGACTTAATTTTTTAATTTTTTTAATTTTTTATTTTTTTTGAGACAGTCTCGCTCTGTCACCAGGCTGGAGTGCAATGGCGCAATCTTGGCTCACTACAACCTCTGCTTCCTGGGTTCAAGCAGTTCTCCTGCCTCAGCCTCCTAAGTAGCTGAGACTACAGGTGCCACCACGCCCAGCTAATTTTTTGTATTTTTAGTAGAGACGTGGGTTTCACCATGTTGGCCAGGATGGTCCCGATCTCTTGACCTCGTGTTCCACCTGCCTTGGCCAATATTAAAGATATTAAAAGAGTAAAAAAAAATGTATAATAATGTTACATGTAACACAGGAACAGAAAACCAAACACTGTATGTTCTCACTCATAAGGGGGTGTTGAACAATGAGAACATATGGACACAGAGAGGGGAACAACACACATGATGGCCTGTTGGGGGATGGGGTGTGAGGGGAGGGAAGTTAGAGAACAGGTCAGTAGGTGCAGCAAATCACCATGGCACATGTGATACCTATGTAACAAAGCTGCACATTCTGCACATGCATACCATTTTTTTAGAAGAAATAAAACAAAACAAGAAAACATGATAGAAATATGAGGCTTCATTTTCATATCAATAGCAAAGCAAGTATCAAAATCAGTCTATTAAAAAATACAACCTGGATTTGTAGACAACTCACTTAAGCATGTAAATATTCAGGTCAACATGAAGTCACCATAGTTTTTCCTTGTAGGTCAAAGCATAAAACTCTTTCACGATGAGGCAGAGAAGAAAAGTAACTTGGAAAATAAAGCGTTTTGACTCTATCTTCTAAAGCTAAATATTGTACTCTTGTTAGTAAATATTTTTCACAGAAGTGTGGATGAACAATTCTGAAAGTACTTTATGTGTATGGAAGATTTAAGCAAATAAGTAAATAGACTGTAGAAAAAAGGAGATGCATTCTTTTGTGAATGAGCACAAGTAACACCCAGATTTTTGGTTTCTAAATTCTATTCTTTAATAACAGAAATCTGGTGTCCTTAGAAAATGATTGACTCGTGGGCTGGATCAAATGGAGTACAAGAATAGCCTAGAGTGTCTTGTAGTACCAGAAAATAAGAATGTTCAAAAATGATGGTGATATGAAGAAAGGGCACAAGAGCCAACTTAAAGGGCTTCCAATGGTCAAATGTGGACAATTTGAGCAACAAAATAAATATCAATTGTAATGGATTATAACTCATAGAATGAAACAGATACCCATGAGTTCATACTGATATACATAAATAATTGAAAATAAGTAAGTGGGGGGTAAGGGAAAACTTCCGCATAGAAGAATTTTAACTAATAATGGTAGAAGGAATGATGAAGATAGAAAATCGCTATTTGGCAAACACCATAGTGACAACTGTTTCAGGCAAGAATGATCAATGAGTACAAAATTCATAGCTGAAAGTATGATAGAAAAAAACTGGTTATTTACATAGTATCTCTCCACATAATGCTTATTAGTTACAGAAAGTAAACTAGCAACTTTACAGTAGAGAAACCTGGCCAGCCTGGAATAAGAATTGGAGTTAACATCAGTAGTATTTAGACAAATTGACACCATGCGCTTCCTGATATGATGCACTGAGAAGGGGATAGCACTAATTCTATGGTACTCTTGCCAAAAATGTACAACCTGACTTTCATTATCAGAACACAAAGTGAGAGACATTCTCCAAAATACCTGGTCACTAGACTTCAAAAGTGTCAAGATCTCATAAGACACGGAAAGACTACCCAGATTGGAGGAAACTAAGAGACATGACAAGTAAATGTTGTGTATGATTTCTGTTTGTCTCTTGCTCTAGAAAAAGGACATTGGTGAGATAATTGATGAAATTTGAATAACAACTATAGATTAGTTAATAGTATTTTATCAGTGTTAATTTTCTGGTTTGATAACTCTAAAATGCTAACATTTAGAAAAGGTTATATGGGAATACATTTTGCAATTTTTTATGTTTCAAATTATTTTGAAATAAAAAGTTAAAAAAAATATAGATTTTGAAATGTCCTGTGACACTGAATAGTGACTCTCTTTAATAGTAAATCTCAGTAGCAATAAGTATCATTTGTAACATGAAACGTTTTCAGCCATGTTATCCCGTTTGACAATTATCCCCATTTAAAAAAATGTTTTAAGTGACTTGGCACTGTTAGTGAATGTTAGAGCAGATTGATTCTTTAAATATAGGCTTTTTTGAATCCATTATCAAAGTAATATTTATCAAACCAGCCGCTTATCTGGTTTTACATTTCTATAAAAGCTTTTTGAGGATAAGAGTAGAAAGGAGGAGCTAATAATAATTATACAACAGTTCATTCAAGCAGTTTTGAACAGTTAAAGTAAAATATTTAGTCCATGGCTTTGGAGTCCAAAAGAAACGAAGATATCGACCAGGGTAGCACATCCTGGAAATGTGTAACTGAAGAAGAAAGAGGGCCAATAAACACCATGACCAGTAATAATAAGAAGGAATAGAGGAAGAAAAAGATCATAAGAAAGTTTTGTCCTTACAGGAAACTGATATGACAAGGTTCTAGGGTAATAACGAGAAAAGGCAAAGAACAGAAGAAGGAAGGAAGGGAGGGAAGGAGGGAGGAGGGAAGAGGGAGGAAATATGGGAGGGAGGAGGGAATGGCGAGGAAGAGAGAGCGGAAATAAAAAGAACCAAAATGGAAGAAAGACAAAAGACAAAAAGTGGTTAAAGAAAGAATAGAAACAAGACATGTAACTTCAAAGAGGAAGGGGCCTATCACTTTGAATTAGAATAAAAGTGAATAAGCTGGTGATGTGGTCCCTCACTCACAGCTGTCACCTGCTCAGTATAGTTTCAAATTCATTAGAATTCAGAACACGAAGCAGCTGAAACTTCTAAGGGAACTTAAGGCTAAATCTATGAGATAGCACTCCAGACACCCAGAGGCATTAGAGGTTCTCATCACAAGACACTTGGTTGACAGTACACTGGCCAGAGCCTTCCTTGGGCTAAGAAACAAGTATAGATTCAGGGCAACAGCCTAGATAAAAACCATCAGTTCCAAGTCCCCAGGAAGTACCTAGTGCACACAGAACCCCTCTTGGGACTCCTACTCAGCATAATTGCTCCCTCCAGCCTGGTTTCCACACAGCTGTGTGTGTGTGTGTGTGTGTGTGTGTGTATGTGTGTGTAACAGACCCAAGGTGATTTCTGGATAATCTCCAAGTTGAAATACAGCCTAGTTGATTTATTAATAAAAAAATTGAAAAAGTCCAAGAACAGTAAGTGGCAATTAATACCAGAATAGAATAGTTTGTTACTTATTTTTATAATCATATTTCTGAATTTGATATTTAAAGTTAAACACAAAAATTAGCAGAGGAAATGAGAGATAACAAGATTGTTATTTTCTTAAGGGCTTACTTTAAATGGAAGAATGTACCACATTAGCCATCAATAAGCTAAAAAATTATGATCTAAAACCAATCATTAATTATGAAAAAATTATCAACTTAAAATTAGTCTAAGCAAGCATTATTTTTATGTGATGAATTACAAGACATTTGGTATTATGCACCATTTTGTCATAACTTCCAAGGCGACAAAACAAGATAATACGGTAATTGATCAACCTAAAGTAACAAGTTTTGTATGAACCCTTATAAATACCAATTGGAGGTGGAAAAAAAGATTCAATCTTGCTTAAATAACAGGAGAATGTAAAACTAAACAAACCTATTATATTAAGCAAAGGCAAATGGGAGTTTACAGAAAGAAGCATTTGTGTTGGAATAAACATATGAAGATGAGAAAAATCTGAGATTTTTGGAATTACATTGAGTGGTCCCTGTGGGGAAAATTTTTATTAATAAATTCTACAATTATCAAGGCTTTTATAATGTCTGGTCATACAAGCTCTGTTCTGGGGAAAAATAAACAAATCTTTTTGATTCTATCAAATACTAGTCGGTGGCCACTAATTTACCACAAACAAAAAGTGCTAAATTCATAGACCTGCAAGAGGTAAATGCATCATTCTAACAAGAGCTAGGGCTAATTAAAACCTTCCTCAAAGCTCCCAAACAAATGTTCTATGGCTCGATTGTTTAACTATAGTTCTTAACGGTCAGACAATAATGATGCTTCCCTGCCTCTTATTAAAATCAATTATGGCACGAAATTCAGAAAGGGTAAACTGGTTCATGTGTGAATGAATTCTAAAGAGAATTGTAATTTAACAATGGAATACCAGGAAATTGCAAAGCAAAGAACTAGCAACTCAAGAAAAAGCATCTAATATCTTTATTTCAAAGCAAAGCTCAGATTTAAGGCAAAATATAACCTGGTTCCTATGAACAAGAGGCCTCTGCTGACTGCCTCCAAGCCTGTAAACACAGTCTTAATTGTTCTACCTACAATTTATGGGTCAACATTGGTATCAGGAATCAATCTCTAATCTTGGAAGCAATCACTAGACCTGTTCCCTAACTACCTTGACAAAAAGCATCACCAAATATAATTCAGCATATCTCAGGCTAATACAAAATATCACCAGTAATTTTATCACATTCTACCTTAACATGACATATATATTTTTTCTCCCTCTCCCTCCCATTTCGGCCCCCTCCAGGCCCATGGTAATATGACCTTTGCATGTCATTTACTCTTGCTGAATTATTCTAGCATTTCACATTAATAATACAGCTCATAAACGATGTCATACACTAATTGCTCGGCATTTCCATCAAACAGTTCAATATAATTTTATTTTACTTAATGGCTATTTCTAAGAGATTAAGAAAATCTTCATTACATCAAACTAACAGAAAACAGCAGTAAAAACATGCCAATATTATTATTGCTCCATATTTGGTCCGAGTGTTATTTGCTAAACAATTTCTAACCCTCACAAGCTACTAGTGTCATATTCTTGCTTGGAAATATATATATCAGAAGCACAGTCCCAGAAGGGACACCATTGAGCCATGAGCAAATGTCGGAAGGAAATCTACGTATTTAGTATTCTTTCTTTCAAGCTACATAAATAACCCAGTGTTTCTGAGACCACATCCTATATTTTTCAAAGCTTCCTGCAAAGGTATGTGGAACAGCATCCTCTGGCACCCCACAGCTCAGCTGCACAAAGGGCTCACCTTGCTCCAGATGAAGAGTCTGTCTCACCCAGCTGAGCCATGAGCTGCAGGGCCAACTTGCTCTATTTGACCTCTCCTGTTTAAGAAGGGAGGCCCTCTGAGTCGTCACGCCCCAGTCTCAGGCTCATGTCAGGGAAGCTAAGGATACTCCCTGGAATGTTCCACAAATTAAACAGTCAAGGATGGGACTGCAAACAGAGAGATAATAAAAGCCCTGCACAGAAACAACTCTCCCTGTTTCTCAGATTTGCCCAGCAGTCACCATGAGCTGAATCCTCTTTTTCTCTCCTCATGCATTCTCTCACTCACCTTCAGTGATTATTTGACTGGTCAAGGCAGTGCTTAACGAGATTAACCTGTTATTTTTCGTTTTTATTTTTACTTTCTGCGTGAAATCTCTTAAGTGTTAAATGCCATCAGACTTACTTATTTGTTGTTTTTCAGGCACATGAAGAGCATAAAATAATGTACAATTCTGATGTGGTTTGAAGGCTGAATTAATTGAAAATCTACAGTGTGGAGAATATTGAATTTACATTAAATGGGTTCAAATATAATTAATATTATTACAAGGAATGTAGAAGGAATTCGCTTAAAAATGTAACCAAAAACAAGTTAACAAGTTACACCTTGAAATCAATATGGTACAATTTTCAGCTGTCTTTAGGGTTAATCTAAGCTCCACACAAATGCTTTAAAAGATGTTAATTACATATTCTTTCTCTTTTTGAGCCAAAACATTTCTCATCTAAACAATGGAACACAGAAAATCATATTAGTGACTCTTTTCTCAATTTTTGCCAAAGATGGTACTTAACTAATACCCTTCTAGTTGCAAAGCAGAAAAGGCAATTCATTATATGCATCAGATGTCTTAGGAGAGCATTTAAGTTCAATTCTCTCAGGGAACCCCAGGTGAGAAAGGCTCCTGAGTAATAGGCCAGTTGCCAAAATTCAAGAAGCTGGTAATGCCTGTTCCTCACCACGTGTCCTGGGGCAAATCACCTCGGTCACTTTGGACTGATTTTCCAATGGAAAGATTGGAGGAGAGATGGTAATAGCTGTTTTCTAAGTAGGCTTTTGTTCTGAAGTCCTATTAATTTATTCTAAGGGGGCCTACAATGCTATATTTCATTTAGAATAAATTTTAATTTGTTATTGGACTATTGTGGAGGCCTAGCTAGATAATGAACATGAAAGATTATCCAAAAGACTTTTTATTTATATTTCTGTAATTTTATTCCTCTCCTCTAATCTAAACTTTCAGCAAATTTATAGGAAAGGTGAAGTTATACATTTAAATTACACCTCCCTTTTCCCCCTCTCTAGAGGAGGTGTTAAGACTGAGGTTTACCAAAAAAGTCAGGGGGAGCAGGAATTTCTTTCGTGGAAAATATCAAGGTGGCTTCGGCTTGCTAGGGAACAATTTTATCCATACCCTTTCATACCCACAGTGTCTCACAGCTGAATAGAAGCAGTAGTTTAAAAAATATATGCAACAAAAAATTAGCCAGGCGTGGTGGCGGGTGCCTGTAGTCCCAGCTACTCGGGAGGCTGAGGCAGAAGAATGGCGTGAACCCAGGAGGCGGAGCTTGCAGTGAGCCGAGATCATGCCACTGCACTCCAGCCTGGGTGACAGAGCGAGACTCTTTCTCAAAATAAATACACACACACACACACACACACACACACACACACACACACGCAACCAAGCAAACCAAAGACTTGACAAATGCAAGAAGATGAAAGACAGAAATGAATTTTAAGAAAATGATCCTGTAATTTAAGTGTTTCCAAAGCAAAGTTCACCTTAAATTTGAAAACATTTCATACCCACAGTGTCTCACAGCTGAATAGAAGCAGTAGTTTAAAAAATATATGCAACAAAAAATTAGCCAGGCGTGGTGGCGGGCGCCTGTAGTCCCAGCTACTCGGGAGGCTGAGGCAGAAGAATGGCGTGAACCCAGGAGGCGGAGCTTGCAGTGAGCCGATATCATGCCACTGCACTCCAGCCTGGGTGACAGAGCGAGACTCTGTCTCAAAATAAATACACACACACACAAACACACACACACACACACAAGCAACCAAGCAAACCAAAGACTTGACAAATGCAAGAAGATGAAAGACAGAAATGAATTTTAAGAAGATGATCCTGTAATTTAAGTGTTTCCAAAGCAAAGTTCACCTTAAATTTGAAAACATTACAAAGGTTCTTGAAAAGGCCCCTGATGAGTCACTCCTGCTGAAGGAGCTTTATCCGTAGCCTGACTCAGAATTTACAAAGCCAATACAAACGCAGGAGGCCAGGACAAGTTCAGGAGGAGGGACAGGAAGTACTCAGTAGATTGTATAGCACTGTTAATCTAGTAGCATTTCTTATCACAGGGAATGAAATCTATGCATGCAATGCTTTCATCATAGCATTTATTTGAACTCAAGAAATGTTTAGTTACATTGAATGGAAACTTCAGCAAGCCATTTCATTAAAAATATGGCTGTCATCAAGAAACTAGTAACTTAAAGGAACTATTACTAGTATGTCCTTAAGTTATGTTTGCTCACTGTACTAACAGAGCCAATATTTTCACTGCTTTTCTTACTGCATCGTCAATACATAGTGCAGAGAGCTGGAGGCTGTTCTCTCTCATGCATCATAAACACTAGTTGTCATCTAAGAATAGATGTTGTTTGCATTTGTTTTACTGAAACGGCAGAAAGTATGACTTTATTTCCAGTTTCCCAGATGATTTCACAAAATATGAAGTTAGAACTCAATCTTTTAACTTAATTAGCCAGTTTCTCAATGGGGAGATCTTTTATATTTGAGGAAGAAAAATTCATTGTAGTGACAGACCATCATACACATATTGCAGGACATTTGGTATCTTGACCCTTGTATTAAATGCCAGTAGCTTCATCCAGTCATTTTAATCATTGTCATGATTAAAAAAAAAAACGCCCTCATACATTTTCAAATTCCTCCTTGTTAGGGTATCACATATCCCCCAAAAACTACAGCTGATGAAAACTAGCCCAATGGTACATGAAATCTGTCAAGGAATGGTCACACTAAACTTTATCATGTTATAGGTATCCCTTCCAGATCCTCGCTCCTCTATAAAATCAAATACCCATTTTTCAGAGTTCTGCCAAATGCATACACATGGCCACAGTCTTAACAAAATTATTCTAAATGACTGGGCATAGTAGCCTGTAATCCCAGCACTTTGGGAGGCCAAGGGGAGTGGAGCACTTGAGGTGAGGAGTTCAAGACCAGCCAGGCCAACATGGTGAAACACCATCTCTACTGAAAATACAAAAATAAAAAGTAGTCAGGCACGGTGGCACATGCCTGTAATCCCAGCTACTCGAGAGGCTGAGGCAAGAGAATCATTTGAACCTGGGAGGCAGAGGTTGCAGTAAGCCAAGATCACCACTGCACTCCAGCCTGGGTGACAAAGTGAGACTGTCTCAAAAAAAAAATTGTTCAAAAGGAGCACACTGCCATTTGGCAGCATAGACTTTTCAATGTTGGAACAACCTTAGAAAGAATTTACTCTAGCTCTCTTATTTTACAGGTAAGGAGACTGAAGTCTAGAAAAACTAAGTGATTTGCCTGAGTTCTCAGGCACTAACTAATACCAGAGGTAGGATTAGAGTCCACATCTTCCCAAATCTTTTCTCAATGTCCTTTTCACTTTTCTCCAATCATAGCATTTATTTATTTAAACAAAAAATAAAGGAGGACCTTTCGAAACATACAGTTAATATATATATCTACTGAAAGCCTACGTTTTAAAAATCCAAGGCTATATATATATTATATATAATATATATTAAATATATAATATATAATATATATTATATATATATAATATGTAATATATAATACGTATTATATATTATATAATACGCAACTGAGCCAGTGGCTCATGTCTGTAATCTTAGCACTTTGGGAGGTTGAGGCAGGCAGACGACTTGAGGTCAGGAGTTCGAGCCCAGCCTGGCCAACACGGTGGAACCCCATCTCTACTAAAAAGACAAAAATCAGCCTGGCGTGGTGGTGCACGCCTATAGTCCCAGCTACTTGGGAGGCTAAGGCAGGAGAATCGCTTGAATCCAGGAGGTAGAAGTTGCAGTGAGCCGAGATGGCACCACTGCACTCCAGCCTAGGCAGCAAGTGAGACCATGTCTCAAAGAAAAACATAAACAAAAACAGTAAATAACATTACACACAACGCACAAAGGCGGGTGAATAAAATATTATCTGCTTGCCCTTTTAAGTAATGATGTACAATCAACAAATATCTTAAATACACTCACTGTTTTCTTTGAGGGGAAAACAATTCTCAGTGTATAAATTTATATTTCCATTTTTATCAAATTTTTATCATCAATATTATTATTGCATTAACTCCATTTCCAATTTCCCATCTGCCTGTGCTTTTCAAAACAAATATGTCAATTAATAAAATATCCAGTGTTGTTTTTATGAATTTTTAATAATTTCTAATTTTACAGTCATTTAGGCATCTGAACTATTATCATTAAAATATTTCAAACTGAATATACTTTAGATTCCCTGGGCTCGGGGCAACATACAAAGAATGTATAGTTCTAGAAGAAGGTACAGAATCTAGCTAGTCAGCATCCTTTTACATAGAAACTAATTGACTTCTGTGGGACTTACCCAGCTGCACTATGAGTAGATGGCATAGGAAAATAGGGAAAAAACCTACTTGAAATCGAAGTCACACAAACACTGGACAGCATCCTGTGGCTAGTTAAAATCTTCAATCAATACAATATCAATGTGTACTTTTAATCACTCTTAAGTATTTAGATGTATCTTAAGTATCTAACTTTTTCATGATTTCCAAATGCCACCTTTGAATAATAAGTGGTCCTCCAGCTTTAGTGTACATCAGAATCACCTGGAGGCCTTGTTAAAAGCAGTGGCTGGTCCTGGGTGGGGCTCAGTAATTTGCATATCTCAGGTGGAACTGATGCTGCTGGTCCCGATACCACACTTGAGAATTGCACCCTTAAAGGTCTTTAAAAATATTTATTTTTTGACAGTTATAAATAATCAGAAGCACATTTTTCATTTCTACCCAGTCTATGAAATGCACGTCCACACACACAAATTAAAACATATGAAACAATTTTTATTTATTTATATTTCTTATTTTTATTTGTTTATTTATTTATTTATTTTTGAGATGGAGTCTCGCTTTTGTTGCCCAGGTTGGAGTGCAGTGGCGCCATCTTGGCTCACTGCAACCTCCACCTCCAGGGTTCAAGCGATTCTCCTGCCTCAGACTCCTGAGTAGCTGGGATTAAAGGCGCCCGCCACCACGCCCAGCTAATTTTTGTACTTACAGTAGAGATGGAGTTTCACCATGTTGACCTCAGGTGATCCACCCACCTCAGCCTCCCAAAGTGCTGGGATTATAGGCATGAGCCACAGCACCTGGCCTATTTTTACTAACTATAATGAACACTGAGTTTTTTTCCATCTATTCTATCTTATTCTATTCTTTTTCATTCAAAAAGAAATGTTGGTCATAAGCCAGTAATTTGATTTTATGACCACTGTTAGATTTAGACCTACAATTTGAAAAATACTGCTCAGGATTCCCCCTGTTTGTCACTGAATTTAATAATAACTATTAACTTGTATTGATATTTATCAGGTGCCAGACACCCCTCCAGTCTTTTCATGCATTGCTCACTTCATAAATTAAGAACTCACATTGACACTATGAAGGAGGTGTCATTAAATGCCCATATATACGGAGAGGAAAACTGTAGTTAAAATTGGTCAATGCAACCTCCCCAAGGTTACAGGGCTTAAGCATATCAGAGCCAGGTTAGAATATAGGTCTAATTCCAGAGCATAACAGTTAAAGGTTGCTCTCTTGGAGTGAGATACTTTAATTTGAACCCCAGATCTACCACGGAGTGGCTGTGTGATGTTTGGCAAAAGCTACTAAGCCTCTCTAGGTTTCGGTTTTCCCATCTATAAGAGAGAGATAGGGCTCATGTAGGAACTGTGGGGATTAAATGAGATAACCTATGACAAGCACAGGGCCAAACTAGCACATAGTAAGGCTTCAGTCATTGTTACCTATTCTTACATAGAAATGGCATTCTTAATTGCCACATCAAACATTGTCTCCTTTCCCTTTCTGTTGGCTTTTAGTTCCCGGTACTGTCTCTGGATTTGCCTTTTCTCTTGATTTCTTGGCTTCTGGCGCTTGTTATCCTGTGACCTTGCTTCTGCCCTTCCCCTTTTCATCCTCCCTCAGCAGCTTGACCTGTTGTGCAGGGGTTCTCAAAGCTCCTCATGAGGCAGTTCCATGGCTTCTACCTGTCTCCAGGCACAAAGACCCCAGCTCCTCCTTGGAACCCACCAACCTTACCTAACCTTACAGGTACTGAAAAGTTATTCCACGATGAAAGCATAAGTTGTCACCAATAAATGAAGTCTCCAATCAATAAATTCTTTAGAAATGTGAGGAAGCAGAGAGCTGCTGTATAACCCATACATGATGTTATATAAAATCATCAACATTTCACTTGACCGTTTCACAATGACAAACCATAATGGGATGTGAAAACCAAAATGACAATGAAGGTAGTATTTGTGTGGCTAATTCTGGATTTACACAGTTAGGTTGCGAGAAGATAATATTAGGCTCTTTTAATTCCCCCAGATCATCTTTTCTTGCTGGAAGCTTCTCCATATAAGAAAATTTTAAATCAGATATTTCCAACAAAATGAAACAATCAAAGATGACTCTTCAAGGTAGCTGTAGAAGTCTCTTCTCTAGGTATCTCCTCAAACAGGAGTGAGATGCACTCCAATAATTCCTCTAATAATTCCCCTTCTCTGAGAAAGACTGGCTTTGAAATCCCATTCCCTGTAGCTCATTTTACTTCTGTGTGCCCAGTGAGTACTAACATTACTAACCCAACTTTTCTTCTTTTCTCAGTTGCTATCTCCCCAAAGAAATCATCCTTTTTTGTTTTATTTCAGCTTTCCCAAGCTGGGCCTCTTTTCTTAAACTGGGGACCACTTGCCTCCTCTTTGCCTCCACCTGTTGCTCACAGTGCTCCCAGGACGTATGTCCCCATGTCATGGAATGAAGTAATGGATATAGATTACTGGATCTCTGTGGACCACACCTTTTCTGTTCACTTCTCACCAGAAAATAGTCTGGTTAGGCTAATTACTATAGATTGATTCAGTTACTGGCCTATGGTAGATGGAGCCTCTTTTCTCACTAGCCAACCTTGGTAGTGGTAACCCATCCCACAGGTCCCAACTCATCAGCACTAGAATGCTGTCATCTAGAAGACCTGCAAGAGAGCTCCAAGGCCAGTTCATGAAAATCATATTGAGATCAGGGTCTATCCTATATGCCCAACCCATGAAATACACAATTTATTATTCTAAAATTCATTAATCGAAAAGCACTGAGAGGAAAGGGACATAGTAAATATGGCAGGGCATTTGGACTTATGCAGATGTGGTTTTGATGTTCAAGTCTACATTACCTTGGGTAACTTTATTTACCTCTCTGAGCCTAAACATCCCTATACAATAGTAATAAAAATATCTGTATTAAACACAACATGGATTATATCTAGAATTACTAATTCTAATTACTACTAGAATCAGAAGTAATGTATGTAAAAATATCTCATGAAGTACTTGGTACATAGAAGAAGTATTTAATTCTTTAGGATGATTATTATTATGAGAGTCTTAGATTCAAAGAGAGAGAAAAAAAACTCAAGACAAAATGAAAGTTATATTCTCCCTTTTTGGAGAATATGAAAAATTACTTTGTTTTCTGAAGGCTCAAGTTGATGGTTTGAAAATAGCCCTAATTACAGCTCCATCAGCCTCAATTTTTTGATAGATACAATTTGTAAGAAAAAACAAAAGGTTTTCTCTTACATTTCTCAGTGACATCCCTAAGGGAATTCTTCTATACATCTGTGATACACATATTGAAAAGAACTCATGTTTGGCCTTAGTATCTACTTTCAAAGTTACTAAAACATGATTTTTTTCTACGTTTTTTAAAAAATGTAGCATTTGGAAGAAAGGTCATTTTATCTATCAGGGAGTATAAAAGCACTACAAAGAATGTTTCAAGGAACTACAAAAAATGACCTAGAAAACAATTATTGGTTCCAAAAAACTAAAGCCATACCATATAAATTTATAAATATTTAACTAATTGTATCGAGAAAAAAAAGTGATGTAACTATTCAATCTATTTTCATCATGGATTTAACTTAGCTTAATTAGCTTAGTACACTTACGGGTATCATAAGGGTATTAAAAGTAACAATAAGATGATGTGAACCATGTCATATGAAAACATTGACTAGCGTACAATTGAGCATCAAATTTAGTTCAGAGCTTTTTGGGTGACAAGTCAAAATGAGAAGCATGGTGAATTTTTAGCCTGTCTTTTTTCTAGCCAAAAAAAACCCACTAGTTAATCAGAAGAGATACACTTTTAAAAATTCCTAGCAGTCAAGGCAAAAAGGAATTTATCATGGAAATCCTTATATAAAGAATTTGAAACGCATAACACAAGGTGCCAAGATATTTCTTTCCATTTCAGCTCATCTCTTTTATATTGACTCTCAGTAGTTAAAAGGGGGGGGTATTATATTAAAGGATAGTGTAATAAAGACATTTTGACATTTTAACAAAAAGGTATTGTAATGTGATTATAGTAAGTACATTTCTGGTTATGTAATTTGATATAGATAGAGAGTTTAGAAAACTTAGAGCAATTAGCGATTGGACTATTACTCTTAAATATCAGTGATTGTAGTTCCAGGCTTTTCAGAGATGCTGAATAAGGAGGAACTTGAGCTTTCAATCCCTGGCTATACCCTGAACCACACGTATGAATCCTTGCTCAAAATATGTATTATCCATGTGCTAACTGGCAGGTATGCACGTGACAAAGGTAACATTGCTCTGAAAATAAAATAAGCCCATATGTATTTTAGTCTAAACAGTGTGTAAGCCCCTTTCTACATATTAGCAAAAATAACTGCAGACAAAGACAATTTTTTTCAGGAAGAAACTTTGAATTTGCCTCAGTGCTCAAATGAGATGAAAGGAAAATCAATATAATAAAGAAACTGTAACATGAAAGAAGGTGTCCCTCTAAATTTCCTCTTCTCCATCCAGCTCCACATTCTCCTTTAATTAAACTAATTTCTCTCAAGCAGTAGCACTCCAGATAATTATTAAATAGCCAAAATCAGTGTTTCTATTTTGTTTGATTAATTAAGGCTATTGCCCATTCCATAAGCAGGATCTCCAAATTTAACTTCATTATTAGTCTTCACAGCCAAATCCAGGACCTCCCACTGGGATTTCATAGATCACAGATTTTATAGTACAATATAAAAAACAATTGTGGAAAATGTATATCTATTATAATTGTTTCTGTTTTCTTTAAACTCAAGTGTATTTTGTGATTTCCAAAAGAAAAAGATGATTTCACAGTAGTTTTTGTTTGTTTTGCTTTTGCTTTAGATATGCAAAAGCACAATATTTCATCTATTATAGAGATTCAATAGGCATGTGTGGGCTGGTCTGGAAAGTGAATTATGTTTTGTAGCATTGTTATATTTGGAAAATGAACTCTGAGACCAAATAGACATTTTTCAAATGGACTTCTGGGATATAACTATCTTCATAAGTTGGAGTGCACCAGTATTTCATTTATTTATGACTTTACTTGCCCATCTATTGGGGAAACATTAACAGATGTCTACTATGTTTCAAACCCTGGGCTGGGGGCTTGAATTCAGGTGGCTCCCCCACCACCAATCTACCCAGTGAGGAACTCACAGTAGTTGTGAGAGAGGACAGGGGAAATACATAAAAATTATTGCAACAATTATTCAAAGTATGTTCAAAATGCTATAGAAGCAGACAAGATGAAATAATTAATTCTTCATGGAGTTGGGTAAGTTTTCCCGAAGGAAGTTCCACTGGAAGTGAGCCACCAAGAATCAAGAGGGACTTTCAGGCAGAGGGCATTCCAGGAGAATGAATCCATGAACAAGAGATCAGAAGTCTGAACAGTGAGGAGCCCTTGTACACGAAGGGGGAGCTAAAAAGAAAGGGCTTGGAAGAGCTTTTAGAAACTATACTAAAGAGTTGAAATATTGTAAGTCATTGGAATCCAACAAAGGTTTTAGAAAAAGAGACTTACACAGTTAGATGTGACTTTGTAGAGATTAATTGTAGCAATGCCATAGTGGAGCGTAGATGCTGCTTTTTTGCACACATGTACACAATAACCATGAAAACTGAATATTCTTTGATTCTTCATCACAATAATCCCTCCACTTCCAAATGTGCTCGTACTTAGCTGCTGAAGCCATCAGAACCTTGTAAAGTTTGAGTTTGTATATAGCAAAGACAGATGGGTTACCGTTGCGAGACTTGATGTGAGGCTTCCACTCTTCCCATGAAGAACATTAACTTCATGGCTAAGCTGACCATTTAACAATTGTATTTTTAAATATCTTTCTGTATCTGGGAGAGATCTTAGTCCTCTAGCCATGGCTTTAAAACAGGCATCGTTCCATGTTAAATATCTTCTGCTTTTTCCTCTATAAAATGTGATCAGTGAAGAATGGATGTCTCAGGCTCTTGTTATTACCAACCTCCTCCACACCCACATGTAACCAATTGGGTGGCTGTCCCTTGTTACTGGGCTCCAGACTGAGACTCTACCTACCTTCCCCATCTTGTTTTTCCAAAACACCCACTTGTACCAGAAACTGAAACATGGCAGAAAGAAGGAATCAGCATGACATAGCTCAATTCATGGGAAAAGAACCCTTCACTGCTGGCCAGAAAATTCACAAGAAAATAACTACAAGCAACTAAGACGGTGCTACAGCACCACACACACTAAGAACAGGAAACAAATGCATGGCCTGAACTGTACAGTAGCACCGCCTGCTTTCAGCCCTGAGAAACCAACCCAGACGTTAATCGAGCCACAAAGAAAACACTCGTCAATGGGCCAGTAGGTCACAGTGAAAATATTAAGGGAACTGTTGGTAAACACCAACAGGGCTTTGGCTAAGACAGCAAAGTAATCATACTCCGACTACTCATCACCACCTGTTGCACATTCCTCACCCTTCCTGCCCCTCCCTACCCTTCACCCTGGAGAGTCCAAGATCACACAGTAAATAAAACCATGATCCGTGAAAACTCTTAGAGCTTTGGCCATTACTATCCCCAGCAAAAGCTGAAAGGATTTCCCTGGGGATTTCAGCCAAAAACACTTTTACACTTAAATCTATGTTCTAGTCTGGAAGAGTGCATTGCTATTTGTTCTGCAGTGGATTTTTTTCTAGATAACTTAATTCTTTCCCACTTACTCTCAGGCTTATATTCAAAATAGTTCAGATTCAGGGTATGTAAGGTACAGAAGAGTATTACAGAGAAACCACCCTCATCTCAAATCCAAACCCCTGAGATGAAGTAATAAAACCAAGTAATATAGTTGAAAGCCAAGGACAGTCTGAGTTTCAACAGCTCCTCCACATGCAGAAAGAATTACAGATTATTTTTCCTAGTACCATACCTCTTTTATATTCCTTCCACATACCTCAAACTAAATTCCAGATATGAAAAACTCAGTTTATCTCTTATTCCCACTTAAAGGTCTTCCACCCAGAATATACTGCCTGTGAATGGTAGGATGTTACTTATTTCAGAGTTTTGTCAATATTTCCGTCCTCCAAGACGTCAAAGGTGAAGGCTCTCACCACTCAGTAATGGCTCTAGAGAGAACAGATGTTCTGGACTTGCTACCTGAAGGCCAGGCAGTCAGGGAAGATAAAAGGGTAAGTTTTATTACTGAGCTCTCTTACAAGTTGAAATATGCCCAGAGAAGAGGAAGTATTAAGAAATTTAAAAGGAGGAGTGAGATCTTCACAAGTCTGATGTGACTTTATGGTTGTTTTCTGGCTTTTTCTAATTTATTCATTCTGTGTGTTTTGTTTTACAATGCCCAGTTCAATAGCATCATCCATTTTTGCCCTGAAGGATTGGTTTTGAGTTCTAATTGGAACTGGGGACAGATTGTTTGTATTTAATCTGTCTGTACATCTTCTACTCAGTAACTGAGTAAAGCTCTTAAACTCTACTGCAAATATCCCTGGATTCCAATGAATTTGTCTTACTTAGTAGACATAGCAACACATATTGTTTTATTTATGGATAAGCAAAGCCTTAACAACTTTTATATTCCAAATACTCAGCATGATTTATTTATTTCCTCTTTTTAGAAAGAGATGAAACAATGATGCTGTGGAAGCTTAAAAAAGGAGTAACGTAAAATGTGCTGGAAACAGAAATTACTTGGAGAAATTACCTGTTTAATTCAAATGAATTAAACGAGATATAGTCTACAAAGAAGTCTGGGCTCCCTATTACTGGTTGATATTGAAAACCTATCTAAGGAATTCAGAGTGACATTATCTCCCTTCTATTTGCATACTTATAAAAGAAATACAGTCTTAAGTATTTTCTAAAAATGAGAACATATTACATGTTTATCATTAAATGTTACTTTTAAAAACATTTAGACAAAATCTTTTGAGTGGCTTCAAATTCACCAAAGATTCCCTAACGCTTTGTGTTTACAAATATATGCATATATTTTATAATATATATTTCTAATATGTAACATTTATAAATATTTTAAAAACATATTTTATACATATAAAATATATATATTTACAAATATATATGCTTATTATTAAAACCTATCTTCGTGCGCCTGTTATATAGGGAACTCCTATAAGATACTAGAGGAAACAAACAGGGGGAAGGGGAGGATGGATACCAAGAGAGGAAACTGAATTGTACAAAGGATTTTTATTAATTCCATCTATTTTTAAAGCCAGAAAGACATACTACCAGCTTGCTGTCTCGCGGCACAAACATGCGGGCGCACACACACACACACACACACACACACACACACACACACACACACGCTACATCAGCACGGGATTCCTGCGATCTCTCCCCGCCCCGAGCAGCCCCCTCCCCTGGCGCAGGCAGCCGCGTCTGTCCCTCCCGCCATGGCTCCGCGCACTCCCTCGCGACCGCATCACCTACCCTGCTGGGAGCTCAAGACAGACGCGGGACGGGCTGCTGCTCCGAAGGAAAAGGCTCCCAGGACCAGCAGTAAGAAAACGCAAAGAAAAAAGGGTGGTAGTGAGGCTCCTTTACTTTCCACAACAAGGGGAAGTGTTGAACCCTATGCACTGGGCTGCTTCGCAGCGCGGGTTTCGGAGGAAATAGGCGGCCGAGAGAGCTGCGCCTGCGGTGGGAAGTTGGGGGAATTCCCCCAGCCACCCAGCCACCCGCGCCAGGCTCCCCTCTGGTCCCCGCCGCAGCCTTGACAGCTCCCCTCGTCTCCGAGCCCCTCCAGAGCCCTGCTGGTTTCCACCCGGAGCTGGGCTGTGTTGCCACATGCACTTGAGAAATCCTAGCAGTTGCGCAAAGAGTCCCAGAAGTTAGAAAGGGTGATTGTGTGTGAATGTGTAAATATACAGTACAAGAGGCTGGAACAACTGAGTGGGGCCAACCCTCAGACACAGCCCGAGGTTTCAGATTTCATTTGGCAACTGGTAGCTTCACAGAACTCGAGCCGCACTACAGGGGAGGCCGGCAGGAGCCCCGCCCTCCCAACGCCTGGGTTATCTGAGAGCGGAGCTACACCGCCGGGCGCCACCGACAGAATGAGCCCTGCCTGGTTCCTCCGCATCTGGCATCGCTGGTTCCTTTCAAGTGCATCATACATACTTGTTGGTCACAGATCTAGGGCTGTGGGCGCGAGAAGGTTGGTGAATACATGTCTCCTGCCCTCAAGGAGCTCTGCATTTCATTGGCCAAACCCCATACACCGGTTTAACTTGCTTCTACCAACTCTCTGTCTCGCTAAAATTTTATTTCTCCAATCAGAATTACCTGGGCCATTAAACCAATGTTTCTGGAAATGCACATTTAGATGGATGCTCTCTAACTAGAGCCTTAGAGAAATTCAAAGTATAATTACTTTCTTACCGTGGTGTAAGAACTCTCGGAATTACACAATATGGGACAAAAGGACAAACTAGTAAACATTGTTGTGATGCAGGCCGTCTCTTCCCACCATCACCACAATGTCTGTTTCAAATTGTAATCTTACAGTTCTGGTTACCTGGCATGCTGAGTCAAATTATTTCAAAAAGCTTTGTAAAGATCTCTGTTTTAGAAGGCCACTTACAGTGGATCAGTCCTGTAATCCTAGCACTTCGGAAGGCCGAGGCAGGAGGATCGCTTGAGCCCAGGGGTTTCAGACCAAAATTGGCAACATGAGACTCCTATCTCTACAAAAAAAAAAAAATTAAAAAAAAAAAAAAGTTGGGCGTGGCGGCGCATGTCTGTAGTCCCTGCTACTCTGGAGGCTGAAGCGGGAAAATCCCTTGAGCCCAGGAAGTCAAGGCTGCAGTAAGCTATAATTGTGCCAGCGCAGTCCAGCCTAGGTGACGGAGTGAGACCCCCATCTCGAACACTACTACTGCTACTACTAATAAAAAAAAAAAAAAAAAAAACTCTCTTTTAGAAATCATCACCAGATATCCTTAAGACACAGAATGGGGGTGTCCTCACTAGGGATCTCCAGTGAGAGAGGGATATGGAAGAAGAGCACATGTTCAGTTTTAGAAACACCAAAAATAAAAGGCTGAGTGGACACTGATACGTTTTTCCTTTTTATCCTCTTTCTCCAAGTTCTTGGAGAAACCAATCTACCCCATCCCATGCTGAGGTCCTACTATAAACTTGATTTTCTGGCGGGAGAATTCTCAGCCCTTTAATGAATCAAATTAATTTGTGTGGGGAAAAATTTGCGTTTCATATTTCATTTTAAAAATATGTATGGAATTCCTAAGCTAGAAGTAGTGTAGCTTATTTTCTAATTGGTGGGAATAAATTATCTTCATCAACCCACATGGCCTTAAATGTTCTAGCAACACCGTGGCAGGTGAATGCTGATGGGCAGTTACAGATGAAAGCTGGAAAATAACATTAACCCAAATGAAATTTGCACACATTTGATAGACTCAAAAGCCTCAGGAAGACAAGTGCCAATAATTATGATTCAAGATAGGGACATTTAAAAAAAAAAAAAACAAGGAACTGTCATGTCAGTAACTTATTTCAGGATCTAACAAATATTACCACAGCAGTTTAGTCTCAAAGTGATACAAAACTGAACTCAGGGTGGTTACTGGGTAGTCCCTAGTCCAAAAGATTAAGACACACCTCTAATACACACACCTGCTGTGTTCAAGGCCTTTTCCTTCCCATCTTCTGGTTCTGTCTCCACCCTTTCCAACTGATAGCACTTCATTGGTGTGTGTGATATATGTGATTATCTTAAGCTAGAAAGTACAATAGAAGGAGAGGATGGTTGTCACTTGGGGATTAGACAGTTGAGAGGATAGGAAAGGAGTTATATCCACCAATACAAGCCCCTTCTTCCCCTCCTACTTAGAAAGAGGTGGACCATTGCATTCCTTTTCTAGAAGCCCCTCAGCAAGGAGTCTGTTACAAGAGAATATAACCTAAACTAGAAACTGTGTTGTTCCCTGGCCTCTGACTATACTACTCCTCTCTTATTGTAGATTAGTTGGGACCAGGAGACATCCCTTATATGTACTGTAGCATCTTTAAAGGAGAGAATAAACTCTTGAACAAGACCCTTGAAACCTGATTCTAATCAGAGGGGAATGCTGATGTGACTGATACAAACTCCAGGGAGGTAGTGTCCGACATTCAGCTCCCTGGGTATCTGCTCAGAACTTGCCCAGAGGGTTACTTAAAGCTGAGTTTTATCAGTCAACCTCAATTCTGAGTTAAAGGTGTGCTTCAAACAAACTCTACAAAACCCAGAAATGATTCAAGGGTGAGGGCTAACTTTCCAGGATCTTCAGGTCCTAGACACCTTTAGGAAAAATGTCTATGAAAGGTCAGTATAATGGCATGCAGAGTCTGAAGAACTTCAGTGTTTATGGGAAGGATGTATAATACTCTAGGACCAGGGGGATTCCAGAGATCTAGAAATGAAAGCAGAGGAGGAGAGAAGGAAGATAATGGCTGTACTACATCTGGACAAGTTGTTGAGTGTTGGTATTGCCAGAGTCAAGGAAAGAAACTCCCTCCATAGGCAAAGCCCCCTGGACACTGATTCTATCAGGCCATTCTTTCAATGGAATTTAGTTAGGGAAACCTCAGCCAGTGTTTCTACAATTACTTTGTCTAATATTTCAAGTATATGGGTCAAATGTTACTATTAAATGAGTACGGATTAAAATGTATTTTAATGTACTTCACTAACTTAAAAACTGCAAAGTTTTTCACCAGATTCCATGTCAGATTCTTTGAAAACCTTAGCATAGAGTAATTCATTATCATATTACCCAATTGTCCATTAATATCAGATACTGGAGCTTTTTAATTATGTTTTCTTTTAAGAAAACATAAATTCCTAAGAGGGCAAAAAACACAGTAACAAAACTGAATAGTCAAGAATTGCCAAAATCCTAACATTTTCAACAAGCTCTCACCAACAATGCAGAATTTGTGTGGGTACTGGGATTTGCCAAGATCTGATTTCAGGATTCAGATAGAAGGCCATGCCTTTTAAAGTATGTTTGTTTCTAAACATCTGTTCTTGTTTTTTCTTTTTATTTCCTGGTAGAAGTTTCTTTTCTACAAAGTCCAGCTTTGTCTGAGCTAAGTAAGGTGGAAAGAGATTAAGGGACCTTCGTGCCCCCGCCTCCAACACTTTGAATCACATTATTCAGGGAAAGATGTATTACTATTGTTAAAATGGTGGGGAAGGATCAATCCAGCTAAATACCTGTAAATAAGATAATAAAGGAGAGAAAGAGCATGATAGAAAAATCTGCTGTGGCCATGGGTCATCCATGGCCTCTGTAATTCCACTACATGCCTTCTAACAGTCAACAGCTTTAAAACTGAAACACATTATGTGCCCCTTCAGATCCCGAGAGGAGCCTGGTATCAACCGTCACCACACTTTCTTTGAATTGACATATTTTTGGGTCACGCTCTCTCGTCTACCAGATCCCCAAAGTAGATGGTTCCAAAAATATCAATGATTAAACTCACTTTCAAAGTACGGTCTATTGGTTTTTGTCTAATTACAAAATTAATTAGTTCAACTCATGAAACTTGGAAGCTACAGAGAAGCTTAAAAGAAGAAATTTAAAACTGCCCATGATCTCCCCACTTAGAGATAAGTAATAACATTTTGGATATGTCCAATATGTCCAATTGTTTTTTTACTTCTGTGTATGTGCCTATTTTGTATAATGATTTGGATCATGTTACTAACCAAAGCAAGATCCTTTTGGCCTGGGCCCAAATTCAAACCCTCGTTTCCAGTCAAGATATTCCTTCTTGAGACAGTGTCTCACTCTGTCCATGGGCTAGAGTTCAATGGCCCCAACTCAGTTCAGTGCAGCCTCAACCTCCCAGGCTCAAGGGATCCTCCCACCTCAGCTTCCTGAGTAGGTGGGACCACAGGCACGCACCACAAAGCCTACCTAATTTTTAATTTATTTTGTAGAGATGGAGTCTCTACAAGTTACCCAGGCTGGTCTCAAACTTCTGGGCTCAAACGTCCTCCTGTCTAGGTCTCCCAAATTGCTGGGCTTACAGGCGTGAGCCACTGCTCCCGGTCTCAGAATGCTTCTTTTTATGCTGTTTAAACCTAAATTCAGGAATTTGCTGGATTCTGTTAAAGAATTAATCTCGGCCGGGCGCGGTGGCTCATGCCTGTAATCCCAGCACTTCGGGAGGCCGACACGGGCAGATCACGAGGTCAGGAGATTGAGACCATCCTGGCAAACACGGTGAAATCCCCTGTCTACTAAAAATACAAAAAATTAGCCGGGAGTGGTGGCTGGCGCCTGTAGTCCCAGCTTCCTGGGAGGCTGACGCAACAGAATGGCGTGAACCTGGGAGGCGGAGAGATCGCACCACTGCACTCCAGTCTAGGCGACAGAGCGAGACTTCGTCTCAAAAAAAAAAAAGAAATAATTTCTCCCTTTCACGATATGCAGATTTTTCTCCAATCAGCTCCCAGAGACACTTTCTGCTTTATAACTGCTGTGGTCATTTCTAAATCCCTTACTAGTCTAGAATTTCCTTGTGCTTTGCTTACTCACAATTTCTTTAGAGAACTAAGACAACCTTTAATATGCATTCATTCACATTTTAGCTCACCACATTCTCTATCCTTTCTCTACTCCCTTATGAGTACAGGCATATGTGTGTGCAGGCACACACACACACCATGAGCATTCATATCACACATGCATACTCATAAAGTGAAATATTTCTCCAGACATGCAACTGTTCATGTGTGGACTCAACTCTTAGTGTAATACTGAATAACATTGAAAATATTTAGAAATCTAATTGCACCTGAGCAACAACAAAATGGGTTTACTCTGACTACACATGCCATTTTGTAGATTTCAAGCATATTCACATTTTGGAATCTTTAAAGTTTTTTAGAAAATTAAATACTGCCATTGAAATAACACCATTCTTCTCCCAAGAATCATTATATAGTATTCCTAAGTTACATGTGTGACTTTTAAAATAGTTTCCTATTCCCTTATACTCAAGATAATAGAAAGCAAGTTATCAATAAGTTCTTCACATTCATAATTCATGTTTCTAGTTGCATTGTCATGTATATTCCAAACCTTATCATCTGTCTAGGAAATCCTCATTTTGTCCTATTTTCATCATATCCCAAGCTCTTTAAATAATGGATTTTTTTTGGCATCAATTCCAAACTTTCCCTCTCTGCATTGCCTGCTTTATCTCATCTCAGAAAATTTAAAATTAAAGAGAAGAACATTTACGTCATTGTACATTCTTACCCCACTGATAAAAGAATACACAGTCAAGATACAAATCTAAGCTGTTAAAACTGTTAAAGAACTCAGATACTAGGCATAACTGATCCCATCGTTGATCAAATGTTAGATTTGATCAACATTTGGATTGCTAACTATAAAATTGGAGCTGAAGTCATTGTTTTAAGTCATCTAAAACCAACTAGATTGTCAGGAAGATTAAAATGTTTTATTGTTATAGAGTGCAGACAGGATCATCAACTTACTAAACTATCTTCTGTAAAAACTAGATAAGAGAGTGTAAATGAATCAATATAACGCATCCAAACCTATTAATAATGATAATAATAAAATAAGAAGAATATTCCTTATAGTTATTAATGTGCCTTTCCCATATGTGAAGTCTTTATTGCAGCAGCTATGAAAAATTTATCCTTATTTTCACTTTGCCGAAGAGAGAACAAAGAGAAACATTGTCTATATCTTATTCACAATCATATAAGCTAATAAATGATGGAGAAAATATTTGAATTTAGGCTATTCAAGTACAAAGTCTAAATTATTTTCACTGATGTATCAGCAACAGCATCTCCCTATGCAAATAGGGACAGCACAATTTCCCTTTCATATATCACTTATATTGGCCAAGTGTTTGAAAATAATTGTTATTACATTATTTTGTGAGGAGGAAGATTGTTGTTCTCCTACAGACCAATTTTAAATCCCATTTAAAATATTAATTTTAATATCCTACACTATCAGATCCTTTATTCAAGTTACTAGCCAGTAGCCAAATTAACTGTTCTTCTTGTTATTCCAACCAGTAGCAAAATTAACTGTTTTTTTCTTTGTGCTCACCATCTGTGAGAGGTGCTAATGGACAGTGAATTGGCCAAAAAGCCAAGGGGAGTATCAGCAAGTGGAATAGTAAGTGGTTCAGATAATTCAAGAACTTGAAAATTAGTCCCTCAGTACTGAGTGTTGTATTCAAAATCTTAAAACTAAGATCTTGAAGGGAAACTAAAATAAAAATTTTGAAATTGTAAGCTTGGTTTTTTAAGACATAGTAAAGATAGGCTGAGGCTGATTATGTAAGAAGTAGTGTTGGGGATAACTAGTTCCTTAATACTTGAAAAATGACCAAACATAAACTTCCTGGAAAATCAATAAAAATAATGGAATTTTTGAAAGATTTTCAAAATAAACTAGGAGGATATTCCAAGAAGATAAATATTAAAGGGAAGTTCAAGATGTGGGCTGTTATGCAGATAAAATAGGACTACAAAATTATTGTCCTCTCCTTTTCTTTTCTTTTCTTTTCTCTTCTTTTCTTTTCTTTTCCTTTCTCTTCTTTTCTTTTCTTTTCTTTTCTCTTCTTTTCTTTTCCTTTCTCTTCTTTTCTTTTCTTTTCCTTTCTCTTCTTTTCTTTTCCTTTCCTTTCCCACGTTTGTGTTTGAAAATGAGAGCAAGCAAGCTTTGTGAAGGCTTACTTTGCAAGAATGGCAAGCTTAGGCTGGATTGTAAGATGAGACTCATCTGGGGCTCAGGCTGGGGAGGGCAAATGGTAGTGTTTCTAAATGCTGAGCAATTTGTCTTGATGTCTTCAATGGAAGACTTTCTTCAACCTTGTGTACTTCACTCAAGAATAGACAGGTGAGTAAAAGAGGCTTCTAAATGGTGATCATGAGGAGTAGTCCCAACAGTTGGAAATGGAGGCACTTGAACTTCAGCCTAAGACACTGATGCATTTTAAAGAAAAATAGTCCTTTTGGATAGGACATTAGATGATTCCATTCAAATGTTCTCTGACTCAAACTGGGGGAAAATTATTCCAAATTCAAGAAAGGGAACTGTAGCTGGGTGTAGTGTTGCTGTAGTCCCCACTACTTGGGAGGCTGAGGTGAGAGGATCACTGGAATGCAAGAGTTTGAGGCTGCAGTGAGCTATGATTGTACCACTGCACTCCAGCCTGGGTGACAGAGTGAAACCCTGTTTCTTAGGAAAAAAAGAAAAGAAAGAAAAGGGATGGAAAAATCAAAGGACAGAGAATGAGACCACCTTTTGGGTAACCTAATAATTTTAATAGCAGTATAGGGAAAGCTTCTCTGAACTGGGTTGGGGCATGGCAGTGCTCAGCATCTGTAGAAGCAATCAGCAGCAAGATCAATCCCAGCTGTTCCTTCAGGTTCAATCCTGCTGCAGGTGAGGGCTATGAGGTAAGGGAGCAGATAGCAGCACTGAGATCTGTGATGACTTCCAGGGAGAAGACATAAGCTACTCAGTACTCTGTGAGAGAAAGCTTAATTGAATAACTGAATAACATTTAAAATGGGGGATTTCCATCATTCCTGCTAGTTGGAGACTCGGAGCTCAAAGTCTAAAGCCTAGACTTCAACCAGTTCATACACATTCGTTATTAAGGTAAAGTTCTTCCTGTCTAAGGTTTTTTAAACTGCTGTCAATACTCAAGTACTATCACAAAGAATTAGAAGCACATAGGGGAAGTAGTTAAGCCCAATAAGGGTAATTTCATAAAGCAGAAGCATATTGGGAGAAATGAGCAAATTCAAGAAAGTAGCTGGTTGTCATATACAGAGATGCCTCACTTACACAGGCACAAAAGTGTGTAATATCTCCTAAATGTGAGGCCCAGTGCTAGATGCAAAGTCAATTCAGATTTGTCTGTGTTTCAAGAAATTTACTTTCAATCATTAAGAATGGGTGAACAAAAAAGATTTAAAGTGAATTTTCCATTTTCCTCTAAGGTAATGCAGAAACGATGTTGCAATATGAACATTTATTCTTGGCTAGTATCTAGCTTCTGAAACTTACTAGCACCATTTTCACAGCAAACAAAAGACTTACTTTTTATATGGTAATGTTATATCGTTATTTTAGACAGACTCCAGCTAAGACTTTAAACAGTTTTTGAAGATATTTTGACATATTTTACATTTTTGCTCATTTGTTGTTTCAATTATCAACACATTGCTATAAAAACCAGAAGACAATGGCATATTTAATATGAAAATTTCCCATGTGGGTTTTTCTTGGCATCCATTGCACAGAATCTCTGGTTTTGAACTGTGCAATTAAGAAAACACTATATATAAGTAAAGACGGAAATCTAATGATAGTATCAAATCTTCCGAAAATCAGTTTACAAACATTAAAATACTTTCTGCATTGAGCATTCCACTAAGAAAGCCTAACACAACAGAAAAAAAACCTTTTAACATTGAGCTTTAATTGCTTATATTGCCACACTTATTTCAGCCAAAATGTGACAAGATATATAGAAATATAATTTGTAGGCTTAAAAGTGATTCAGAAGTTGTTTATTTTTTCTACTTCTCCTTTGCTTTTGGGGGAGATTGTTGTAAACACTTCAATTTCATTGGGTCTTAGTAAAATTAATTGTATAAATCAAATATTTAAGATTAAGCTCCTTATAATGTATAAATTGCTTTATTAACCCCTTATAAAGAGTGCCCCATTGGATTTTTAAAAAATATTTAGAATCAAATGGTTACTTAAATAATAAATTTTGCACATGAAGAATCTATTAATTTAAAATTTTTGAGAATAAGGATTTATGTTAATTTTTAGATGTAAAGAAACATACAATGATAGTAAAGTTGTTCTTTATAGTGAAAAATGCCAACTGTAGAACTAACATGCTTATCTGAATTTAACCTTGTCTATGTTCAGTTTCTTTTAAAAGGTTATCATATTCACAGGTTATTTAAAATAATCTCTAAACATAAAGCCCAAGAGGCCAAAAATTAAATATTGTTAATATGAGTATATTGTTAATTAAACTGTGTTATACTCATGTTGATTTTATAAGAACTGGTTACATTTCCTAGGAACTATCATTATGTATAATCTACACAGATAAACCCATTAATAGTAAAAGTTTGCATTTGCAGTTCGTCGAGGTAGATTAGATTTAGTAACTACAGGGATTCCTCACTGAAAATTGCCTTTTCCAAGGTGAGCACACTGTTCTCAAATGTAAACTAGTAGTCTGTGAACACATAGCTTTGTAACAACCTAGGAAACTATGACAGATTTCTGTAATAACTTCTTCTTATACTGCTAATGAGCTTTAGCAAGTCAACTTATGGGTGTTTATCAGAACTTTGTTTAGGTTTTGAGCAGTCGTGAGACTTTAACATAAAAAATGAATTATTTATTTAAAAGGCTACAATTAAAAGATCAATATGCGATCCACATTGAATGATGTTTACTAATATCATTGGTCATTTCTGAGCTCAGTAAAGATTTATTTACTATGTGAAATGCCTTTTAATTACTCATTACATAAAACCTCAATACTCAGAATTCAGGGGAAGAAAATTAAAATCAAGCTTGATTCTTTGTTTAATTTTATTGCACTTCAATTGCAAATACAAATATAAAATAAAAGTTTGCATTAAGTTATAAGAAAACATTCTCATGGAAACAGCAGGTAGATGTCAGATGTGTTGACATCTACACCATAATAATCCACTCTCCTGTCTCTCAACTACTTGCCCAAGTAGACATTCCCAAGGAGACATTCCCAAGGAGATATCCCTTGTGAAAAGCGACCTATGCTTTTCCCATCCAAATTTCCTATACCAATGGCGCTATCCTGGGGTGACAGGGAAAGGGAAGAACAACACAGAAGCTTTGTCTTTGTCTGAGAACCAAAACATTGTAGGTCTGAACAAAAACTCACTAAAATTGCCCTTTGTATGTATGTAGAAGTTGTAAGTAATAAAATGTAAATACTGAACTCACAGTTTTTGTGTCATGTATCTTTTATTCATCAATAGGATACTAAAAATACAACTACTTATATGCGAAAGGACTTTTAAATATTTTGACATTAAAAGAGTTCCCAAGAGGTGGGAAAAGACTGTGAAACCTCTGCTTTAGGGCCTTCCCTCTCCTGCAGTGTTGCCATTGTGCTTTGAAGGTGGAAGAGTGCTGCAGGGAGGGAGGACAGATGTGGGTTATAGTTGGCTGCAACAACTCTTCTCTGATAGCATACACAACACTAATACATTACAGAATCCTCTGCAGAGCAGTCAGGGTCACAGCAATTTTTAGAGTCCACAGTCTAAATATTCTGCTACTAGTTTTACTAATGGGGACATGAGAGAAATGTGCACTATTGATTTCTTATAAAAATTATTGAGTTTGTTTCAAAATAGTTTAATCATTATTGCTACTTTTAATAGAACTCATTATAATGGCTGTCATGAGTCTGTTTAGATGGTTCCACTATAATTCAATTTTAATTAACTTGATCATTATTTTTAACAATGCTAATAAACAAACTATGCTACAACCTTATCCTAACCTTGGCTCTTTTAGCACAGATTTCGAGATTTAAACTTTTTTCTTTCTTTTAAAAATTGCTATAGTGATACTCAGCAAATTACATTATTAAAATCAACGAATTTCCCTTTTCATCAGTCTTCCGTCAGCAATCTTCAGTATTTTTACTTTCCAAGAGGATTTCAACTGCCCTCCTGTCTGACCACAGGCTTCATATCACACCACACAAGGGCTATGGCATGAATAATGTGTACATTGATGTTTGCATATTGTAAGCACAGAGGTTCAAGAACTTTAATATATTTGTAAAACTGCCAGGCATTTTAGATCCTTTGGAGATAATGAGGATTGTTTAAAAACAGAAGTGCTCGGGCCGGGCGCGGTGGCTCACGCTTGTAATCCCAGCACTTTGGGAGGCCGAGGCGGGCGGATCACCAGGTCAGGAGATCGAGACCACGGTGAAACCCCGTCTCTACCAAAAATACAAAAAATTAGCCGGGCATGGTGGCGGGCGCCTGTAGTCCCAGCTACTCGGAGAGGCTGAGGCAGGAGAATGGCGTGAACCCGGGAGGCGGAGCTTGCAGTGAGCCGAGATCGCGCCACTGCACTCCAGCCTGGGTGACAGAGCAAGACTCCGTCTCAAAAAAAAAAAAAAAAAAAAAAAAAAAACAGAAGTGCTCAAATCTCATAGTTCAATATACATTTGGATATTACTATTAATGTTATGATTTCATGAGTCCTAGAAAACTACACATACCAGAATCTGCTCCACTCAATGGAGTTGTAAAGGGAGGGACCAAGAGGCTGGTATAAAACACTGCAAAAATGTCATCAATGCTAATCAACTTCCTAGAAACTCCCAACAGGAATCACATCCACCTATTCCATAAGATCTATAGCTATAGCTGTGCACTGGTGATTTGTCTTTTGTTATTTTTTTTTTCTTATTTTTTGGTTGTTTGGCACCAGTTTCTTCAAATTATATTTTTCACTTGCTGGCTGAAACCCCCCGACCTCCCTCTCTCTCTCTCTCTATATATATATATATATATACATATAAAATATATATACATATAAAATATATATATACATATAAAATATATATACATATAAAATATATATATACATATAAAATATATATACATATAAAATATATATATACATATAAAATATATATATACACACATATAAAATATACACACACATATATATGCATATTTGTATATATGCCCTATTCTACATGTATTCTGTAGGTATTCTAATAATGAATTCAGTCTTGTTTCTTCTTTTTGATTGGCATTCTTCCCACCAGAGATTTTCTTTTCAGATGTCTCCCTATTCATTTCATAGGTATCTTCTGCAGCTGGGAGTCATTGGTGTCATGATGTTACCTCATGGGATTATTTTGAACATAGAATGAATTATTGCATGTGAACTGAGAAGCACAGTGCCTGAAACACGGAACATACTTGATTCCAACCATTCAATCCTAGGAGATTTTCCATAAAGTCTTGCTACCTTAACTTATAGAAAATAACCATTTCATTCATTCTCTAAATGCTCTCTGAGACCTTGACTTTCATGAGGCTCCAGAAAAGACATTATAAAACCAAAATAGTATTGATCACATAAACACCAAGGTGGTCAACACAGTCCGTATAAACACTTGTGGAAAATGCCGAGAAAGACAGAGATTTCAAAGACAAAAATTAGGAAGATGTTCTTTGGGAAGCTGGCAAGTTCACTCAGGTATCAGTTCTACCTAATTCAAGAAAAAAAAATGCTGTCCAATCTTCCAGGTAGTTCCTAATATATATACAAATGACTCATGCACAACCTAACTAACCAAATGGTGATTGAATTTCCCATCCCATTCCTGGAATTCCTCTACTCTCCCATTTTATCTTCTCCCCACCACTCATCCCCATTTTAACAACAGTCCAGAAATAACCCACAGTAGGATTTGTAGAGCTAGGCAAGGGTTGCTGAGGACAGAGGAAAAGGGATGGCAGTTCCCTCTTACACAGGCCTTGTCCTATCTCCTCTCCTCCTTTTTGTGCCTCCCTCAGAGGCTCCCTGTCTCCACATCAGAATGCCTGCTCTGGCTTCTGGGACAGAATGCCTAGGATGGCTTCCCTGATATAAACTGACTGTATATTCTCTCCTAAACGAGGGCACATCTCAGTGCAGTCCGTTATGTGCCTAAATCCTTGTGTGAGCAATGGAAAGGAATGTAATTCTCAACTCAAGTGTTGTCTAATTTCAGAAGTGTGTTCAAATGATTTAAGACTAAAGCACAGATTCTTCCCTGAGACCAAATAGTGGAAAGTTTCAGAATTAGACCTGAAAAGTGATTTTCCCTTCTGTCCTCATTTTTTTTTTTTCTTAAAAAGAAGGTATGGGTTAGTTTCAGAGACAGGAGATAAATGCCAGAGCTGCAGAGACTTTGTTTAGTCACAGTCAACATGGAAGAAGATCATTCCTTGCTAAAAGGAAAGGGCTACTAGTGGTTCTAAAAACAAAGAAAAGCTCAAGAGACAATAGGAAAACAAGATAGGAAGCAAGCCCAGAATGGAGCAGGATCTCTGAAGATTTGCAGTGCCCTAGGTAGCTCCAGACTCTCAGCTGCCCAGCTCATAGCTGGAGGAGTCCTTGGTTCAATTGCTTAGTGGTTATGTGAATAGGATGACGGGAAGCAGTCTCTCCTGGTGGTTCCCTGCAGCAGCTGGTCCTACTTTCCTAACAATATTTTCACATGTAGATACTGTTCACATGGTGGGTAGGTCCTAGAACGTTTCTGTGTGATAGAATTATACTTACATGATGGGATATTGTCCTGAAAATATTAACCAAGGTATTCTTTTTTTCTCATGTTCCATTCTTCCTGTGTCTTTAATCTTTGAGTTCATTTGCATCAGGTCAAGGATGGTCCAGGGGAAACAACGAAACAACTACCACCAAAAAATAGGTTCAAAAGCCTGTGACTCTGAATGACAGGATATATTGTTTACTGGGATGGAGACTGTACCATCAATGGTAATAGAAAGTCTAGTAAACATAGGGCTGGGCGCGGTGGCTTACACCTGTAATCCCAGCACTTTGGGAGGCCAAGGTGTGTAGATCACGAGATCAGGAGTTTGAGACCAGCCTAGTGAACATAGTGAAACCCCATCTCTACTAAAAATACAGAAATTAGCCGGGTGTGGTGGCAGGCACCTGTAATCCCAGCTACTCAGGAGGCTGAGGCAGGAGAATCACTTGAAACAGAAGGCGGAGGTTGCAGTGAGCTGAGATCACGCCACTACACTCCAGCCTGGGCAACAAGAGGGAAACTCCAACACATACACAAAAAAAGAAACAAAGAAAGACTAGTAAACATAGACAATAGACTGGGGAACAATCACTGTGATTTAGAGATAGCTTTTAATTCTGATCTGGAAAGAATTCTCCAATGTGGAGAAATACAGCAGATAAAGGGGATGTGGTACAAGAAAGAATGAGAAACAAAGGGGTGAGACCTAGAGCGACACACTGACTTGGGCAAGGTCATTATCTAGAGATGGCCAGGCCTGCACTAAGGGAGCATGTCTACCACTCCCACACAGGAACTGCATGGGAACTGAGGCCATTGACAGTGCAGTCTCCTTCCCAGTAAACAATGTACATTGTGTGTTCAGAGAATTCTTTTCAGGCCCTCCCTTTGAGATCTAGTGAAGGCCTTTTTACAGCCCCCAACTTTTATCCATCCAGCAGAAAAATGGACCAGCTGTTCAAGATTTTGCTCAGTTATTATGTGACCTTTCGCTACCATCTACATGGAAAACCTTTCACCTCTAAACTTCTAAATAGGCAATAGAGACAACACTAAAAGACAAAAAGTGTTCTTCCGAAAAACTAAAGGTGCATGGTGGGTAGGAGGAAATACTCTCCTGAACAGGTACACCATCACGTTTTAGGAAACTTAATGGGTAAAACCAGATATTGTGGCCATGCTAAGAAGTTTACTTCATTTCAAGATACTGAAGTGTTTAAGAGGTGTATGTAATGAAATTTGTGTGTAAAGCAATGGTGGTGTAAAGAACGGTGCATCTCATTGGAGAGGACATGGGTTACTAGCATTTATTAAGGACCTACTTTGATCTAAGTATTGTGCTACACCCTTTATATACACTGTCTCGCTTGATTCTTAATAGTATGAAATTTGGAAGAAACTGAAATTCAGAGATGTTATATTAAATGACATGTCCAAAGTTTCCTAGGGAGTGAGCAACAGTTCTGGGATGGGGATCTATATCTGTCTAACACCCACTGCGGTGTTTTTTCCTCTAGTCCATGTTCTCTTCCAACTTCTCCAAATTAATTTAGAAATAGCCATCAAGCTTCTCCCAAATTGGTGCCTGGCTGTCATGGATATCAACTACACTGTACTTTATTTCTAGTTTGTTTGTTTTTTTCCAGAAAACCCTTAAGCGCTACTCCTTATTACCAATAATGACCCAATCAGTAATGAGTTATTGAATGGCAATCAGTCTTTTCATACCAAAATAAAGTACACCTCATTTCAAGATTGTTGAAATAGGCATATAAAGACTGAAATTGACATGATGAAACTGTTGAAGCACCATAGAGAAAATTGAAGCAAGGCAGCTACACTAGGAAGAGACTGGGTTTTACAAGGATGCTCTTGGAGAGGATACGGTAATTGCAGGCAAACAATTCTGACATTTAGTCTCCTGAAAAGCAACTTACTCCCTTCACTCACGAGTAACAGTAGATCAAGGAGTAGGGCTTTCAGAGCAGGAAGCACTCTGCACGTGGACAAGAAAGGTGGGTAGCAGGTGAGTCCAAATTCAAGTAGGTAAACAGCCAACAGCAGGCAGCAGCAAGAAGCTCAAAGTCCATGCAAACAAAAAGCACCCAGGAGATCCTTACAAGTTGACTTAGCAGCTAGGTGCATGTGGTCAAAGGACCAAGAAAGGGTAAATCACCAAGGGGTATGTGAATTTTAGGAGTGAGGAGCAAGCAGGCAGAACTGATGTCTAGTCCCTGCCATGAACTGAGAAAGGGACAGTTTTCTCCCTGACTTTTATTCTGAAACTCTCAGTGTTAGCCTAGAAACTGTTGCTAGAGATTTAGTCCTTGAGGGTAGAAGACCATTATGGCAGAGATATTTTCTGACTAGGATGGGGATAACGATCAAGCAGCCTATAAAAGAAAATGATTTAGTAGCTACTGATTTTGTTAACAGCTAATAAAAGGGATGTCAATGAAGGCTAGATTACCTTTCACAATATTCCAGCATCATTATCTGCATATGCAGACTTCAATAAACAGACATTAACACTGTATATTGCATATTTTTGTGGTGAATTTTAGACCCATCTAAAAAAAAAACTTTTTTGGTAAGTTTTTTGGAGAGATAGGGCTGAAAACTTAATCCAGGAAGTGATAAAGTATTATACGATTTAATACTTGTTATGTATAAGTCAGTTGTAATGTTAGGCAAGACCTTCTGAAGGGCAATTTGAAGTGAAGTTCCCTATGTACTTGAGATATGCTAGGAAGGCTTAACATAGGAAAAGGCTTGATTTTACCAGTTGTTGTCTGTTCTTTGAAGGAGAATGTTGTTCACATCGATAGGTTCCAGAAAGCTAGAAATCAACAAGGACTAACACATGGCCAAAAGGCAGGTAGGAAGTGAGAGAAGAGACTAGTAAAGGTGGCTGCACACATGTTCCAGCCTAAGAAGATTATATGGTAAAGGTAGCTTTACGATGTGAATTTTAGCTTGGATTATGTCTTTTTTTTTTCCTTTTCCTAGCATCCTTTGAATTGAAAATTTTTACTTTTCTCACTAGGGCCTATTAAAGAAAAAAAAGAATTGGCCTTGGGCCAATTTCATTCATTACTTACAACCTCCTTGACATGTACATATTCTTAAAACCTCTCTGCCCTTTCTCCCATTCAGCCATTGACAAACTAGGCAGTGAGATGCTAGGAGTTGTGGTTGTTGTTCATTAACATTTTATTTTACCTACTATTTAATAACACATTTTGAGATTAAAAATCTATGTGTACTGTTCTGAAGTGAATTTTTGTTGTATTTTTGGCCTGGAGAAAATGAAACTGACATAGGTTAAAGTGGTAGAAGTAATAGACAAGAAGACAACTTTAAGAAAATGTCAGAGTCTGACAAAATTGTAGTCCCTTTGTGAGAACTTCTTCTGGAAGCTTTTCTCTATTCATGTGCTGGAGTGGTGCAGGGTGTGTTTATTCACAAAAGGCCAGTCCATTCACACAAATTTAACTTTTGTCTCAACAAGAATAAAGTAAGTACCCTTGAATCCAGCAACATCGATATATTAATATTTGTCCTGTGAACCCCCAAATGCCTACCACACAGCTGTAAGTGCTTAACTGGCTCTCCAACATTAATTTGTTGGCTGACTAAGATCATGCATGACTGTAGTAGAGCCTGTTCGTGGAAGAGAGGGGTGTAGAATTCTTACGACACTGGTGTGAAATATGTAGGATCTAAAGAGTTCATGCATACCACAGTGGGCAGTGTGACCAAAACATGGCAGCACAGAAATGCTGTAGGAGTGAGTCACTAAGTATTTCAGCTGGTGACCCTCAGAAGAGAAGAAACTAGAAAAGAAAGACCAGAGCCAAACACTTATTTTCTCCCTAGGAAATAAGAGTGTCTTCCCTCTTGGGGAAGGAGGCCATTTGGAAGAATACAAGGTTTAGAGTTCAGGAGTTTAGGCCAAGAAGTTAGATGGTGAGGAAGCCAGGAATGGGTGAACTAATAACACAGACGCTGGAGAGCTGGGGCAGGGTTGAGATAATACTGGAGCAAGTCGGACTACTGGGAATTTGGCAAAGATAGAGGATCAAAGTTGAATAACGAGAAGCAAGGACAAAGCCAAAAGCCAATAAAGAGTAAGCAATGTCATATGGCTGAGGGAAGTAATTTCATTTGTGAAATCTCAACTATAAATACAAAGTTGTTAGTGACTATGTTTTGAAACAACAACTTAGTAATTTTCCTATTTTCCAAGGTGGTCATAGTTTCCTAAATACTAGCTGTAGGTTAGGCTTGACAAGTCCCCTAAGAACTTCCCCAGCTAATGATAGAAAATTATTTGTTCACCTCCTGATCCCCACTTATTTTGTGTTTATTTTGACTATGTCTGTACTCCTACTCCTGATACCAACATTACTCTCAATGAGCCCAACCTAGTGGGGAAGTCTGTAAAGCATACAATTCTTTTAGCTTCTATGTCAAAAACATAGATTCATAATGTCTT
Organism: Symphalangus syndactylus; assembly: GCF_028878055.3. Lineage (NCBI taxonomy): Eukaryota > Metazoa > Chordata > Mammalia > Primates > Hylobatidae > Symphalangus > Symphalangus syndactylus. The sequence goes on from NC_072432.2 coordinate 52,563,438, forward strand.
AAAAAGCCTAAGGCCTTTTTTTTCCCTAAAATTATGGCTCTGAAATTCTCAGTTATAATTTTATGCCACAACTAGGGGCCCAAATAGTCTGAAAACTTCAAAGATCATTACTTGATACGCACAGCATGTATTTAAAAATGTTTAATACAGATAAGGTCACTCATTCTAAGACAAAAATCTGTGGAAATACAAAAAATAGTTCACCAAATAGGATGACAAAGAATTTTGGTTTATATGTTTTTAATTAATCAAGCAATAGTTATTGTTTATAAATGATGCGTGTTGAAAGTATCACATTAACTTGCTCTTTTCACTGTCAGTCATATTGATGAGCTTGTAAGGCTTGGGCTGTGCCTTCAGTTGCCTGTGTGGAGCAGTGTCTAAATGCAATTTTTTAGTCCAGTTGGTGATTGTTCAGGCGTCAAAGATAGCAAATGACTACATTAAAACAAAACAGAACCAAGTTACTTCTACATTAATGGCAAAATATTCCAGAACAGATATATAAGATCTAAAACTTAAATACCAAGCAGATAAAAATACTACATGAAATTAATAAAATGAGGAATTTTAGATAATCCCTGAACCTTATAGCACTCGATGTCAATAACAAAAAAGTTATAATGTAAGGAAGGAAAGATATTAAAAATCATGATTCTCCTTTAGAAAAACTAATATCAAAACCAGTGTGACACTCCATTTTTAAATTAACATTTTAATATCTGAGTAAACAGAGGAGGAGAATATTTGTACACGCTGAGTCGGAGAGATGTGATGGAAAAGAAATGTGTTTCCTAAAATCAGTTCTCTGTGATGGTTGGAATTTACAGAGCCAGGAGGGCTCTGGCTGTGCTGTTGCTATTTTGAACTTTTGGAACTTCTGCCACTAATACTTCATACATCTGAGTCCACTGTGCCTCACATCTTCCTCCTTTTGACTTTGCTTAGCAATCACTGTGTGTGTGTGTGTATACACACACATATATATACACATATAAACACACACACACACACATACACATATATATAACTTTTTCTTTATAAGGAGAGAAGCCAGGATGTGAAAAGGATCATTGAAAGCATTCGCTCTGGTTCAACCTGCTTGGGGAACGTTGACATTTAGAAAGAATCATCCTTCATTACTCACCAAGAAAGATCTTCCCAGTAGTGTTACTGTTCTGTCAGCCATTCTCTAATATTTCCATTTACCTGCTCAGCAAAGGGAAGGCCTAGGAAGCCAGTCTCTCTGACAAAGTGTTTCTTTCATCACCTAGATCAAGGGTGCAGGAGTTCTGAACACACCTCACCCAATGGCTCACAATGAGTGTACTTTGTTCATCCCTTTCTAAATGGAGCAGTTGACTGGACCGAGGAAAATATAGAACATAGGAGGCAGTCCAAAATTATAAATTAAAAATATGTTTATAAGAGTGGGATTTCAGTTTTCTCCCAGGCCTACAAGTTGGAATACTAATGAAACGAGATAGTTCCCTTCACCCCTTCGTGGGACTTGCAAAGGGGTTGCCTCATTTACTCAGGCCATAGCTCTCAACCCCTCATGGGAGGGGGAGCACACAGGTGGGTGGGTGCAGGAGCCAGGATGAGTGCTTCTGGGCACTGGCAGGAGTAGAACTCCGTGTGGCCCCACGGCAGCATCTAGGGGGGTATCCATGACCCCTGAAGCCCCAGAGGGCACGTGTTACAGTGTACTCTTTTAGCTTTGCTGTCCATGGATGGCTTAAGTGTTTAACAGCTCAGTGGAAGTTCAGGGTGACAATCTTTTGCAGCTGCCCTCTTGGTACCCAAGTTCTTGTCCAGCATCTAGGAAGAATCAGGTTGCATGAATGAATGGAAGGGTGATGAATGTGGAGGATTTTATTGAGCCGTAGAAGTGGCTCTTAGTGGGATGGGGAGCTAGAAAGGGGATGGAGTGGGGAGGTGGTCTTCCCCTGGAGTTTGGCCATCCCTAGCCAAACTGTTCTCTGAAGTCCCACCATCAAGCCGTCCCTCTGAAGTCAAGCTGCTTCTCTCTGACGTCCAGCTGCTTCTCTTCTCTCCTTCTCTGCTGCTCTGCTCTGCCACTCAGCTGCTCTGCTTTTCTGCCACCCCTCTGCCAGTGGAGCCTAGTGTTTTTATGGGTATGGGGAGTGGGAGTGGAGGGGCGCCAAAAAGCAACATTTGAACAGGAAAATAATAATGTATGTTCTCACTTTGGGCCACAGTCCCAGGCTTGAGAGTGCAGCCCTCACTGGAGACAGCCCTCTTCTACTCAGTATTTCCATGCCTCCTGTCCACATCACTAATGCTTTGGAGATTTATTCAAAATGCATAGATAGGAGACCCTCTTTAACCATTACAGGTTAATGCAAATACTCTCTTGGCAGGTTTAGGTGAGAGAAATGCCCTACTTTCTGCTGTCTTGGAGATCTCAAGATCATCACCCAGACTTCAAAGATAAACAGAAAAGGGGCTACTCTAGCATGAAAGCTTATATTTACATTCCTGATCACTCACTGAGAACCTTAGTAAATATGATGTAGCATGTAATATTTACCTATTTCTCCACCTACTGGAGATTAGAAGTAGCAAGCTATGTGAGAAAAGGGAAAGGAGGGAGGGATAAGCAGATTAGAGAAAGTTTGAGAAATCCTATTAAGGAAGATAAAAAGCAAAAGGCACAGAAGCTCAGGGCCTTATTTTATTGCTGGGCCTAAAAAAATAAAATCTATACTGAATAGTATTACTGTACCAGATAGTAATTTATGTTTGTAATATTATAAACATTGGCATCAAAGGGAAAAAACCCAGTATTTTCCTTCTTTTTTTTTCTTTTTTTGAGAAGGAGTGTCGCTCTTGTTGCCCAGGTTTGAGTCCAATGGCACGATCTTGGCTCACTACAACCTCCGTCTGCCGGGTTCAAGCAATTCTCCTGCCTCAGCCTCCTAAGTAGCTGGGATTACAGCACTTGCCACCATGCCCAGATAATTTTTGTATTTTTAGTTGAGGCAGGGTTTCACCATGTTGGCCAGGCTGGCTTCAAACTCCTGACCTCAGGTGATCCACCTGCCTCAGCCTTCCAAAGTGTGGGATTACAGGCGTGAACCACTGTGCCCTTCCCAAAATTACTTCTTAATACACTTCAACTTTGAGTTGAGCAGATCAGTTTTGTGTAGAACAAAAACCCATCTAAGTTCTAGTCTAATACTGTCTCTCTACGGAAGAATCCTGGCTAATTCTTTTAACTGACATTTCCAGTCAAACAGTTCTTCATCTGACACCAAATATATGTAGGCATCCTAAAAATAGCCCCCAAAGACATATATAACATTATCAAGGAAAGGGAAAATAAAAAGATAGCTAAAAAGACAGATATTAGAAAAGCCTTAAAAAGTTAAAGGATGAGGGAGAAAAAAGCAAAAACCACTTCAAAAGAGAAATAGAAAGATGAAGACACTGTGTATCTGGAGATTCTGTGGCACGATCATGTTGTTGGGTTATTCCTTGAGATCCCACTGATTCTTTTTTCTCAGAGGACGGGAGACAGACTAGCTATACGTACCTGATAAATGAAGATGGATAGTTCTTAGCAATAGCAAAGATCAATGGGAGAACCAGCTACCCTTGTGAGTTACTGTGACCACAAAATATTACAGAAGGCTCTTAATAATGAGGGTTTGGCCCCATGTAGAAGGCAAGAACTTAAAACTTCAAAATAGCCAGGAAAAAACTTCGCCCAATTCACTTAAAATGTCAGAAAGAGAACATAACAAGGTGAGTAAAGTGAGACTAACTCAGTGAAATCAGAATAACTTCACAATCATGAATGATGCAGGTTGGATCTGAATGATAGGCACATATTTTCTCTCCAAAGTCAGCCATGAGTTGAAACTTGTAAAATAAAGGGAACTTTACTTAACAAGAAAAAATCGAAACAAAGGCAAGGGATTTGTAAACAGGTTCAAATGACTGGGTTCTGCAGACAGTCAAGAAGGTAGAAGGGTATTTATACAACTAAGTGGATTCAGAATCCCAATTCAACAATGGAGAATTGATGTAGGTATTAGGTATTAAGGATATTTTGGATAGTTGCAAATGAGGACAAAAGGGTTGTGAGAAGAAAAGAGTTCAAATCATCTAAAATTATCATAGATGGAAGAGAAGGGCAGATGTCAGAAATTGTGAGATAAGCCAATTGATAGAGAAAGCTCACTTTTAAAAATATTAAGATGGGTCTCTTGCTTAGGAATTCAAGTATGAAGAGATGTTATTAAAAGAAGTCAGCCTCTAGAGGGGAATAAGAAATTTGGGGGGTAGAGGGCAGGTGGAGAAAAGCTCTCTCGTCTCATTAATCCTAAATGTCCGTTCTGATTGCCTGAATGACAAAAAGTTGGTCTGGTCTGGAAGACATTATCGTTTTCCAGCTCTGTTCTTGACTCCTTCTGAAAACAATTTTCTTTCTATATAGCTATTAACACATCTCCTCTCTTTAGGAATAAAAACGAGACACAGTGCAGATGTTCAAGGTATTAGGCCCTTCCAGGAACATGAGGGAGAGGAAGACTGGGACCTCTCCTCTGAAAGATGCTGACCAGTGTAAAAGAGTGGCATACCTGGAGGTGCATAATTTGCTTATGAAACAAGGATGATACATCCTTGTGACGTTTATGGCAAAAGTCTTTTTTTACTGGGACCAGGAAGGTTCTAACAACTGACTGTTTAAGCATCACAGCCATTTATATTTCCCCTTTCGGTATGCTGGCAGTCACAGCTTCCAGCCTGCTGAGGCTCTGAATTGCATTCGATGGAGTGGTTGTGTCACTGTAAGACACGCTAATCTGTTGGTAGTAAACATTTGAGCTGGAGGTTATGCCAGCTTTTATCATGACGGATGATAAAATAAAAGCAACCATTGAAATAGCAATATATTTGAGAGGGGCAAAATGCAACTTGGAGTGATTTTGACTGCAGGAATAAACATTTCAGGCATGATAAAATTTTAATATGGTAATGTTGACAGATAAAAGAATGTTAGAGAACTCAAGATAATTATAAGAATGTCATCTGATCTGTATTTCAAAATTCCCAGGCCCTTTGCTCAGCTGTCTGCATCCACTGTCCAAAGGGCAGTCATTCAACTATCTGTCAGGGCTCATCCTAAAAAGACACTGAGAAAATTTAAAACATGAGCAGAGGATTTGTGCCGCACTTTGTTTTTTAGGTAGATTAGCCAGGGAAAGGGGTTGCTGATCTAACACATTCTCTGAGATTCTAACAGCATCTTCTTGATCTTAGGGGTCACATTAGCTGGTTCTGAAATTTACCTAACAAGAAAGCATATTTTCTTCTCCAAAATATTTCGAACCAGCAGGCCCACAGACTCATTGATCCATGAACACTGTTGCTTCAGGGAGAGTCCTTATAGTCTTGTTAAATTTGCATAGCCTTCTCTAAAGCTGTCTCTGGACCATACCCCCTTGAATTATGATCAGTGGGACACTGTAGTTGCTTTGCCAAAGTATAGTAAACACACCTCAAAATCAACCCTGTCCTGCAAACCTGCTCATTGCCTTTTATTCAAACTGGAGTGTCTTTATAGTGTTCCCCCAGGGTTTTTCCAAAAGGAATCCTCAGTCCTTCAGGCAAACAGATACATGAGGTGTAGCCTTTACTAGTCTCCTGGACATGCAGAGACGCAACCTAAATCACAGGGTAAACAACACAGTTTAGCCTCCAGCTGGAGCTTCTAAACTTTTATGTATTAATTATATGGCATTAAATACATCACTACTTAAAGCCTTGGCCTCAATAAAAATAGGCTATGGTCCAGCTTTGGTTAGGCTGTACCTCCCAGGGACTGCAATTATCTTCCAGAAAGATGGTAATCTCTCAAAGAATTTAAACATTATTTTTAATTTAATTGACTTTTAAAGTAAATATATATTATATAGCAATTAAAGAGAAAATAGGACTCATTTTAAAACAAAGTTCCCCTTTATCCACGTGACTGACATTTAATGCATACAACAACCCAGGCACCAGATTGGGACTTTTGTCACATAACCCTCACAACAACCAAGGTAGGCTCCATTACTATTCTGATATTAAATATGAGCAAACTGAGACTCAACATGGTTAAGCAAATTTCCCAAGGTCACGGTTGTTCTTGTAGAATACTAGAAATTCCAGAAAAGAAAAAGAAGAAAAATGGAATTCACCTGATATCCCACCTCCTAAACTTAACCAGTATGAACGTTGTGATGTGTTTATTTATCTACAAATGTAGATTTATAGGACAACTTGTTATATTATCTGCCTTCCACTCAATAATATAGTTGAATGGTTCACATCATTTTTAGTCACATCATTTTAAGTCATGTACTTAAGGTAGCCTATTTTGGACATTTAGGTTACTCGTGGAATTTTTAAGGCTCAAAAGAGGAGGAGCCTGTCTGCCAAAACCTGGGATGTACTTGAAAATATGTGGTTTTGACAGGTGGATTCTCTGTCTAGCTTGATGTGAGAACCTGGTTAAGTCACTTAACCTTTTAAAACCTATTCCTTCATCTGTAAAATGAGATTGTCATTTACCCTTCCCAATTGTCAAAAGAATTAGATGTAATCCAAGCAAAGTTCCTCACTGGGTACTGGACATAGAACGTGTGTTCACCAAGTAACACTGTGTGCATCCCCACTGACCTTACTTCTCTAGGCTTGTATTTTCATGTAAAAGAGAGTTTTGTTAGCTGATCACTAAGGAATAATTAGTTGATTATCGCATATCTAAGACTCTGTGATTTTAAGATTCCGTTCAGAGATTTTAGAAGATCTTCGAATCCGGTCTCATGGTATCGAAGTAAAACTTGGAAAGATTTATTCATGTCTGCACAGGTAGAGCTAGTTCAGATGCTCTCTAGTCATGTCCTCACTGATACCCCATTATCTCTTGTGACTGTGTTTAGGAATCAGCAGTGAACCATCGACCACTTCATAGAAGTAGCCTGTTGTATTGGTCTCAGCATCTGCAGAGCTATGGTGCATTAGAGTATATACCACAGGTCATGTGGTATTTATAATAGTTAAAGAAACAACATTTTAAAATTAATAGTAGCACAGTGGATTCGAGATTATACTTCTTTGTAAGATCTCCAATTGCCTTGTCTTTCATTGTGATCTGCTTCTTTAATAAGAAAGAAAGGGACAGAATTGGCCGGGCGCGGTGGCTCACGCCTGTATTCCAAGCACTTTGGGAGGCCAAGGCGGGTGGATAATTTGAGGTCAGGAGTTCAAGACCAGCCTGGTCAACATGGTGAAACCCCGTCTCAAGTAAAAATACAAAAATTAGCTGGGCAGTAGTGGCAAGTGCCTGTAATCCCAGCTATTAGGGAGGCTCAGGCAGGAGAATCGCTTGAACCCAGGAGGCAGAGGTTGCTGTGAGCCAAGATCATGCTGCTGTACTCCAGTCTGGGCAACAGAGACCCTGTCCAAAAAAAAAAAAAAGAAGGAAAGGGATGGAGTTAAAAAGCGTACTGGAATTACAGCTGCTCAGCCAAGACTTTACTTCACTCTGGATATCCCACATGGGGTAGTGTTTGGCATGTCAAATTCATCTCCTACTTGGGACAGCAAAGGGAAAAATAGAAAACCAGTAGGTAACAGCACTGCACTTAAGCAAAATAGATTTATTCTGTTCTGTGACTAGAGACCTCACCAATCCAAGCAGTTCTAGCATCCTCCTGAGAGCCCCAAAGCATCTATGTAGAGATTAGAAACAGACTACCATAAATCTGTCACCCATAAAGGAGAACCCTGGCTTATCACAGTGCTTTATTCCTAGATGAAGGCCAGCATATTTATATCTGTATTTCTGAGCTCAAGATGTATTTAGCTGCTTGGCATCTTACTAAATTTTAATAAAACATTTGCATTTGCACATGTACTAGCATTTTGACTAGAAAATAGTGCAAACCTCAAATAGTTGAATGAGCCATAGGAGAAAAATCACAGGTTTCAGACAGCTGCAAGACGGTAAAGATGAGGAAGTTAAATAAGTGGGTGTGTTTATTCTTGCAAATGTGTGATCTTTCTGGTACTAAGGCTCGAAGATGAAAAAAAGATCAAAATACCAGTATTCCCATGTGCAGACCAGCATTCTTTATTGTTAAAGGGCCTTGTGGATGACAGGGAAAAGGAGGGCTTTCTGTAGGCCTTTGATCGGGTAGCAGCTGATGGGAGTTTAGAAGGATGCAGGCTGCAGTGGGGGAGAGTCCATACACCCTGACTCACACCCGCAGTTTGTTTCCTGTGACCCCGGAAGAAAGTTCAGCACAATTTAATGAAATCATGTTCCATGGCCGAAGAGTGTGTTTGCAAGTCTGATGAAAATCTGATGGGCATTCTGCTTGGGAACAATGTAAAGAAATAAGCAAATGTTTTCCACTATGATTATCAAATCAACAAAACTCTAACTTTGGTTAACAGAGAAGGAATCCAAAGAATATTGACACGATTGGTAAATAGTAGAAAATTGCATTAAATCAACCATCTTTCAAGAAAAATTCCTCAGGATAACACCAACTCTCTTTCAATGAATAAAAGAAAGCTATCCTGAAAGATATATTGTCCTTGTGTAATATGAGTTTCTTTTTTTTAATAGGAGCTTCTGTGTTTTGTTAAGTCTAAATATAATTCATTCCTTTTTGTTCCCCGCCCCGACCACTAAATTTTTTTAGCAGGTTTGACTCTAGGAAAAATTGTGAATAGATAAAATTCTGTTTACAGCTCTTCTCTGTCATCATTCTATTTTCCAGTACCATTTACATATTCCTGTGTTTACCATAGATTTCCTGAATAGCTTTTATGTTGCACTGGGAATACACAAAAATGTTTAACATTTGGTTCATGTCCTCAAAAAGTATACAATGTTATCTCTTTGGAAATTACTCCTCTTCTTGAAATACCCATCTTAGATTTTTTTTTCTCTCAGACTACTACATGCTTTTCACTAAAGTACCTCTTGAATTACATGAGAAAATACTGATGAATGATAATGGAACATCAGCACATCATCATCTGAGTGCACATTGAGAGCTAGTAGGTGCTCGGTAAATATCTGTCTTATCTCTCTTGATAGTTGTCAGCCTATGGCATGGCCCATTTTTACTGTATCCAAAGGAATGAAACTATTACCATGGAATGGCAAATGATGAGGACAATATTTTAAAGGGGGCAACAGTCCCTAAATTAAATGCCATCAGTGCTTCTCCCAGGTCCCTTTCTCCACCAGTGTACCCACGCTCCAGCTGCAGTGTCTGGCTGCTGGGCTACAACTACCCCTCTTTTCCAGAGAACTGTCCTCAGCCCAAATCTGACTGTCACAGGGGTACAAAAGCCCAGCCCCCTTGCCTCAAAGTGGGACAAATTCGGTGCTCTCCAGCTTTCTGTGGGACCAGATTAAAGCTGGAGTACTCCTGAGGTTCCATCCTTGCTTGGTTTCTTCCCCTGCCCAAGCTGACTTTCCTTCCTCCCTTTCTCCTGGCAGCACACCTTCAATAAGTCACATACATCTGAATCCCTATCTCAGGCTCTGCTTCTAGGGAATCCAACCCAAGACATCTCAAATAATCACAGGGAGTCAATAACCTACAGGATATGCATGTTCTTCTTGCTGAAAAATAAGTGAAAACAGGTTGGGCGCAGTGGCTTATGCCTGTAATCCCACCACTTTGGGAGGCCGAGGTGGGAGGATCACCTGAGGTCAGGAATTTGAGACCAGCCTGGCCAACATGGTGAAACCCCATCTCTACTAAAAATACAAAAATTAGCCAGGCCTGGTGGCAGGCACCTGTAATTCCAGCTACTCGGGAGGCTGAGGCAGGAGAATCACTTGAACCCAGGAGGCAGTGTCTGCAATGAGCCAAGATCACACCACTGCACTCCAGCCTGGGTGACAGAACAATACTCCATCTCAAAAAAAAAAAAAAAAAAAAAAGCAAAAACAAAAATAATAGCATGTAAGTCTTGAGTAAGATTATCAAATTGTTTAATAAATCTAAGATACACAAGTAAAAAAAATTTACATGGTAATAAAAATGCCAATTTCATAATAAGGGTAAAGCTCTGTCTAGTCATTTTGTGTCTAAATTAATAATAAAAAGAATCTTTTATATTAGCAATATTACAAAATTATTTTTGTCACATATCCTGTGAGAAATAATAAATAAGCCAAGACTTCTTGGACAAATAAATGAAGTAACAAAACCATAACAGTGATAATATAAACCTTTGCCCATTAAATATTTTGAAGTGGTTTTACTCATTATGTAAACTGAAACTGAAAATCAGGCAATGTTTATTGGTCTTATTGGTCTTCTGTCATATTACCCCATCATCATTAACTTTATAGTGTTTTACAATTCTTAAATGTTAAAATGCATTATTTCCATTGACTCTCAAAGATTTTTTTTTTTCACCGAAGGGGCTATTAACCCTGCCTCAGATTCTAGCAACTCTGCTTGACCATTACAAGGGAAGCCTTAAAGAGATATAAAGGCCTAGATTCTATGGCAAACTGTTTAAACCATGCCTGGGAGAAGGCTGAGACCTGGGTAATCATGTTTTAAAGCTTCTAGATGTTTCTAATGTGTCACTAGGTTGAGAAACACCAGATTAAGCAACATGGCCAAATTTTTCCAGCTGCTGAGTCCTAGAGCAACATCTGAATCCAGAATTTCTCAGCCACATTGGACTTCCTTCTTTCCATTTCACCAGAAGTTCTGAATTTTAATTGGTATTTAGAGGGAAAAATGTGAATGTGGACTGTGCATTCCATGGGAAGACAAAATATATCACATATATTTTGAGATATATCAATAAATAAAACAGATTTGGCTTTGAATGAGTTTTCACACTTTTGGGGTGGGTAAATCATTTAGGTATGTGTAACAAAAATTTCTTTTTCAAGTATAAATGAGTTTAGAAGTGACCAAGTTTTTGGCAAAGGATAATCAAAGTTTGGCTGTTCCCCCAAGTGTTTGTAAAACACAATAGTTGAGTTTATTTAGCCTAAAAAAAGTCCCCATCAATATAATCCACAAGAATAGATTGAATTTTCAGAACGGGAAAATAGGGAAGACTGTCTAGTAATTGACAACGATTTTATCTCATTCATATAGTCACAAATTAGAACTTAATCTTTTATTTCTGTGAAATAATACTTTCTTGTATTCATATTTATATCAAGCTTAGTTTATAGAGACATTTTCACTGATCACTGAGAAGTCAATGGTGAGAATATCAGTGTGGAAAATCAATGCTTTTTTTTTTCGATATGGAGTTTTGCTCTTGTTGCCCAGGCTGGAGTGCAATGGCTTGATCTCGGCTCACTGCAACCTCCGCCTCCCAGGTTCAAGCGATTCTCTTGCCTTAGCCTCCCGAGTAGCCGGGAATACAGGCACCCACCACCAGATCCAGCTAATTTTTTGTATTTTTAGTAGAGATGGGGTTTCATCATGTTGGTCAGTCTGGTCTCAAACTCCTGACCTCAGGTGATCCACCCGCCTCTGCCTCTCAAAGTGCTGGGATTACAGGCGTAAGCAACTGCACACAGCATTGAAAAAGAATGCTTTTAAAGCTAAGTGTGGAATTGAGTGTGGTCTACCAGCCACAGTGAATGTATATGCTGGTTAGAGAAAGAGAGAAGGGGAAGGTGTTCAGTTGAGTTCTTGAGGCCTAAGAGTACACTGAACTTCAATGTCTTATTTACCTCCTGCAAGGCTGGTTCCTTGCTAGAAGTAGAATTCCTCTCTGTTCTTGCACATGCTTGAATGGAGTGCTGAGCCCCAGCCAATACCTACTAGTCCCCAGTGCTTAAGATCAGAGTTTCTTAAATATTTTTATGCTGTGAGCTCCTTGGCAGTCTGGTGAAGACTGTGGATTCCTTCTCAGGATATACTTATCACCAGGTTCTTTAGGATTATAAAGGAAACCAATTATGTTGAGAAACAGTTCTAACTCAAGGTCCTCACCACAAAAAAAAAGGAAACCAGTTATGTTGAGAAACAGTTCTAACTCAAGGTCCTCACCACAAAAAAAAAAAAAAAAAAAAAAATCCAGGAAATATAACCATGATGTTCATTGCATTGGAAACCACCAAAATCTAGAAGTCCTTTCTTAGGTTTATGATGCTCTGAGCTCATAATTTGAATTGCTATGGCCTCAAAGAGGGAAAGCAGCCCACACTTTGGCTCAGATATTTCCTATTCCCAACTTTCTGGTTTTGGCAGCATTTCCTTTGCTGTACCAGAGAACTGCAGATTCCAAGCCTATCCCCAGCTCTGGGGCCATGTGGCTTTTGATGCAGCTGGCCATATGGAGGCAGGATTGGATAACATTGTGATCTGCATTCCAATTAATTGATCAAATTAGAGATTTTCTTCAAAGATTTGCCTGTGTGATGGATTCTTAAGAGGAATTCTAGAGTCGTTCTTTGAAAAAAAGCTTTAGATTTGAAATAGAACTTAATATTTCACATTTCCTTTTCCTTATGGATATGCATATTATTGTTTGGTGACCTCCATGACTCTTGAAAGTATCATACAACTGACTTAGGCAGAAAGGCACACAGTGATTTTTTATTAGACTCCTAGGTCCCCATGATTTAGATCCTTATTTGGGATCATGGATTTATATTAGACTGTATATTTTTTTATTTCCTTATGTATTTTGCCCCAAAATTGTTCTCAACAGGTCTTAAAAACTGTGAAGTAGATTTCTTGAATCATCTTGGAAAAGAATGGCAAAAGAGGAAAGTATTTTTTTTAAATATTTTTTAGGGTAGAAAGTATAATTTTATCTCCTCACTGAACTCACTGAGTATGCTGTAGTCACCTATTGTGTTTGTAACATTACTGCATCACTTACTCACTCTTTCTCAAAACATTTATTGAGTAAAGACTTTTTTCCAGAGGCTGAAATAGCCATGATCTTTTAGAAGATAAGTCTCAAATCCGTAAAACATTTAACGAAGGAACTTTTTTTTTTTTTTGAGATGGAGTCTTGCTCTGTTGCCCAGGCTGGAGTGCAGTGGCACAATCTCAGCTCACTGCAAGTTCTGCCTCCCTGGTTCACGCCATTCTCCTGCCTCAGCCTCCCAAGTAGCTGGGACTACAGGCACCTGCCACCACACTCGGCTAATTTTTTGTATTTTTTAGTGGAGACGGGGTTTCACCATGTTAGCCAGGATGGTCTCGATCTCCTGACCTCGTGATCCACCCGCCTTGGCCTGTCAAAGTGCTGGGATTACAGATGTGAGCCACCGCACCCGGCCGGAAGGAACTTCTTATATTATTTGCTTCCTCATCATTTCCTGTAAGTTCTCCCAGCCACTGAGGTGAAAATTACCAGAATCATGCTGTTAAAACTCGCCTTGGACTAAATAATTTAAGATAAAGGTAACATTTCGGTAATGGAAAAGTCATGTATCATTTCCTGTTCACAGCAATTTTTAGATCTTCATGTTCACATGAAGAAATTTTAGACTATTAAAGAATTCAACAAAAGCCTTTATTTTACCTTTGTTATTGTAAATTAAGCTTATCTTCAGTAAGTTTATGCTTTATTTCTATTATAATTTCTTCTGCTTTGTAAGTTTCTCTTTGATGGGAGTCGTGCCTCTCAGAGAAAGAAAAAGGCATAGCTGGCCAAACCTATACTGCCCATATTTTGACTTTAAGTGTATATTAGGATAAAGTTTAAACTGCTGTAACAAAGAGATTTCAAATGCCACAGCTTAAGTGACAGATGTTTAGTTCTGTTCAATGCAACAGTATATGTGGTCCAGGAATGTGGGACACCTTCACATCAAAAGGCTTTCCAGGAACCCAGACTGTAGTGGCAACTCTGCTATCCTTAGCACATGACTTCCAAGTGTGGTGTGATGGTCACCATAACCTGGAGGTACAGGCGAGAGAGTTAGATGGAGTACAAGTACCATGCTTTAAGGACAAGATCTGAAGGGGCACACTCACTTCTGCTCATATCCCATTGGCAGGCACACTGTGACATGGCCGTGCCAAGCCAACCAGCTAAAACTCCTTTAATAAGGAAAACAGAGAGAATGAACGGATTTGAGAGACAACTAGTAGTCTACCATAAGCATTTCTGTTTCATATTCTATTTTCTATTTACAGAAAGATGCATGAGTAGCTTTTATCATATACAGTAGATCATCCTGGCAATAAGTCACAACCTTTCCATTTGCTGGGTTTAATTGAAGTATTATATGTAAATTAGTTTTTAGTCTTTAGACTTAAAAAACTATTATGACAATTTATATACAGAATATAGAGAGAAGTTTAGACTTTAATTTTTGCCATCTGTTCAGAAATGTGCCTACATTTGCAAATTTTCATTTTCAAAAAGTATACAGAAGTATGAGTGGATTGGGCCCCTAGAATTACATGTATTACATGTTTTAGATTATTGAAATATACCAACCACCACTACAGTTAAGTGTTTGCGGTCTAGTGTTTGGGTTTGAAACACACATTATTATCTCTATACCTTTCAAAGCAGGCACAATTCATCCAGTTTTGCAGATCAAGACATGTAGGTACAGAGAGTTTAGAAAACTTGGCCAATTTCCTAAGTGGTAAAGTAGGGATTTGAAACCAACTCTGTCTGCTTCTGAAGCATTTTCTATTTATTGTCTCATTTAATCCCCATAACAATCCTTTAAACAAAGTGGCTTGTCTTTGTTTCAGTTAATAGAATATAAAAGTAAAGATAGAAAGTTCAAGTGACTTGCCAAAGAAACACAGTAAGTAACAAACTGAGAGTTTCTGAGTCTTAAAATCTACGCTTTTTGAATACAATTGTTGAATTAAAGTTGCACTGCATTTACAATCAACAAACTTGGTTCAATCAACAGAATGAGCATCGTCTTCTATTTGAGTGATCTTGAGTAAGCTGCTTAATTTTCCAATATTCCAAAAATGATAATAGGCATGTCCAGGTGCTATTGTAATACTTAAATAAAATTAATTTATGTAAAGTGCATGCAACAAACTTGATCAGAGTAGGTGTTCACTTAACAATTTTGAGTCCCTTCTCTTTGAATCTGAATAGATTTGACTTTAGAGAACTACATTTGCATCTACATTTAGAAATAGAAACAGAGAATAGAAAATGGAGGTCTCCAAAGGAATAATATTAATTAAATAGTGCTACTAAATTATGAAGATTAAGGGTATTGGAGAAGTAAATTTGAAGCCAAACACAAGGAGATATTTTTTTTCACATACTGAATTCAGTATGTGCAAAATATAATTGTCATTTACTTGTGCCTCAAGGAAAAAGCTGAGAATAAATAAGTGTGCTTGTCTCTCCCAAAGAGACATCCAGTGTCACATGCTAACCTAATTGGTCTTTTGGCCCCTTTGCGATTATTCCCTATGTTTAATAACACTCAAAGATTTATGAAATTCCCTCTCTAAATTGCCTTTATTCATTAATGCTAATAATATACTAGATTTCTTTCTGTTTGTCTCTGGATTTCTTTTCTTTATACTGTTGAGTCCTGTGATTTCAGGAGAAAGGTCACTCTATCGTACCACTTGAGTGATAAAGCTAATAATAATGATTAGTTGTCGTTCATCCCCATCTTGCATATGGAAAGAATGAAGCACAGAGAGATTAAGAAACTTGTCCATGGTCTTACTGTTGTTAAGAGGTGGAATGGTTTCAAACCTGCAATATAGCACCAACCTAGGCTGGTAACCACTATTCATCATGCCTCTCTGCAAGCTAAAGTGGTCTTGCTTGTCAAAAAGAAAAAAGACTCAATGCATTCAAGGAACTCCTTTTAAATGTTCCTTTCTGGGAGAGGATTAATACAGCTATATTCTTTTAAAAAAAAACTTACATTAGCAAATTAAATTGATATATTTGTAAAATTATTTAAGATGTCAAAAAATCAGACAAATATTTACAAGTCTATATATGTTTAACTCTCTCTCTTTTATGATGCAACACAATTAAAATTAAACCTTATTTTATCATTGCCACGTTGTGACTGTCAAGAGTGGCATCTTCCATTTGTTAGAATAAGTGAGCCTGGTATCACAATGCTGAGTCTGTGAATTTTGACAGTTTTAGAAAGTAAATGTTAATAATTGCACAGGAAGTTCCTTGTAAGTGATTTGCTATAGAATAATTTTACTTTAATAATGCAAAAGTACAGAGTAAAAAAAAAAAATAAAGAAAACTGCAACTCAAAGTGTTTTTCTTGCTCCACTTTCTATTCTATCAAGGACATGGCTATAGAAATCATCTCAGTTTTTTAGTTGTCTGTTGATTTGCCTTAGGTTTTAAGGCCATTCCACCTTCTCTCAGCTGGGTAGCACATTGAGATCTCAGTCCAGATGTGAATCAAAAGGTTGAGGTGGGATCCTGCAAGGAGTACCAAGATGGCCTTCCAAGTGATAAGTCCTCACAATTGAGATGAAAGATGACCTTTCTTTCTCTACTACTTTGCCAAACACAGTCGCTGCCATTCTCTTGTAAACTAAGGCTTCCCAAATACAGACAAAACAACCCTGCTTTTAGCTTTGGCTAAGTAGCTTTCTTAAAAGTCATTTTCACCTTTATAGAAAGGCTAGTGGGAAGACTGGATCAGAATCTGCACCTCCATGCTAACTCATTTTTGCTCTCTGTGTCAGCTGGACTTGGAAAACAGTATCTTAGAGAATATGATTGCATGTTCCTCATGACTTCTGTGCCTCAGAATTGCAGCAAATGTCAGTCTAAGGCAACTTAAAAAGTTTTTAGGTGCTATAAGACTATATCTTCTTGGGGGTTAATGCCTTCACTGGTTACAAATACATGAGAAAACTTTTTAATTGATATCATCAAGTTCAGTGTGTATATTGGCTTGAGAGTCAAGAAAATGCCAAAATAATTGTTTTAGGATATTAGTGTACACGTCTGCTTCTTTACTTTGCCTTGTTTGTCTTCATAGCACTTATTACCTGAAACTATGTGAGATAGTAACTTATTTGTTTTATTATCTATCTCATCTACTAGAAGGTAAGCTCCATGGGGACAAGGATTCATTGGCTTTACTCAGGCTGTATTCTCATGGTCTATAACCCTGTTTGATGCATGGCAGACCTTGGATAGGATGTTTTTTTCTAGTAGTTTCATAGTTTGGGGTCTTCTGTTTAAGTCTTTTATCCATTTTGAGTGGATTTTTGCATATGGTGAGAGATAGGGGGTCTAGTTTCATCATTCTGCATAAGGATATCTAGTTTTCCCAGCACCATTTATTGAAGAGGGTGTCCTTTCCTCCTGATATTGTTTGGCTGTGTCCCCAACCAAATCTCATCTTGAATTGTAACTCCCACAATTCCCACGTGTCATGGAAGGAACCCAGTGGGAGGTGATGGAATTACAGGGCCTGGTCTTTCCTGAGCTGTTCTCGTAACAGTGAATGAATCTCACGAGATCTGATGCTTTCAAAAATGAGAGTTTTCCGTGCACAAGCTGTCTTCTTCTGTCTGCCGCCATGTGAGACATGCCTTTCACCTTCCACCATGATTGTGAGGCCTCCCCAGCCACATGGAACTGTAAGTCCAATAAATAGCTTTCCTTTGTAAATTGCCCAGTCTCAGGTATGTATTTATCAGCAGTGTGAGAACAGACTGATACAACCCTAGATGGGTTTTTGGTGTCTTTGTCAAAATCAGTTGTCTGTTTTTGTTTTTGTTGCCTGTGCTTTTGAAATCTTAGCCATAAAGTCTTTGCCTAGACAAATGGGACTACATTAAAGTAAAAAGCTTCTGCACAACAAAGGAAACAATCAACAGAGTGAAGATATAACCCATAGAATGGGAGAAAATATTTGCAAACTATTCATCCTACAAGGGACTAATATCTAGAATATACAAGGATCTCAAACAATTCAATAGCAAAAATCCCAAATGATTCAATTAGAAGTGGGCAAAGAAACTGAATAGACATTTTTCAACATACAAATGGCCAAAAAACTTATGAAAAAATTCTCAATATCACTAATCAGAGAAATGTAAATCAAAACCACAATGAGATATTATCGCATCCCAAATTAGAATGGCTATTAACAAAAGACAATAAATAACAAATGATGGCAAGGATGTGGAGGAAAAGGGATTCTTATACACTCTTGGTAGGAATGTAAACTAGTACAGCCATTATAAAAAACAGTATGGACATTTCTCAAAAAACTAAAAAATATAACTATCATATGATCCAGTCACTTCCTCTACTGGGTACTTATCCTAAGGAAAGAAAATAAGTAAATCAAAGGAATACCTACCCCATGTTTATTGTAGCACTATTCACAATAGTTCACATATGAAATCAACCCAAATGTCCATTGATTGGTGAATGGGAAAAGAAAATATGGTATACATTCACAATGGAATATGACTCAGCCATAAAAAGAATGAAATCCTGCATTTGAGGCAACTTGGATGAGCCTGGAGGAAATTATGTTAAGTGAAATAAGACAGGCACAGAAAGATAAATACCACAGGTTCTCATCTATATGTGGGAGCTAAAAAACATTTTGAGTTCATAGAAGTAGAGAACAGAATTATAGGTATCATAGGCTGGGAAGGCTAAGAGAGAAGGGAGGATTAGGAGAGGTTAGTTAACAAATACAAAACTACAGCTAAGCAGGTGGAATGAGTTTTGGTGTTCTGTAGCACTGTAGGGTGAATATGGTTAATTTTCCTATAACTTATTGTATGAACACGTGCCATGGTGGTTTGCTGCACCTATAACTTATTGTATGAAAATTAACCATATTCACCCTACAGTGCTACAGATATAGAATTTATTATATATTTCCAAAAACTAGAAGAGAGGACTCTGAATGCTCACAACACAAGAAATGGTAAATGTTTGAGGTGATGGATATGCTAATTACCCTGATTTGATCATTATACATTGTATATATGTATCAAAATAACACTCTGTATTCCACAAATATGTACAATGGTTGTGTCAAGTAAAAATAAAAGGGAAAAAAATAAGCCAATATCCCTTAGCAATAGACTATTTTAAGGAATCTTTTGTTTCAAAGTGGGCACTAAAGAGAAGTCGTAAATATGAATAAATCTAATTAACATTTTTTTGACACTTATCACATGTCAGACTCAGTTCCAAGTATTTTACAGGTTTTATCTCATTTAATCTTCCCCAAAACCCCATAAGGCAGGTGCTATTGTTATTATTAATCTCATTTTACAGGTGAAGAAAACAGAGGTGAAGAAACATGCCCAGTTCCATACTATGTACGTGACTGAAGGCCAACAACAGAAATTCTCTGCAAGTTCAAAGGAGAGTTTACTTTTGAGTGATAACATCTAATTTCTCAGTCTTTAGCTTGTTCTCAGCATATTAAGACCTCCAGTCATGTGACATTATATTTGAAACAATAAATCTTAACCTCTGGGCAACTTAACTGCCTTCTTATTAATAAAACATTAAATGTCATTTATATTTTAGAAAAGTAGGGAGAAATTAAAAACTTCTCAACATTTTATCCATTTTAACCAGACCCTGCAGTAAAAGTTCAAAACACGACACAAAGGAATTTTCCTTTCTGATTTCTCAAAATCGTTTGCTCTCAAGCTGACACCAAAAAATGAACTGCTTCTTCCAGTTTATAATTAAAAATTCATAGAAGCCATGGTTCTTCCTGTTACAAATGGCTTTGTGAAAATACTAACTCAGGAATCATGGTTCCTCATGGAAGCACCAGAGGAACTCTACAGATACACAAGGTATAGGTTTCACTCCTTCCATATAAATCCATATTTATGTCTCTGCATGCTTAAAAGACTGAATTCAATTACAACATTTAACAAAATTGTATAAAACTTTGTTTGGCTCTTAGTTTGAATTGTTTCACCAGAGACTCCACAGGGTCGATATGATGAAGGTCTTCAGCTTGCACTATGGCTTATGGTCAATTAAAATCAGTGTGTTTTTATTAGCCTGGCTGAAAATGGCTTTCTGTTTATGAATTTACTTTGCAAAGGCCCAGAAATTATACCCCTTGCTTTAAGTTGCCTCAGGGCGCAGATACACATAAAACTTCATTAATTAAAATAGTAAACGACTTAGGTCATAAATAAAGACCGGGTAGTTACACTGATTATAAAACATAGGCAGCTGGGAAATCGGGGCTCCAAGCTAGGCTTTATTGGTCAGAACGGAAGAACAATTTTTTTGTTAGAAATTTTGACTCCAGCTTCCCTCCAAAAAAATTACTGGAGGACGTATGAAAAGATAGGGAGAAACAGGAGTACATTATATAAACAGAAACCCAAGCCATTTTCACTGAATGGCTTGAACTTCTGTTTAATTTGAAGACAAACTTGGATTCATTTTTTTTTTTTTTTTTTGAGATGAGGTTTCGCTCTTGTTGCCCAGGCTGGAGTGCAATGGTGTGATCTCAGCTCGCTGCAACCTCAGCCTCCCAGGTTCAAGCGATTCTCCCACCTCAGCCTCCCAAGTAGCTGAGATTACAGGCACCCGCCACCACACTCAGCTAATTTTGTATTTTTAGTAGAGACAGGGTTCCTCCATGTTGATCAGGCTGGTCTCCAACTCCTGACCTCAGGTGATTCACCCGCCTCGGCCTCCCAAAGTGTTGGGATTACAGGCGTGAGCCACTGCGCCCGCCCTCTTTTTCTTTTTTAACTTAAGTTCTGGGATACATGTGAAGGACGTATAGGTTTGTTACATAGGTATACATGTGCCATGGTGGTTTGCTGCACCCATCAACTCATCACCCAGGTATTAAGCTCCACATGCATTAGCTATTTATCCTGATGCTCTCCCTCCGCTGTCCCTACCCCGACCCTGACAGGCCCCAGTGTGTATTGTTTTCCTCCCTGTGAAACTAGGACTCTTCATAATTGGAGAAGTTACAGTTCCCTTAGCTAGAAGCTGCAAATCCCTGAATTGCTAAAGTTTCTGGATAATATGTGATACATAAGTCTCAGGCTTGGTGGAGGGATCTGGACTGTAGGTAAAAACCTTGGAATTGATGGTATGTGGAACTGGCTAAGAGCAGGTACAAAAAGAGACGGAGAGAAAAAGAGCTTGAAGGGAGGGGAGGAGAGGGCAGAGGAATGAGTGTTGGAGTTGGACAACCAGTGGGATTGTAACAGAAATTCAGATGGTGTCTGTTCATATGAAATACACTCCAGGGCAGGCACGGTGGCTCACGCCTGTAATCCCCGCATTTTGGGAGGCCAAGGCGGGCGGATTGCCTGAGCTCAGGAGTTTGCGACCAGCCTGGGCAACATGGTGAAACCCCGTCTCTACTAAAATACAGAAAATTAGCCGGGCGTGGTGGTGGGCACCTGTAGTCCCAGCTACTGGGGAGGCTGAGGCAGGAGAATTGCTTGAACCTGGGAGGCGGAGCTTGCAGTGAGCCAAGATCGTGCCACTGCACTCCAGCCTAGGTGACAGAGTGAGACAACGTCTCTCTCTCTCTCTCTCTCTCTCTCTCTCTATATATATATATATATATATACACACATATATATATATATATAGCAAAAATAATTATTCAGATCCTCTAAAGCAATTTATTTTCAAAGAGAAGTTACTGGTTATAACAAATTTTCCAAGTAATTTGCTGTTTTACTGAATTTAATATTCTTCAAATGGTTTTGAATGCTTTCATGCCCATGATGGTTTTCACAGCAGGCAAAAGCCCTGGGAAGTTCATGAAATAGCTTCAGTTCATGTTCCAAATAAACACACTAATTGTTTAATTTATTTGCCTCCTAGACTGGTTCTGGAAAACAGCAGAGTTAGTGTTAATTATGTATATTTTTTCCATTTAACAATAAACTTGAATCTTATCAGCCCTACTTTCTACACCACAGATCTAAACTCAGCCACTGCTCCCATCTGAGGTTAATAACTAACATTTAATCCTGTGAATTAAAGCACAGAGGGAAAAATAAGAAATGAATTCTTAAATGACTTTTATTTTTACTATTTTGTATGTCATTAGTCAGTACTGTGTCTTATTTTCAAAGTGTTGGTAAAAACAATAGTGGTTGATTTTAATGCTGTTTTCTTAATGCTGTTTGGGAATTCATTTTCCTGTCCCTTTCTCTTTTTCTCCTTTATTCTTCCACTAGCATTCAACGGCTCAAACATTATTGACAATTTTAGATTCAAAATATCTCTTGATCCTTCTTCTCCTTTTTGTCCTTATTGCTGTGATCTCATTTTTAAAATACATTTTTATATTTAATTGATGTATAAATCATAAATAATAAAATTCTCAGGTCGTGAGTGTATAGTTTGGCGAATGTGATATATGCAGACGCCTGAGTAATCTCTTTTGTTTTTTTTTTTTGAGACGGAGTCTTGCTCTGTCGCCTAGGCTGGAGTGCAGTGGCGCTATCTCTGCTCACTGCAATCTCTGCCTCTCGGGTTCAAGTGATTCTCCTACTTCAGCCTCCCTAATAGCTGGGATTACAAGCACGCATCCACCACCCCCAGCTAATTTTTGTATTTTTAGTAGAGATGGGGTTTCACCATGTTGGCCATGATGGTCTCAATCTCTTGACCTCCTGATCCGCCTGCCTCAGCCTCTGAAAGTGCTAGGATTACAGGCGTGAGCCACCATGCCCGGCCCCCCTGAGTAATCTCTAATCCAATCAAGATTGAAACATTTCTAGCACCCCATGAGGTTCCCTCATGCCCCTTTCTGGGTAATCTTACCCTTGACCTCATGCTGAGGCAACCACTATTCAGATATGTCTCTCCATAGATTAGTTTCACCTATTCTAGAACTTCAAACAAATGAAACTACATAGTATTTATTTATCTTGATTTGTTTCATTTGGCATAATGTTTTTGAGGTCTGAGTATTAGAAATTTGTTTCTTTATATTGCTGGATGGTTTTCCATTGTGTGTAAATACCATCCATTGTTTATCCATTCTCCTGCTGACAGACACTTGAATTATTTTTAGTTTGGAGCTATGATAAGTAAAGCTGCTTTGAGTGTTTTTGTACACGTCTTTCTGTGAACATTTGTTTTTACTTCTCTTAGACAAATATCTGAGTGAAACTGCTTGGTCATGACTCTAAGTCCTTATCATTGCTAACCTGGATTAGAGATATCCTATCCTAAATGATATCACTATTTCATTTATCTCCTTCTACTCTGTGGTGGAGAGAATATTGTCCCCCTAAAGATGTGCATGCCCTAATCTCTGGAACCTGTGAATGGAAAAAGGGAATTTGCAGATGTGATTAAGACTTAATCCTTATTCTGGATTATTCATGTGGGTCCTCATAAGAAGCAAGCATGAGGGTCAGACACATCGGGAGTAATTGGAAGATGTTACGCTGCTGGCTTTGAGGATAGCAGAAGGGGCCACAAGTCAAGGAATGCTGGCATCTAGAAGCTGGAAGGAGCCAGCTTTGATTCTGCCCTAGAGCTTCCAGACAGAACATAATCCTGACCCCACTTTGATTTTAGGGCTCTGACCTGCAGAACTGAAAGAAAATACATTTGTGTTTTTTTAAGCCATATAGTTTGTTACAGAAGCAATAGGAAACTAATTTACACTCTCCCAACCTGTCCAATTCATTCTTTCTGCCACCAGAAAGATCATTTTGACTTGAAAGTTTGTTTTCCTCAATACCTTGCTTGAACCTTTTCTCCAGTATTAAAACTCTGCCATGTTACATAAAGCCCCTCCCTCTCAGCCCCATCCCTCTCTCCAGAATTATGGCCACCACTCTCCCTAAGAGTACTTTTCTGTCTATTTAGCACACTAGTCTTGATTTCCCAATATTTCATACTCTTTCCTGAATCTGTGACTTCTGCTCTGAGGCTTCTTCCCCTAATTATTTAGTAGGTAAATGTTTGCTTATTCTTAAAGTTTTAGATCTATCATCACCTCTTCTGCAAAGCCTTCTCTTCAATAGAGGTCTGGACCCTTTCTTTGAAAATCCCATGAAATCTTTATTGTGACATGTATTATGTACTGCAATTGTTTCACAGTAAATCTAACTCCAACTAGTGTGTGAGCTCTCTGAGGATAAGGACTGTGTCTTTTCATTGGTAGACTCTCACTACCTAGTATATAGTCCAGTACTTTATCAGAGTTATCGAATGCATTAATGAATACATAATTTAATTTTTTTGTAATACCATAAATATAATTTTTCCAGTTAGTACATACTTATATTATATACATTATTGTTATTTTAAATCTTGCCAGCAGTCTTATCTATCATTTTGTGTTTCTTTAATGCATTCTTACACATCTAAAGATGTTATTGTTTCAATTATCAATAAAATGCTGAAAAAAGAGATCTCTCTTTCTGTAAAATGGTAGACTCTTAAAGAGTTTTGAACAATAGTTTTAAAATAAAAACACCTCTTAAGTAAAAAATACACCAGTATATAATTGTTTTCATAGCACATTTACATACACACTTTTTTGCCATGATCTGCAAGCATTCAACGTTTACTCTACAATCATGGATGTTCATTTAACATTGTTTCCGAGTTGCACTGGATAAGGGCATTTCCAGTTCTAATAATAATTGTGAGACCATGAATGATTACTTATTGGGGTCAGTAAAATCAATATGTTCTCAAAGTTGGCATAATGAAACCCTTCTGTGTAACATGAAACTTCAGAGCCAAGTCTTCTCCCTGAGGTTAAGAAGTGACATCTGTGAGAGATGGGCTCATGTACCATTTTTTCACTATACACATAGCACCAAACACAGTGCCTGATACTCAAATACTGTTGATTTAATAAATGAAAGAATTCTATCAGTTGCCTTGATGCAAGATTAGAGAGAGAAAATTCTAAGGATATTACTGTTTTTAGGTCTTTATTACCCCCATAAACTTTTCTAAGCAGAATTTCCTCCTTGGCAGTCACAACTAACCTTCTATTATTTCTCTATTTCTTTCACTGTATGAAAATTCTGTTCATTATTTTTAAGCACAATAAATTGTCTCTATCTTTGCCTCTAAGCATTACTGAGATTGGAACGTACTGCTTATTTGAAAATAAAAATTACAGAAAATATTGAAAGAAAGGGAAATGGATCAAGGAAAGTAAAAAAGAAAAGAAAATATGTGTTCATCTGCTGCCAATCCCAGCCCATCATCAGTTGAGCCAAACATTCCAAGGTACATTTGGTCCTTCTATCTCTACTTGCATTCTCTAATCCCCTATAGGCCTAGGCAGTGTAAAGAAGTTCAAGTTGCTCCAAAGTTCTCTTCCCTCCATCTACAGATCCTAACCATGTGCTACATACATGCTCTCAACAATTCCTTCCAAAGAAATTCCTACTAACTCTGCTGTGTGCATTGCCTGCTGTTGCCAATGATTTGTTCCCTCTCCTAAAACAATCCTGGCATTTCTATGTCTGCATTTGGTCTTCCTCTGAGAATGATGAATGACTGGAGAGAAGCTAGGAGTACATGAGGAAAATTAATCACTTAACTCCTCTGTCACACACAGCAGAGTCCCACTGGTGGTGGCACTTAAAGACAAAGTGCTTCAGAGGGTGGGTAGAATTACAGGTTCTTATGCTGGTGTGCTATTTGGACCTCTCAACACCAAACATCTGACACGTCCGTCCACTGAATTTTGTTTATTTTTGTTACTTATATTTTGCTTTTACTTATCCCATGCCTAATAGCTCTGTGCAGGAGACTTCCTTAACCTCCTTTTGACACATACAAAACAATATATTCCTTTTAAGATAGTAAATTCTTTTTAGAGTTTTGATCTGTTACTAATGGATGTAATTATAAGATATTCAAAAAATGACTTACCAAAATGCATAACAAAAAATGGCACATGGTTTATAAATTTTAATCATTATCCAAATGAGCAGCTGTTTGTGGCTGAGACTCTGCCAAGTCACCTGTCCCAGTTCACAACACAGCACAGAGCACCGTATGTACTCCCTCACTGATAAACTGCTTTACCTACAGGCATTTTAATAAACAATGTAGGATGAAGATAATGCCACCTAGAGCTCTGGCACTGACTGAGCATCCGCATGGCCTGGGCTGCTCTAGACACCTCAGGACACACCAGAGATACTGCTCCCAGTTCTCCAAGATTTCTCCCTGTGATGAGTAAGTGAAGACAAGTGCCACCCCCTGCCAACCTTTCTTATAAGGTTCCTGAATAATAATAAAATGAAGCAAAATGCGATTCCCTCTTTCTGTGCTAAATAAAAAAAAAAGTTGTTAAAATAGAAACTTCACGGTTCATTTTCTCATTTCAATTCTCCCAATCCATACCGCCTTTGAGGCACATACTCCAAAAAGTTATATACTTGAGAAATTTGGCTACTTCTAAATGGCCACAACGTTATCAGCTTCTCAGATCCTGGAATCTTCACTCTCATGACCCAATTCCTAATTTATCTGCTTTGGAATCTATAAGCCAAGAGCAGACCCAGATCCAGGTCCTGCTATCAATATTTAGTTGCCTGCAGACTGGAATCTGGAAAGGATTCACCTGTGAAGAATGTGTTTACAGAGGAAACAATTGCCCCCTGCATGGGGTCCTTCCTTTCCCCACCCGGCTTCAAACCTTCAACTCTGTTTACTAGATCTATGACTGAGCAGGGAGAATGATCCCCAGACTGACCCAAACAAATTCTTCAGCCCTGCCATGTCCATAACTTGCTCCCAGCTCGCCTCCCTCATAAACCCTATCATCACATGTTCCTACAGTTAAAGAAAAATCTGCTTTTTTTTTATTTGATGTAATACATCTCTTTTCTTCCCACTTCTCCTGGGAGTAACCCTATTAAAATATAAATCAGATCATTTTCTTGCTTAAAACCGGTTTCCAGCGGGCACGGTGGCTGAAGCCTGCAATCCCAGCTCTGTGGGAGGCTGAGGCAGGTGGATCACTTGAGCCCAGGAGTTCAAGACCAGCCTGGACAACATGGTGAAATCTCATCTCTACCAAACAAACAAAAACAAAAAAGCAATAATTAGCAGGGTGTAGTAGTGCATGCCTGTAATCCCAGCTACTCAGGAGGCTGAGGCCTGAGGATTGCTTCAGCCCAGGAGTTCCAGGGTGCAGTGAGTGATCCTGTGATTGCACCACTACACTTCAGCCTGGGTGACAGGGACCCTGTCTCAAAAACAAACAAACAAAAAACAAAACAACAAAGCATACACACACACAAAACCCAAACAGTTGCTTCCAAGTGTACCTATAATAGAATCTAGATTCCTTCCCACGGCCTATATTACAGGGCTGTCTCCCCTCTCTATTGTGCCAACCACTGCCTCACTACTAGTTTATGTGCACACTCATGCATGGCAATGCATGTGCACACACACACCCCTTACACGACTGGCGTCTTCCACCTTCCAGATCTCACTATTCAGAGAGAAAACTGTGATGGGCAGAATAATAACCTCCCCTAGGCATCTACATCCTCATCTCCAGAACCTGAGAATGTACTTGGTTAAGTGGCAAAGAGGAATTACAGCTGCAGAGAGATTCGGGTTGCTCATCAGCTTACTTTCAATAAGGAGAGTATCCTGTGTTCCACTGGTGTTCCCAATACAATCACAAGAGTCTTAACAGAGGAAGAGGAAGAAACCACTATGGGAGAGAACCAGAGAGATGGCAGCATAAGAAGGACTCCACATCCTTGAAGACAGTAGTCAAGAAATGTGGTTGCTTGGAAGCAGGAAAAGGCATGTAAATGAGGTAGGGCCTCGAGAAGGTGGGCAGCCCTGCTGGCACCTTGATTCTAGCTCAGTGAGACTCATTTTATAATTCCGACAATAGAACTCTAAGATAATGAGTTTGTGTTGTTTTAATTAACCCTCTAAGTTTCTGGCAATTTGTTACAGAAGTAATAGGAAACTGATCTAGACCTTCTTACTAATACAGTCTCTTCCTGTTATTTGCCAGATTTATTCAATAAATCCTTATTGGGTAGCTTCCATGTATCAAACACCATTCTTGCTTCTTTAGATATACTCAGTGAACAAAATAGACAAAGATACCTTACCTCATTTTACTTTCAAGCTACTACATAAGCCACTTATTTGGTTTCTTCCCCATAATTTGGGGGTTTGTGTATGATATTTTGCTCACTCTTTGGATTTATTTTTTTGGAATTTTGTTTTTGTTATTTTGCTTGACTTCCCCATGACAGAAATCATGTCTATCTAGTTCATGATTATGTAAATCCAACAGTGTCTGTCACATAATGTGTTCAAAAAATATTTATTGAATAAGCGAATGACTCAGATAAAGAAGGATCTATCAACAATGCATATTCCCTAGAAATTCCTCTTTAAGTTATTCTCTCTGGTTCCCTTTGCTTCAGTGCATTTATTAATCAAAGACCTATGGATCTGCACATATGAAGGAGCTACAGCCCAAAAGAATCCTAATGGTAAGGCTATAAATAATTTGGTGCATTTAATCCCAGCATGGCTGTGACATATGAGATTTCTTCCTTGATAATGTCTTACATTTTCCTAGACCAATGGCTCCTAAAGGAAAGAAAACATGTTTTATTCACGACTTGTCTTTATGATCCCAGCATTGGTTATTGTACATGAAACACTCAATGTGTGGTTGTGGAATGAAGGAATGAACAATAAATATATTTATACTTCAGATTACAAATGTTTATGAATTGAGGCTTCATATGAAAAAATTTTGGTTTCCTCCCACTCAGAGGATGTATAGCAATGTTGACTCACTGCAGTTTGCAGGATTATCTAAGAAAGTACATGGGCACTTGCCCTGGTATCTGGCTTTTATTTGGGAGACAGGGTTGGTGAGTGTGTGGAATGACTTTTCATACTTATGTAAGGGAACAGTAAATGGAATCAAGTATTTCTTGAGCAATTACTTAATGTTCAGCCCTCTTCAAGGTGGCACTACCTTGCCATCTATGAAAATGTTAAGTGGATGTCCTGAGAAAATTTTCAGCCTGGCCTGCAGAATATTTCAACCTTGATGCCAGGAACACTTAGAAAGGGGACTGAAGGACAGTCATGGTGGAAGGTGGGAGAAGGACGATGATGATCAAGGGCACAGAGAAGGCATTAGTACAAGACAGCAATGAGGCAAAGATTGTAGTGTCTCTGTTGAAAATTCCCCAAAGTGATAAAACATGGACTCCTTTTTACATGTACGCATCATATGAGGATATATTAAAGGATTGTTTTAAAATGAAAATCAGTTGTATTTACATATGGAAAATATATATTTAGCCATTTCTAACTCTTCACATATTTACTTTTCACTTTAAAGACTAGAAGAATATAAACATAAGTGTAAAGGAAATTGGATATTTATTGAGTTGTCATATCCCTTTATTAAACTTCCACAGTTTATTTCCAGCTATTTGGATGATGCTGTTTCCTTAACTTCATTTCCATTCATTTCGGTTCAGAAAAATTCTTCAACTTGTAATAATTTTTCTATTCTCTTTTAGAAAATGTTTAAACTGTCTCAAACATTAACATGGACGTACTACTTTTAATAAAAATCTGGAGATTAAAATTTTCTTCAGACTCATCCCAGCACTTCAATTTACACAATACAATTTGGTAATTACACTAGGATTGCAATGCCTCGGTCAGGTTAAAGATCCAACAATTCAAAATCTTTACCAAAGCAGATACAATTAAGATACTAAGTAATCTTAATTTTCCAAGAATGAAAATTACACTTAATCTCTTGACACCGTGAATTATATACTGGATTCAAGAAATGTGGCTTTTATTTGGCAGACTGAGTGGTGCTTTGTGTCAATGCCATTTTAAGGGATATTGGTTGATGTCTGAAGATATTTATTTTCCAAGATGCTGAATTATAAGGATACCCGTTTTTTCTCTTAACTCATACCACCTTATTTCAGCTTTTGATTTTCAACACACTTAGGGCAATAGATTGGGGATAAATTTAGCTTCAGGCTTTTCTGTTAAGAAAAATCTGTCATTGCTAAATAGTGTGTCAATGAATAGTGGTGATTACAGGAACAAAAGGAATGATTATTCACTACAGCAGGTCTTGTTAGTGATCACATCATTGAGTGATAAAGAGATATTTTGACAAAAGAAGATGTTAAAAATCCTGCATGATCTGTCACAGATGCCTCAGGTTGTTGTCTGTAGAATGAACTGATCAGAAGCCCTTCTTGTGTTAAGAATGCCCTTCTTCTTAACTGCAGAATCACATTTCTATAAATGTTACTGCTTTGCTGACTAAATATGCTTCGACAGGAGGGCATGTACTCTTATGCACATCCTCCTATATGAGTACACATACTCCTATAGAGTAAGGGCTGGGCGCCTTATGCGCAGCACACACCTGTAATCCCAGTACTTTTGGAGGCCAAGGAAAGTGGATGGCTCAAGCTCAGGAATTCAAGGCCAACATGGTGAAACCCTGTCTCTACAAAAAATACAAAGATTAGCTGGGCTTGGTGGCACACACCTGCAGTCCCAGCTACTCGGGAGGCTGAGGTGGGGGGATTGCTTAAGACTGGGAGGCAAAGGTTGCAGTGAGCCAAGATTGCACCACTGCACTCCAGCCTGGGCAACAGAAAAAAATAGTAAATATGTATCTTTAGTATTTAATTTGTATATAATATTAAAATACATCTCTTTCTTTTCTTGACATGTGAGTTTTCAGAATCTAATTCCTAGTAAGGATTACTAAAATTTAGAAGCTAATTGTTATACAAATTAAAGAGATGCTGTAGGAAATAATGAGATTATAGTGGACTAAACCTCCCTTGACTAAGGCATAGCATTAACAATGCCAAGGTCATTGGCCCCACCCCCATAGAGCTATTTAGTGTCACACAGAGGAAGAAGTTGCTAATTAAGGAACCCTTGGCCCTGACATTGAAATGTCTGCTATTGGTCACAAATGAGATAGCATGAACATTTTAATAAGTCTCATGATCCCAACTAGAAAAACAATTCAAATGCATTACTGAAAATCAATGGCATTATTTTTCTGATAGTATACAAAGGTATGGGAGCTGCTTTATATTGAAAACATAAACAAGCCAACCAAGCTCACCATATAAGCCAGTAATGAATTTAAACACAAATTCTTAAAGAATGTGGTTTTGAGTGCAAGTTATGACATTTATTAGCTAGCACCATTGTACAAGTTAAAGTGTTCTTAGTCTTACTCAGAAATAAAGCCACACACCTACAACCAACCGATCTTCAACAAAGTTGACAAAAATAAACAATGGGGAAAGGGCACCCTATTCAATAAATGGTGCTGGGAAAACTGCCTATCCATATGCAGAAGAATGAAACTAGACCCTTACCTCTCAGCACATACAAAAATAAACTCAAGATGCATTAAAGGCTTAAATGTAAGACCTCATACCATAAAAATCCTACAGGAAAACCTAGGAAAAACTCTTCTGGACATCAGTGTAGGCAAATAATTTATGACTAAAACCTCAAAGGCAAATGCCAAAAATAAAAATTGACAAATGGAATTTAATTAAAGAGCTTCTGCATAGCAAAAGAATTAACAGAGTAAAGAGACAACCTAGAGAAGAGTAGAAAATATTTGCAAACTATGCATCTGACAAAGGACTAATATCTAAAATTTATAAGAAACTTAACAAGAAAAACACAAATAACCCCATTAAAAAGTGGGCAGAATCATCCTAAGTGAACTAATGCAGAAACAGAAAACCAAATACCTCATGTTCTCACTTATAAGTGGGAGCTAAACATTGAGTATACATGGACACAAAAAAGGAAACAGACACTGGGGCCCACTTGACAGTAGAGGGTGGGAGGAGTGTGAGGACTGAAAAACTACCTGTCAGGTACTGTGCTTATTACCTGGGTGATGA
Organism: Symphalangus syndactylus; assembly: GCF_028878055.3. NCBI lineage: Eukaryota > Metazoa > Chordata > Mammalia > Primates > Hylobatidae > Symphalangus > Symphalangus syndactylus. Next base: position 52,595,387 of record NC_072432.2, read on the forward strand.
AATAATCTATACTCCAAACTCCTGTGACATGAAATTTACCTATCTAACAAATCTGTACTTGGACTCCTGAACCTAAAATGAAAGTTGAAAAAAAAAAAAACTGTGCATACTTGGTGCAGTGGCTCATGCCTGTAATCTCAGCACTTTGGGAAACTGAGGCAGGAGAATGGCTTGAGCCTATAAGTTCAAGACCAGCCTGGGAAATAGAGTGAGACTCCATCTCCACAAAAAAATTAAAAATTAGCTGGGTGTGGTGGTGCATGCCTGTCGTCCCAGCTACTCAGGAGGCTGAGGTGGGAGGATTTCTTGAACCCAGGAGGTCAAGACTGCAGTGAGCCATGATCATGCCACTGTACTCAGCCTGGGTGGCAGAGTGAGACCTTGTCTCAAAAAAAAATAAAAGTTAAAAAAAGAAGTGGGCAGAGAACATGAATAACATCACTAGTCATCAGATAAATGCAAATCAAAACCAAAATGAGATACAATCTCACCTCACACCAGTCAGAATACCTATAATTTAAAAAGTCAAAAAATAATAGATGTCAGTGAGGGTGTGGAGAAAAGGGAATGCTAATACACTGTTGGTGGGAATGTAAATTGGTTCAATCCTTGTGGAAAAACAGTATGAAGGCCAGGCACAGTGGCTCACGCCTGTAATCCCAGCACTTTGGGAGGCTGAGGCGGGCGGACCACTTGAGGTCAGGAGTTCAAGACCTGCCTGGCTAACATGGTGAAACCCCATCTCTACCAAAAAATATAAAAATTAGCCAGGCGTGGTGGTGTGTGCTTGTAGTCACAGCTACTCAGGAGACTGAGGCAAGAGAATCACTTGAACTCTGGAAGCAGAGGTTGCAGTGAGTTGAGATCACACCACTGCATTCCAGCCTGGGTGACAAAGTGAGACCCTGTCTCAAAAAACAAAAAACAGAATGAAGATTTATCAAAGAACTAAAAATAGAACTACCATTTGACCCAGCAATCCTACTTCTATCTACCCAAAGGAAATCATATTATCAAAAAGATACCTATATTCATATGTTTACTGAATCACTATTCACAATACCAAGTCATGGAATCAACCTGAGTGTCCATCAACACTGGATTGGAAAAAGAAAATGTGGTACATATACATCATGGGATACTACACAGCCATAAAAAAGGATAAAATCATGTTCTTTGCAGCAATAGGGATGCAGCTGCAGGCCATTATCCTAAGTGAATTAACGTAGAAACAGAAAATCAAACACTGCATGTTCTCCCTTATAAGTGGGAGATAAACAATGAGTATATATTGGCATAAACGTTGGAAACAATAGACACAAGGATTCCAAAATGAGAGAGGGGCAAGAATTGAAAAACTACTTATTGAATGTACATTCACTACTTAAGTGATGAGTTCAACAGAAGCCCAAAGCCTAGTATTATACAATATAAACATGTAAAAAAATACCTGCACATGTACCCCCTGAATCTAAAATAATAAAAAAAGGTTCTCAGTCCTAGTTTCTCTGTATAGTAATCCCTCCGCCCCCCTTCCACACACACAGGGTTGTTGAGGTTAAAATTGCTATAAATAAAAGTACTTAGCATGTAGTAGCAACTCAGTTAAAGGGAGTACATTGCTGTCATATGTTGCTTACTTGCTGCCAATAATTCCTGCCCTGTTAGGCAGAGGTCACTGAACCCAAGAACTTTTTAATTACCCCCTATGTGCCAGAACAAGACAACCCAATTCGCTTCAACTCGATGCTTGTTCATTATGTCCTTACTCTGAAGCCAGTACAGTATTATATACTGAGTATACAAAGATAGAAATGACACATGACAGGGACAATTCCTCAGGGAGTTCAAATTAGTAAAAGACTCACAGACAGTGACAATTGTTCATAGTGAACACTCTGTACATGCTGGTTGAATTGATAGATGAATAATGGCAAATGACTAGTTACTCTTACGTCGTTGCCTCCTGTCTAATTGCATTTCTGCCTTTCTGTATTGAAACACAAAACCACAACATATTTGTGTTCTTTGTCATTGATATTACTACCCATACCTGCTAAATCAATCAGCCAGGAAATGCTGTTCATGAATTGTGATGCCATGTTATCATTATTATGCTTATCATTATTGTGCCTCCTTCATTCCAAAATGACTGTAATCACAAGTTCATAAACTAAGTGCAAGAAAATCAAAGCAGGTGTGTATACTGGAGGGAGTTAAATTTGTTCAAAGAAAATAGATTGTCTTAATTACCCTTCTGTTTTCAGTAGCAAGCTAAAAAAAGAGCAAGCATGGTGCTCTGAATTATTGATCTCAAAAATGCATTGAGTAAAGTTCCTTTCTGCAATAGAAACTATTCTAATGCCTAAGAAAGAATCTAATTTTAATATATTATTTCATGATGAAAATAGCAACAAAATTTTGTAAAATCTAGAAAAGCAAAAAATAAAGCAATCATTAAAATGCTTTGCTATTTGCATCTTTGTTCTTTTCCCATATTGTTATTTTGTATAGTTCTAGTCAATTTATGTTTAAAATATGAATTCTGCTTTCCAAAACTTCGTAGTTGTTTTGATGCATTATCTTCTTCTGACCACATACCATGTACCATTCACCCAACCCCGTCCAACCCTCCTGCGTGGTCACAGGCGCAAGCTGTGATCTTCTCTTGATGCTATTTCAATGGCATGGTTGATTGGCCCAGAGGAGGGCACCAGGACTGGGTCTGGGGGGGTCTTCAAAGGAATCTGGATTTGGTACCAAAAGAGAAAATCACACCAGTCTTTTTTTCCCCCATTGCCTAAAGCAGTGAATTGTTAAAAAATCTGAAAAGAATCTGTTATATACATTTGTGTATGTATACATTACACTGTATATGTAGATAAATGATTAATAGCTACACATATGCAATCTACTTTCACAATCAAGATGTGATGTCCTGAGTAAATTTCACTTATTCTCAAGGCTCAGACATGTTCCTGCCTTCAGACTCCATGTATCATCACTGCACCCTTGGAGTAAATTCAGCAATTTGCTGAAATTAGTTCAATTTGGGTTTCTGTCACTTGCAATCAAATGAATTTTAATATAATATTATATCAGCGATTTTCCAATTAGAACATGGGATGAACAAATTTAAATGAGAAAACAGTAAGATTTAGCTATAGAACAGAAGAAAGACTAAGTTAAAAAGTAATTGTCAAATCAATCAATATGTCTTTCAACAGGTGGATGGATAAGCTGTGGTACACACATATATTAGAATATTATTCAGCAATAAGAAGAAGTGAGATATCAGGTCATAAAAAGCCATGAAGGAATCCCAAAGGCATATTGCTCAGTGAAAAAAGCCAATCTGAAAAGAAAGGCTACATACTGTGTGATTCCAACTATATGACATTTTGAAAAAGGCAAAACTATGAAGACAGTAAAGAGATCAGCGGTTGCCAGGCATTAGGGGAAAGGAAGGGTAAATAGTCAGAGAACAGAAGATTTTTAGGGCATTGATACTACTCTCTATGATATAGTAATAGTGGATAATCAGTCATTATAAATTTGTCCAAACCCAATGAACAGCCCAGTGTAAACTTTGGCTTTAATTCATCATAACGTATTAATATTGGCTGATCAGTTGTAAAAACTGTACTGTGCTAATGCAAGATGTTACTAATGGAGATGTTGGTTGGATGAGGGGGGTTATGGGAACTGTAACTTTTACTCAGTTTTTCTGTAAGCCTAAAGCTGTTCAATAATAATAATAATAATTTTCACCTTCAACTCTGTCTCTGCCCCTCTTCAAATTTTCGAAGACCATTTAATAGGTTGCCAATAACAAAAATTTTTATATTATACATTATAGGCCCCTTGAAGACAGGGTCTTCCAAAGTTTCATAATTCACTTAGAATCTAAGAGTGTTTATATGTTGGAGGTACCAAAGAAATATTCAATAAATAGCAGATAGATGAAGGAATATTATATTTTCAACAAGCTGATGTGTAGCCTTCAATCATTAAAAGTTGAAATAACTTTTTCTCAATTAGCCCTTGGTTTCCCCTCTCTTTATCTATACACTATACACATGCCAAGTATATTTTTCATGTGTCTAAAAGTAAATTTAAGTTGGATTATGAGCTATAATTTTCGTTCAGAAATAAAAATGCAAACCAACAAAATGTTTCCAATTAGAGATAACTGTTTCCCTTTCATTTAAAATTTAGTCTCCTGGGGTGAATAATTAAATTCAGCCCACCTCCCCTTTACTGCCTCAAGATAATATGAGTTACTAAAGGGCTTAATGTCATCCTGGCCCTGTGAAGGAGGGTCTGGTCTGGGTGCGGCCTTTGCCTTCACCTGCGCCAGTAGTCAGAGTCCGTCCTCTCTGCATTTGCATCCCTAGCCTTGCCCAGGCCTCAGGCTGATTTGTGTGCACTGCTGTGGTCTCTTGTTTCCAACCTCAAGCTCTCTCCTGGTACACCTGCCCACTGTCAGCTTACTTTGTATCTTCTTGGAGTACGTGGGTGTTTCGGATGCTTTCCTGTGCTACGCGTGGGAGCTCTGGCTCCTGTGATACTGTCTGCAGTTTTGTCTTCTAAACTCTTAAGGTCTTAGGCCTAACACATTTGTACTCGCTCTTCCCTCTGTCCTGTGGTTCATATCACTCTGTTAAAATATTGCCTTCTCACTCTGTTAAAATATTACCTTCTTAATAAGCCAATCCTAATTATCCTTTAAATTTTAACACACTCTTGTAATCTTGATTCCCTTTACTACTTTTTTCTTACTTAATATTTTTTCATAGTAATTATCTTTTAATATATTTTCACTTTTTCATCATGTTGTTTATTGTCTGTCCTCACCCTCCTACCCAATGTAAGCTATATAATAACACAGAGTTTGTTTTTCTCTTTTTTTACTGCCATAAGCCAAGTGTCTAGAACAGAGACTGGACTATAGTTAATGCTTGATAACTCTGTTCTGGACAAATAAATATCAGGCCTTTTAAATAAAACTGGCCCTTCTTGCACTAGAGAACAACTCTGTAAACGCCTGCTGTATGCAACAATGCCTGTCCCTGTCATTCATACACATGCTAGAGTCTCCATTCCCTCCCATTTTTCTGCTTGCCTATTCTCTCTCTTCTCATCCTGACCTCTCTCATCTTATGCACTATTCTCGTATGTTCAAGATCTGCATTTTGTCTTCTTTCTCAGAGTGATCCCTTTGTACTTCCTCCCTCAGCTTCTCCACCTTGCCTTCTTTTTAAAATATGGTTCTGTAAACTATCTTAGGCATGGTTTTTCCATTAGTCCTCATGACAGAACCTCCATTATACTTCGTACTCTCAACTCTCTGCTTCTGAAATACAGCAGGCAATTGGCACATGGGAATAAATACAACTGCTTGGGGAGACAGGATAGATTGAGACAAATTCTGAGCATGGCATCCTGGCAAGTAGTAGAATTTAGGAGATGAGAAAAAATAGAATAAGTGAGGGGAAACTAAAAAGATAAAATTAGAGAAGAAAAGAACTCTTGGAAGTCAAGAAGGAAAAAGTAAGTCAAGAAGATAGTGGCCATCATTACTTTCAAATGCTCATGTACAGTCAAATAAAATTAGATCTGAAAATACTCCATTGTTTTTAGCAATTAAACAGGTCATTGCATTCTAAGTAGGATCTGTTTCTGTGGAATTGGTGGAGGGTGGAACCTAGGCCAGATGGTAATGAGCTGAGGCAAAAGGGATGAGGATGTAGTTTCCCCAGCCCATCGACCAGATGTGTGTGAGTGAACCCCTCCGAGACCAGAAGAACTGCTCGGCTGAACCCAGCCTAAATTCACCTCCACCCACAGATTCATGACCTAAATGAATGATTTTGGTTTAAGTCACTGAATTTTGGGCAGATTTTTAATGCAGCAAAGTCAATATTGTATAAATCATATATAAAAATAGATAAGGGGAGTCAGGGAAGAGAAAGAGTCTTAGAATTTGGAAAAGGGGATAATAAAGCAAGGTAAGTAAGAAAATATTAAAGATTGAGATTTTAAGAAAATGCAGAGAAATAGATGTAGATGGAATAAATGTATAGGTTAGAAGGTGAGATATTTAAGAAAGGAATTCATGGCCTGAAGACTCACATTCATAATCCAGAGATCAGTCAGAAGACTGAAGAGAGCGCCAAAGCTTTGATTGATTCCCTCTTAAATAATGCTGTTGCTAAGAGACCTGTGTTCAGTCACACTTCATTTATCACCACACACATTCCTCTTCATCCATTTCTGAATTACCTAGCAAGAAATACTACACATGGTTTACTACTTACTGGATGATTTTCACCTACCTATTGCTATGAAATGAGAATCCAATTGAAACATTCCTGCAAATTCTTCAAAATAAGCAAGAGATGACATCCATCACTGGAAATATAGACTATTAGAGTCCGTTTCCTTTCTCAGCATCACATGTCCCATGACAGTATTTGAAGTTCAACTAAAATGCTTCAAAATAAACCTGATTCAATCAAATAGCAAAAACTAAAAATTATTTTGAGGGAGAAAAATTGAATGTTAGGGGCTGAATTTTGTCCTCCTAAAATTCATGTATTACGGCCCTAACCCCTAGTACCTCAGAATGTGGCTGTATTTGGAGATAAAGTTTTTAAAGAAGTAATTACGTTAAGATGGGGCATTAGGGTAGGTCCTAATACAACATGACTGATTCCCTTATAGGACAGTGTAGGATATCCAAATGTGTGGCCAACAGACTCACTGTAGGTGTGATGAGGTCCAGTCTGAAATGCAGGGCACCTCAGTGTATGCACAGGCACAATCTTGGGATGATGCCAAGAGGCAGGTGGATGGGGTCCTTTCTGGGATGCTAAATTTATACAGAGTGAACCATATCTATCTGTAGGTATGGAGAAGAGTCTGGTTCCCTGAGAGGAGAGGATGTGAAAAGTAAGGGAGGATAGCAGAGTTCCAGTGAAGCTGATCAGTGTCAGGGTAGGTAGGTAGTCAAACCCCATATGGAAACCAGAAGGCTCAGCCACACACACAGTTTAATCACTGGACCAGCTGAGTTGGGCCAGCTGAAAAGGTGCTTACGGGGACAGCCATGTGGTAGAAAGTATGAACTGACGGGTCGAAACATGGCTAACTCTATAGCGCCTCCTTCTGGCATAGGTAGGGGTTAGTTAACCTACTGCCTGTATTTGCCAGGGCTGTTCCAAGACGTGGATTGAGCTGAGCCAGTCAGTGGCGGGAATTGTCAGTGTCCATAGCTAAAATGATTGTAATGGTCGGGCACGGTGGCAAACACCTGTAATCCCAGCACTTTGGGAGGCCGAGGCAGGAGGATCACGAGGTCAAGAGATCAAGATCATCCTGGCAAACATGGTGAAACCCCATCTCTACTAAAAATACAAAAATTAGCTGGGCGCGCCTGTATTCTCAGGAGGCTGAGGCAGGAGAATCACTTGAACCCGGGATATGGAGCTTGCAGTGAGTTGAGATGGCACCACTGCACTCCTGCCTGGAGACAGAGTGAGACTGCGTCTCAAAAAAAAAAAAAAGAAAGATTGTAACAATGTCTGCTGGAGAGATGCAGACACGACACAGAAACAACAAGATATTCCAGGATGAGAAATTGCATGAGACTCTCCAAATTGTCCTTTCTACACCCTGAAGGAGGATTTAAAATATTACTCCACATTTCTGCATTCTTAGTACTTAGCTGTCTAAAGCAGCAGAATCCAAACTGTATTTCCAAATCAATATGTCAGGCCTTACCTTGGGACTGAGTATGGCATTAAAAATTTTTTGTGTGTGAGGGAAAAGAAGGAGCAAATCAAATAAGCTTTCTGCTTTCTTTCTAAAGCCCATTTTATTAGGCTGGTGCAAAAGTAATGGAAAGCCTTGATGTTTATTGAGATGTGGCAGAGATAACCTCCCCACATCTCTTTAGATATGTCCCTTCATTAGAAGGATTGGAGAATTTATAAACCCCATTGAAAACAGAATTTAGAAAGGAAAATGTTCTGATATGTTGGCCAGAGTTCTGGTATGATAATCCCATCGAATACACAATCCCCAAATCTCAGTAGCTCACAACAGATGTTTATTTCTCTCTCGGTGGGGTGGTATGCAGGTTGGCCACGATAAGTCTACCTCAGGCTGTGGGTCAAGTTCAGATTCAGGTCTGCTCTGCCTGCCTCTAGTCTTGAATCTAGTGGCTCCCGAAAGTACAGTCTTATCATCTAGATGGCAGAAGGACAAGAAACCACACCTAACCATGCTCACACATTTGGAACCTCAGTTCATGTGACATCTGCAACATTTCATCAGCCAAACTAAGGCTCATCACCAAATCTGAAGTCAGTGGGGCAGGATGTATACCCCACCTACTCTACTGGGAAGTAATGCAAAGGCTGTAAATGTATCGTCAAGTACAGGGTGAGACTGAAGTTGGGGAACAATAATATAATTTATCAGAATAGTTTGCTGGTAGCTGTGGCTATGACATCTTTTAGAGTACTTGGGAGTAGAGGTGAATTTCCTGCCTTGATGCCCCAATTTCTAGGAACTTTGACAAGAGGTGGCATCTACAAACATGGATTTGTGCCTGCTAGCCATTTCTATCTTTATAATGAGGTATAAAATTCAAAGGGAATATGTCTTAATTATTTGTCTTTCAGGTGATTGAACAATAATATAAAATTATTACTTTGACTTTTATAAGTTGAGTTAATAAAAGCAATCATCTTTGTCAGCTGAACAGTTAAGATATCACCAGTCAGCCAACATTACATATTACAGAAATTCACAAGACTATCTCTAAGGCCTATTACCATACACTAGGCCATGGTGAAATTTTCTTTGACAAGTGATCAGTAAAAAGAGATCACAAACATGGAAGTAGTAGCACAGCAAAGCATCTAAGGCTTAGACGGTACAGATAGGACCTTGGGTACTGATACGGTGCTGTGTTAAAAATCAGGTTCTGAAGTCCTTCTAATGAGAACCTCTCATTAATTCAAGCAGCACTGACCACTGAAATCTGGATACTCTTTTGTGAAGAGGTAAGAGGTATCAGAGCGTTCTGTTCACTCATTGGTAATCTTCTCTGCTAGATAACCTTTGCCTAACCAGTTGTCCAGTTTAGTGGTTATTGAATGTGAAAGTAACCTTGAACAATGTCTGAATAGTCATTCTCATTGCAGGTCTTCATACGTGGACCAGTTCTCTAATGCGTGCCATTTGAAGCAAGACTACATTTCCATGATAGATTAATGAAAATTAATGTATTAGAATATATTAGAAAAAATAAAAAGTAAAAAAAATGAAAAATGCTAGAAACTGCTTAAGATTGTAGAAGTTAGGGTGTTTGCAATTTGTACATTTGGATGATGAGCAACAGCAACTGTCCAGGAACATAGACACCTGCACTTCACAGGAAGGCAAGTTTTTCAGCAATCATTTCTGATATTGTATAAATGTCAGCTCGATAGTACTTATCTTATTCCTTCTGAGAACTTGGTACTGTCTTTGTTTCTTTGTAGTTTTTGTTGTTGCATAATGTAGAGATTTTGACTGGGATATTCCATAGAGTTTTTGGAACAATAAAACCCTGCCTTATTGAAAGCCCCTTAATTAACAGATTTATCCATTATTATGCACATCCTGGCATAAATACAAAATATGTATCTTTCACATTCTTCCTGAGAATCCTGAGTTAAAAGCAGCCAGGGCAGACCGTAGTTGAAATCTGAATATGGCATGCCTGGATATTGATTTCTAGGAATCCCAGTCTCTACTAGGATAAACAAAATTTTGAAGACTTGCTATATTCACGGAGTCAAAAATATTAGAGAAAAGAACCTCCATTTTTTTTATCACGTGTAAATACAGACAGTCCCTGACTTACGATGGTTCAACTTAACGTTTTTTTGACTTTATGATAGTGCCTTCAGCTGTGTACATTAATAATGGTGAGTACCATACACCCATTTTGTTTTTTACTTCAAGTACAGTATTTAATAAATTACATGATATATTCAACATTTCATTATAAAATAGACTTTCTCTTAGATGATTTGCCCAACGGCAGGCTAATGTAAGTGTTCTGAGCACATTTAAAGTAGGCTCAACTATGATGTTTAGTAGATTAGGTGTATTAAATGCATTTTTGACTTGATGATATTTTCACCTTATGATGGGCTTGCTGAGTCATAAGCCCCTCGTAAGTCAAGAAGCATCTGTGTAGCAGGAACTGACTATAGCAGAGGTAGGAGACATTTGGCACAGAAGGGCTCCTGGACCTACAGAGCCTTCGATAAGCCAAGCTGTGCAGGAGGGGAAGAATGCCTCATCCCTCACTTTTGATTTCTTTGCCCGTTTCTTTGGCATCACTCCCTCTACCCTAAACCTCCCTCTGTTCCTCAATGTCCACATTTCCTACTGAAATTATCTCAATTTCTTAACTTTTCCTCTAACAGCAAGCATCTGGCTTGCTAGCATATTTGTGCAGCCTTTAAAGAAAGATATTTTATGGCACAAGAATCATGATTTTCCTTAAATCAATTCTTCTGTTGACCATCAAAATAGCTATAGTGCTTGTTCACCACATCTCTTTCCACCATTTGCCTGTTTTATCTTGTGTTGTTTCCCGTTGTTGATCTGCTCCTGCCTTTGCTTGCTTTCTGTTTTTCTCTCTCTCATCTCCATACCCTCCCTATTTTTAGATACTCACATTTTCTTTATTTTTCCCATTTCCACTCTACATCTACATGTGCCTGTGTACTGATTATTTTCATTCAAATAATCAGATTATGGCTTTAAAGGAATCTTAGCGACCACCTAGTCAGAAGCATTTATTTTACAGGTGAGGAAGCTGAAGTCCAGAGAGATTGTGAATTTCCCAATATCACCTGGCTTGTGCCTGGACTCAGAACCAGAAGGCAGAATTCTGGAAACACACCTCATTCTTTGCCCACAGTGGCTAACAGAATTGTCAGCCCCCGAGTGGTGGCTTTCTTCCATTATTCTAATGACAGCACCTATTTATTGACAAATGAATGTGATGTTGCTCAGCTTTGAACATGATGCAAGTCCAGTTTATTTCTGCTCCTGCTCCCAATCAAAATCAAATAATAAGTCACCCAGATGCACCCCTAGTGCCTACTCTTCTCCCACCACTCCCACATATTGCTGTGTCTAGTCCCATAGACAATTGTCCATGTCATCTTCTAGTCATAGGCCTACTCCTGTCTAGAGTGCTCTGAAGTATAAGGAAGGGAATCACGGTATAAATGAGATGCAGAGCTAGTGACAAGCGTAGAACCATACAATTTGGAGGTACAGGAGGTCCCGCAGCAGACAAATTCCCCTACTATTAGAGAGCTTAGCTTGCAGGTGGTTGGAGTGTACCCGACTAGGCTTTCAGCTTTTAAATCACTGTTGTTGCTGCTACTCATTTTTTGTTTGTTTGTTTGCTTGCTTGATTTTTAAATCTCGGAGATTGATCAAGACAGGTTTTCTGAAATAAAATTAGAGCCAAAAATAATTTCTGAGTTTCCTTCCATTGCATGGGTTGTACTTTTCATATTTTCTACTTTAATCATCAAAAGAAAAAATAATGACAGCTGACATTTACTAAGGGCTTATTCTAAGGCACTGTGTCTTTACATGGGTTACCTTATTTCACCCTCACAGAAATTCCACAAATTAGGTTCTGTTATTAGCCATGCATTGCAGATCAAACAACTAGCCATTAGAGGTGACTGGATTGGTAGAAGTAGCCAGCAGTAGACTTCGGAGTGGGCATTCTTGAGGTACTTCCATAAAAGAGTGGATACAGCCACTGTAGCTACTTCCAATTCAGTTTGCATCTTGCCACTAAACTAATATTTTGTAGCTCTTTCAATCCTGCAGCTGTAGGAAAATAGTGGTTCCCTTTTCTACCATCCCAGCACCCACTTTCAAGCTACACTTGCACCCTAGCAATGCCTTATCAATTAAAAAACAACAGCAACAAAAAAGGATTATCCTTTTTGCTGTTAGCATTATTAATCCCATCCTGAATTGGTCCAGCAAGTATAAATCAAAATCTGCTCAGCCATTTTTTTTATTGGCAAAGAACAGAGGATTTACCCCTGCACTCATCATTTTCTAATTTGCATTTCATCTCATACAGTTGATCTATTAAACAAGTCATTTGTAACTTGTCAAACAGATTAAATTTAGCTGATCTCAGACAAATGCATAAATTGCTTTCAAAATTTTCAGATTTCCACCCAGCAAAGGGCTATTTTTTTTCTTTTTTTTTTTTTTTGCAATGCAACATGTCGTCATCTAATATGGAAACCAGGAGCCATTCCACATATGTTTACTTTCATGCACAGAATTTAAAAACTAAAACATCAATTCACAAGCCAGTGAATTTTGCTTTTTAGATTACACATCATCTATTTTTGCAAATTAGGGTTGTATCCTTTCTAAAGGGAAATCTGTAATTTACAAATCAAACCTTTGAAAATAGTTCCAGGTAGGCCGGGCGCAGTGGCTCACACCTGTAATCCCAGCACTTTGGAAGGCGGAGGTGGGCGGATCACGAGGTCAGGAGATCGAGACCATCCTGGCTAACATGATGAAACCCCGTCTCTACTAAAAATACAAAAAATTAGCCGGGCGTGGTGGCGGGCGCCTGTAGTCCCAGCTACTCAGGAGGCTGAGGTAGGAGAATGGCGTGAACCTGGAAGGCGGAGCTTGCAGTGAGCCGAGATAGCGCCACTGCAGTCCAGCCTGGGTGACAGAGCGAGACTCCGTCTCAAAAAAATAAAAAAGAAAATAGTTCCAGGTAAAAATCTAACACAAATAGATGTCGATGGCTGATGCTGAATAGTCTTTAATTATGAGTGGCATGTGTAAGGGAACAAATAAGCCATTCCAAGCTTAAAACACATAAATAAAATAGAGAAAATTATGCATGGCATTTCTTCTGGAATCTGCATTTATTTGAAAAAATGCAGATAATTTTTATTCTGAAAGAGGAAAAGCACCGAAAATACATCTTTGCAAAAATAACTCTTCCGATTGGGAACTTTATCCAACTCTTACATTTTCTCAGGGACCTGACTGCTTCAAGTACATCACTGTTTTCTGTATCTATAGTCTCTTCCTCTCCACTGGTTTATATATTTTTAGCTCATTTGAACACATCTAGATGTCCTCTTTTGTTTAAAAAAAATTATTTTTAACAATGCTTTCCTTCACTCCTTTTTGAAAAACAGTTTATTCTTAGTGTCTTCACTTCTAATAATTCTTTAAACTACTCACTTATTCATCTATTCATTAATTTGACAACTATTTTTAAGTATGTACTATACATAAAACATTGCAGTAAGTGCTGTTGGAAAAATATATATATATAAATAATCATGTCCCACGTTATCCTATCATCTACTTTCAATAAAAAAGTGATTCAATAAGACTAAATCATTATAATTTAATAATTGATTACATGTAATTTCTTCCAGAGATTTGCATGTTTTAAGGCTTTTCAAAGCTACGCTTTAACTTCTAGTGGTAGAATTCAGGCACCAGGAAGACATATGTTTTGAAAGGGACCACTGCCTCTGTCCGTGCTGGGATTGAATGGGAAGCTAGAGAAGAGGCAACAGTAGACAGCAAAGTAGAGGTGATTGAAAAGGGGGAGACAGAATGAAATAGAACTGGTGAAAGCAGGATTTCAATCATGGCTGATTTTGCTTCCCTAGAGACATTTGGCAGTATCTGGACACATGTTTGGTTGTCACACAGGCCAGGTGGTGCTAATGGCATCTTGTGAGTAGAGGGCAAGAATGCTGTTAAACATCCTGCCATGCACACGACAGCCCCCGTGACAAGATTATCCAGCCCAAAATGTCAATATTGTTGCAACTGGAGAAACTCTGGTTTAAAGGAATAGTATGAATTTTCTTTCTTTCATTGCATACCATGGCAGTGATGATAAGATAGCAATTCGTACATGGTAGAGTAGGCCTATGTTCTATAGGAAGACAAGTCCTGACAACATTCTGTCAATATTTAGGAAACAACACAATTCTTTTCATACAAACAAGGTGGCAAGAGAACTAGAGAGAAAGGGAGAGAGAGCAGCTATGTATTGTAAAAGGCATTGGGCTGCTTGCTCCTCAGATACCTGGGTTTGAATCCAGCCTCACATCCTCAGATACGTGGGTTTGAATCCAGCCCCACATTTACAAGTACTGGTGACTTGGACAAGTCACTAAAAATGTCACTAACCTAGTTTTCTCATCTATGAAAATAATCTAATAGGGTAAAGGACTAGAACAGATAACATCCAAGAATGTGTCTGGCACATACCAACAACTACATGGCTTACATCTATGGAGCTCTTACTGTTTGGCATTGTTCTAAGCATTTTGTATGTATTAACTCATTCAGTCTCATAATCAAAGACAGGTTAGGTAGTAGTATCTTCTCCATTTTATCAGATAGGCAAATCTAGGCATAGAGGTATTAAATGACCCTCTTAAGATTGAAAGACAGAGCCCACACACTCTCACTAAGTCTTTCAGAAGTGTTGATTGATCAGTTGCCTCAGACATTAAATATAATTAAGTAGGAGGTGAACTGTTTGGAGAACAAATTATTCTTAAGTATCTACTATGTGCGAGTCACTAGAGTAATGAGTATTTTAGTATATGCTGCTACAACAAAATACCTGGAATTAGATAATTTATAAAGAATAGAGATTTATTTTCTCATAGTTCTGGAGGCTGGGAAGTCCACAATCAGGGTGCTGGCAGGTTTGGTTGTCTGAAGAGGGCCACTATCCACTTCCAGTATGGTGCTTTATTGCTGCATCCTCTGGAGGGACGGAATGCCATGTCCTCACTTGGTGGAAAACCAAAGAGCAAGCTAACCCAACACTGTGAGAAGCCTTTTATAAGGGCCTTCATCTCGGTTTCAAGGGAGTAGCCCTCATAACTTAATTGCCTCTTAAACGCTCTACCTCTTAATACAAATCACAGATACAATCACATTGGCCATTAAGTTGCAACACCTGAATTTTGGAGAAGATACAGACATGCACTGGAGATTTGGCAGGTTCAGTTCAGACCACCTCTTCATTCTCAATAAAGACAATGTGACAATAAAGTGAGTCTCAAAAATTTTTTTATTTCCCAGTGCATGTAAAAGTTAGTTTATACTATACTGTAGTCTATTAAGTGTGCAACAGCATTATGTCTAAAAAGCAATGTACATATCTTAAATTTAAAATACTTTATTGCTAGAAATGCTAACGATCATCTGACACAGAGACACAAAGTGAGCATATGCTGATGAAATGAAAAAATAGCACCAAAAGACTTGCTTGATGCAGGGTTGCTACAAACCTTCAGTTTGTACCAAAAAAAAGGAAAAAAGAAAAGGAAAAAATGCAACATCTGTGAAGTGCAATAAAGTTAAGCGCAATAAAACAAGGTAAACATGTACCTTCAAACCATAGCAATGAGTGAAACAGATATAGCACCTGCCCACATGGAACTTACAACATCAGCTAGTACGCACGAAAGAAAAGCTTGTAAATGATGTGAATTCACAGACTCAGCTCTGAGAGTCCAGTTTGGTTTATCTGTAGCAGGGCTCAGGATTCTGCATTTCTGATATGTACACCAAGTGTCTGATGCAGATGGTCTGATGACAATACTTTGCAGAACAATTGGTCAATCATTGGTCCTGTAATGTGTGCTACTGGGTTGAAATGGGACCACATGAGTTCATTACAACTCAATACCCATCATTGGGAAAGCAATTTGAAATACATGCTACATACTGGACAATTGACTCATTGAGGGCAGGGAGAATATCAGAGTAGCACTTAAGCAGGAAAGGTTATCTGATGGGCATTAACTCCTAATAAGAGACCAGTTAGGAGTCAGAAATACTCAAAAGCCCCTTTCCAACGGGAAGCCTTTTGCTACTCAGGTAAAAGCTATTTCCTAGTTAATTCCTCTAGAGGCCATGCAGGGCCTTGACTCATTGTGGAATGGCCCGACTGAGAATCAAGAAAATCTGACTGCCATGGAGGATGAGAAACTCAAAATTTTAGTTCTTAGCAGTAGTTCCTATTTTCATTCTCCGCATTGAGATTCTGCCTGTTCCATTTGCCTGAATATTAAATATGAATGACAACCAAAGATTTTGCATGTATCGTTATCTAAATAATAAAAATTCAATGTCCATTAATCTTAAAATTACTATATGATTAAAATTATAACAAAGTGTATTGTCCAACAGAAACATTTAAAACTAATGCCCTAGAACACTGATTATACACTGGTGTTGAGGAGAGACCATTGCTGGAAGAACAAGAAGACCTGGGTTTTACAGGCTTAACTAGCCATAGAGATTGTAAAATTCACTTAATTGCTAGGGATATCCAATTCCTCTATAAAATGAGAGGCTGGTCAAATTGACCTACAATAATATTTTCTAATTTTTGTTTACATACCTATGTGGAATATGAAATTAATATAGTGACTCAAGAATCAAATAGATAAGAACATTCTTGTTTATAATAACTATAAACATTTTTATTTTGTATGTATTTTGTGTATATGTTTGTTCTAGATATACATATGTAGATACTGAGTCATGAAAATGTATTTCTTATTGTAGATTTTAGTCAACACAGTCGGAAAGTCACTGATTTAGAAGACCTTTCAGCTCTAAGTTTCTCTAATTCTGTGATCTCACCTCACCTGTTATTGACCTTGTAAATCACCACATGATACTAACAAATCCAAATTTGTTTCTGCTTTGCTACAGAGTCAAGCACCAGATGTGTCCATTATCAGCATATTCTAAAGAATGTTTATGCTTCCAGAGGGTCACTGCCCAATCTCCTGTGGCCTCTTCTGGCCTCTTCTTCTCTTATGACCTGATTCTGGTATTTTTCACTGACCAATAAAGCTAAGATAAAACTGGACTACATGGCTACAACTGTTTTGTGTAAAATGAGAAAAAAAGATTTTTTTAATGAGGTAAAAATGTCATCATGCCAAACTATAGAATGAGAAAAATATAAAAGCCCATCTGAGACATGATCTCAGAAAGTATATGATTTAATTAAAACATGATGTTTAGAGGAGCTGGAATAGAGAGCATAACAAAACCAAGATAAACTAAAACCCTAGAGAAACTATCAGCAGAGTTTCCCAGCCTCTTACTCTTCAAATTCCTCATATCCATTCTGAGAATACCGTTGAACCTAATTTAATCTCTAAGAGCAACTAAGTTAGGCACATTATTTTGCAACTTGAGATTTATAAGGCATTCTTTTAGTGATAGTGATTTTTTGGTATAGTGTGCATGGGGCAAGAGGTACCACCTTTCCCTTTCACTTCCATTCTATCTATCATCACAGAAAATTGTATCAGGATCATGCAAGGGAACTTTTCAGTTACCCCTGTACACCCAGAAATTCTAAGAATCAAAGAGTATATGCACTCACATTTTCACATCTTTCCACATCTAAAGGCCATACCAGTAGTGCATAGTTATGGCTAGAATTTTTTAGTTATATGACACCGTTGCAAAATACTTCCCCACCCCATATCTAATTGATTTACACAGATGCCAGGGAGCTTCTGAAGTGTGATCATACATAAACGTATCTGGCAAACTGAGGACAGAGGAAAGAGTGACTAATAGAAGTCAAATTTCAAGTAGAGTCAGCAGGGGCTTGAGAGAGACTTAATATCAAGGAAAAAATATAGGAAGGTTGAGGAGAATTTGCAGAGTTGGAAAGGAAACGTAGTTTCAGATACACAGCTAATACTGTAATCTCCCCCACCTAGCCTCTCAGTTGGTTTAGATATACCAGAAAAGAAAAGGGCCATTTTTGCTAATTAAAGGAGCTACCCCACTACTTAACACCTAGGAGTCTAAGTTACCTTGCTAAGGAATCTCCATAACCAAACATATTCTACAGGAGGAATGCCATTCCCATGCCCACTTTGTAGCAGAAGAATTGGGTGGGATGAGAGCACTGATGACCTGAGCCATCAGGCTGGCTGCCTTCTCTGGCAGTGGGTCCGGTTCAGTAGAGGTAAGGGTTATAGCCCTGCCTAGCATCCACAGCAGTAATTGTGTGCCTTCAGTTAGATGGCATCAGTGACTGAAGATCCCTAGATCTGGGAGTAGTAGCAAGGACAGTGGTGCTATTGAATCCTAAATCAACAGGCTGTGTGTCTCTGTTGCTGAGACTACCTATAGCAAGCCTTCTGCAGTGACAACAGAGGCAGCAGCAAAAAGCAGGACTCATTTAGGGGTACATGGAAAATATCCTTGAAGAATCTCAGATGTGTCTGGGTAGAACTTTGCAGGGCTAGAATGCCTGATAATATAGTACAAAACTTTAGCCAGTGAAATTAGATTCAACTGATGGAATTGTTACAAACTGGTGAAGCCTATAGATATTCGTATTGTATTAAAAAAGGAGTAACTTTATTTTAATCCCAAACCGAAATCACAAAGCCATTTCTGAAACAAGGGTATTAAACATTCATTTGCCAGCAGAGTAATTGCAAAGAAACCATATTCACAGAACAAACAATTATTAGGAACAATAACAACAGGGTGGCCCATCAGGTAGGTGATATTTATCAATCATTTATAAAGTATACTGCACTATGCAAGGTTTTGGAAGATGAACAGAAATTCACCAGTTAGACTTAGGTGCTCACAAATATCTCCTGATCTATCTGACTCAAATTCTTCGGGGATTGAAAAAAAGCATAGTAGTTTATAGTTTATTCAGTAAGAGTTGGAATTTTCTCTATACTTAAGAGGAGTGGAGATAATCAATTATCTCAATTAACTTTCCTGAGAGCTTTCAAAAAATTTAAGCAAAATTAGCATTGGTTAATCTTGAAACATTTACCTTGTAAACCTCAAAATGAAGTTAATTTCCCAGTTCCTGTAAAATATCAATTCCAGGCTTAGTCCTTCAGTTAATGAGAATGTATTGAATTCAGTACTACCTCAGGCACTTTTGGCATTTGGCACTAAGCATTGCTATGGATAAAAACAGTGCTAAAAAGACACCACCTAATTCTTTGAAAATCTAAAGTTTGACTAGGAAGGTAAATGACACAAAATGAAATAAATCAAGATTATAATTTCCAGAATCTTGTTTTGCCCTTTCTGTGGAATATCTATGTAATCCCATAAATACTTCATTTTCACACAGTGTCATGGGAGTATTTTTGAAAGAATTGTTCAATATGCACAGGAAAATAAAAAAGATAAATAGATAATTGATGTAAATAGTGCCTATGATGGAGGAAGAATCCGTTTTGAACAAACACTTTCACATTTGCTGATTGTCTTAGTTCAAATTCAATAATGGGCCCATGATCTTGTTGAAGGCCACATATCATAAAGTTAGTAAAAATGTATTCATGGAAAAAGAGAGTCCAGAAAGAGGAAATGGAAAATTAGGTAATATATTTCAAAATAAGGCTTCTGTCTTGTAGGTAACTGAGAACTAGCGAATAATTTTGGTTATGTATATAGCTATAGACTATACACATATACCTAAGCACAATCAGTTCTTGAATTAAAAAAATGAAAGGTGGAGCCAAGATGGCTGAATAGGAACAGCTCTGGTCTACAGCTCCCAGCGTGAGCGACTCAGAAGATGGGTGATTTCTGCATTTCCATCTGAGGTACCGGGTTCATCTCACTAGGGAGTGCCAGACAGTGGGCGCAGGACAGTGGGTGCAGCACACTGTGTGCGAGCCGAAGCAGGACGAGGCATTGCCTCACTCAGGAAATGCAAGGGGTCAGGGAGTTCCCTTTCCTAGTCAAAGAAAGGGGTGACAGACGGCACCTGGAAAATTGGGTCACTCCCACCCTAATACTGCGCTTTTCCAACAGGCTTAAAAAACGGCACACCAGGAGATTATAACCCGCATCTGGCTCGGAGGGTCCTATGCCCACGGAGTCTTGCTGATTGCTAGCACAGCAGTCTGATATTAAACTGCAAGGTGGCAGAGAGGCTGGGGGAGGGGTGCCCACCATTGCCCAGGCTTGATTAGGTAAACAAAGCAGCCATGAAGCTCGAACTGGGTGGAGCCCACCACAGCTCAAGGAGGCCTGCCTGCCTCTGTAGGCTCCACCTTTGGGGGCAGGGCACAGACAAACAAAAAGACAGCAGTAACCTCTGCAGACTTAAATGTCCCTGTCTGACAGCTTTGAAGAGAGTAGTGGTTCTCCCAGGACGCAGCTGGAGATCTGAGAACAGGCAGACTGCCTCCTCAAGTAGGTCCCTGAACCCCAAGCAGCCTAACTGGGAGGCATCCCCCAGTAGGGGCAGACTGACACCTCACACGGCCAAGTACTCCTCTGAGACAAAACTTCCAGAGGAATGATCAGGCAGCAGCATTTGCGGTTCATGAAAAATCTGCTGTTCTGCAGCCACCGCTGCTGACACCCAGGCAAAGAGGGTCGGGAGTGGACCTCTAGCAAACTCCAACAGACCTGCAGCTGAGGGTCCTGTCTGTTAGAAGGAAAACTAACAAACAGAAAGGACATCCACACCAAAACCCCATGGGTACATCACTATCGCCAAAGACCAAAAGTAGATAAAACCACAAAGATGGGGAAAAAACAGAGCAGAAAAACTGGAAACTCTAAAAAGCAGAGTGCCTCTCCTCCTCCAAAGGAACGCAGTTCCTCACCAGCAATGGAACAAAGCTGGACGGAGAATGACTTTGATGAGTTAAGAGAAGAAGGCTTCAGATGATCAAACTACTCCAAGCTACAGGAGGAAATTCAAGCCAAAGGCAAAGAAGTTAAAAACTTTGAAAAAGAATTAGACGAATGTATAACTAGAATAACCAATACAGAGAAGTGCTTAAAGGAGCTGATGGAGCTCAAAGCCAAGGCTCGAGAACTACGTGAAGAATGCAGAAGCCTCAGGAGCCGAGACGATCAACTGGAAAAAAGGGTATCAGCGATGGAAGATGAAATGAATGAAATGAAGAGAGAAGGGAAGTCTAGAGAAAAAAGAATAAAAAGAAACGAACAAAGCCTCCAAGAAATATGGGACTATGTGAAAAGACCAAATCTACGTCTGACTGGTGTACCTGAAAGTGACGGGGAGAATGCAACCAAGTTGGAAAACACTCTGCAGGATATTATCCAGGAGAACTTCCCCAATCTAGCAAGGCAGGCCAACATTCAGATTCAGGAAATACAGAGAACGCCACAAAGATACTCCTCGAGAAGAGCAACTCCAAGACACATAATTGTCAGATTCACCAAAGTTGAAATGAAGGAAAAAATGTTAAGGGCAGCCAGAGAGAAAGGTCGAGTGACCCACAAAGTGTTGCCCATCAGACTAACAGTGGATCTCTTGGCAGAAACTCTACAAGCCAGAAGAGAGTGGGGGCCAATATTCAACATTCTTAAAGAAAAGAATTTTCAACCCAGAATTTCATATCCAGCCAAACTAAGCTTCATAAGTGAAGGAGAAATAAAATACTTTACAGACAAACAAATGCTGAGAGATTTTGTCACCACCAGGCCTGCCCTAAAAGAGCTCCTGAAGGAAGCACTAAACATGGAAAGGAACAACGGGTACCAGCCACTGCAAAATCATGCCAAATTGTAAAGACCATCGAGGCTAGGAACAAACTGCATCAACTAACGAGCAAAATAACCAACTAACATCATAATGACAGGATCAAATTCACACATAACAATATTAACTTTAAATGTAAATGGACTAAATGCTCCAATTAAAAGACACAGACTGGCAAACTGGATAAGGAGTCAAGACCCATCAGTGTGCTGTATTCAGGAAACCCATCTCACATGCAGAGACGCACATAGACTCAAAATAAAGGGATGGAGGAAGATCTACCAAGCAAATGGAAAACAAAAAAAGGCAGGGGTTGCAATCCTAGTCTCTGATAAAACAGACTCTAAACCAACAAAGATCAAAAGAGACAAAGAAGCCCATTACATAATGGTAAAGGGATCAATTCAACAAGAAGAGCTAACTATCCTAAATATATATGCACCCAATACAGGAGCACCCAGATTCATAAAGCAAGTCCTGAGTGACCTACAAAGAGACTTAGACTCCCACACAATAATAATGGGAGACTATAAAACCCCACTGTCAACATTAGACAGATCAACGAGACAGAAAGTTAACAAGCATACCCAGGAATTGAACTCAGCTCTGCACCAAGCAGACCTAATAGACATCTACAGAACTCTCCACCCCAAATCAACAGAATATACATTTTTTTCAGCACCACACCACACCTATTCCAAAATTGACCACATAGTTGGAAGTAAAGCTCTCCTCAGCAAATGTAAAAGAACAGAAATTATAACAAACTGTCTCTCAGACTACAGTGCAATCAAACTAGAACTCAGGATTAAGAAATTCACTCAAAACCGCTCAACTACATGGAAACTGAACAACCTGCTCCTGAATGACTACTGGGTACATAACGAAATGAAGGTGGAAATAAAGATGTTCTTTGAAACCAATGAGAACAAAGACACAACATACCAGAATCTCTGGGACACATTCAAAGCAGTGTGTAAACGGAAATTTATAGCACTAAATGCCCACAAGAGAAAGCAGGAAAGATCCAAAATTGACAACCACATCACAAATAAAAGAACTAGAGAAGCAAGAGCAAACACATTCAAAAGCTAGCAGAAGACAAGAAATAACTAAAATCAGAGCAGAACTGAAGGAAATAGAGACACAAAAAGACCCTTCAAAAAATTAATGAATCCAGGAGCTGGTTTTCTGAAAAGATCAACAAAATTGATAGACTGCCAGCAAGACTAATAAAGAAGAAAAGAGGGAAGAATCAAATAGATGCAATAAAAAATGATAAAGGGGATATCACCACCGATGCCACAGAAATACAAACTACCATCAGAGAATACTACAAGCACCTCTACACAAATAAACTAGAAAATCTAGAAGAAATGGATAAATTCTTCGACAAATACACCCTCCCAAGACTAAACCAGGAAGAAGTTGGATCTCTGAATAGACCAATAACAGGTTCTGAAATTGTGGCAATAATCAATAGCTTACCAACCAAAAAAAGTCCAGGACCAGATGGATTCACAGCCAAATTCTACCAGAGGTACAAGGAGGAAGAGGCACATTCCTTCTGAAAATATTCCAATCAATAGAAAAAGAGGGAATCCTCCCTAACACATTTTATGAGGTCAGCATCATCCTGATACCAAAGCCTGGCAGAGACACAACCAAAAAAGAGAATTTCAGACCAATATCCTTGATGAACAGTGATGCAAAAATCCTCAATAAAATACTGGCAAACCGAATCCAGCAACACATCAAAAAGCTTATCCACCATGATCAAGTGGGCTTCATCCCTGGGATGCAAGGCTGGTTCAACATATGCAAATCAATAAATGTAATCCAGCATATAAACAGAACCAAAGAAAAAAATCACATGATTATCTCAATAGATGCAGAAAAGGCCTTTGACAAAATTCAACAACCCTTCATGCTAAAAACTCTCAATAAATTAGGTATTGATGGGATGTACCTCAAAATAATAAGAGCTATTTATGACAAACCCACAGCCAATATCATACTGAATGGGCAAAAACTGGAAGCATTCCCTTTGAAAACTGGCACAAGACAGGGATGCCCTCTCTCACCACTCCTATTCAACATAGTGTTGGAAGTTCTGGCCAGGGCAATTAGGCAGGAGAAGGAAATAAAGGGTATTCAAATAGGAAAAGAGGAAGTCAAATTGTCCCTGTTTGCAGATGACATGATTGTATATCTAGAAAACCCCATTGTCTCAGCCCAAAATCTCCTTAAGCTGATAAACAACTTCAGCAAAGTCCCAGGATACAAAATCAATGTACAAAAATCACAAGCATTCTTATACACCAATAACAGACAAACAGAGAGCCAAATAATGAGTGAACTCCCATTCACAATTGCTTCAAAGAGAATAAAATACCTAGGAATCCAACTTACAAAGGACATGAAGGACCTCTTCAAGGAGAACTACAAACCACTGCTCAATGAAATAAAAGAGGACACAAACAAATGGAAGAACATTCCATGCTCATTGATAGGAAGAATCAGTATCGTGAAAATGGCCATACTGCCCAAGGTAATTTATAGATTCAATGCTATCCCCATCAAGCTACCAATGACTTTCTTCACAGAATTGGAAAAAAACTACTTTAAAGTTCATATGGAAACAAAAAAGAGCCCGCATCGCCAAGTCAATCCTAACCCAAAAGCACAAAGCTGGAGGCAACACGCTACCTGACTTCAAACTATACTACAAGGCTACAGTAACCAAAACAGCATGGTACTGGTACCAAAACAGAGATATAGATCAATGGAACAGAAGAGAGCCCTCAGAAATAACGTCACATATCTACAACTATCTGATCTTTGACAAACCTGACAAAAACAAGCAATGGGGAAAGGATTCCCTATTTAATAAATGGTGCTGGGAAAACTGGCTAGCCATATGTAGAAAGCTGAAACTGGATCCCTTTCTTACACCTTATACAAAAATTAATTCAAGATGGATTAAAGACTTAAATGTTAGACCTAAAACCATAAAAACCCTAGAAGAAAACCTAGGCATTGCCATTCAGGACATAGGCATGGGCAAGGACTTCACGTCTAAAACACCAAAAGCAATGGCAACAACCGCCAAAATTGACGAATGGGATCTAATTAAACTAATGAGCTTCTGCACAGCAAAAGAAACTACCATCAGATTGAACAGGCAACCTACAAAATGGGAGAATATTTTCACAACCTAGTCAGTCATCTGACAAAGGGCTAATATCCAGAATCTACAATGAACTCAAACAAATTTACAAGAAAAGAACAGACAACCCCATCAAAAAGTGGGCGAAGGACATGAACAGACACTTCTCAAAAGAAGACATTTATGCAGCCAAAAAACACATGAAAAAATGCTCATCATCACTGGCCATCAGAGAAATGCAAATCAAAACCACAATGAGATACCATCTCACACCAGTTAGAATGGCCATCATTAAAAAGTCAGGAAACAACAGGTGCTGGAGAGGATGTGGAGAAATAAGAACATTTCTACACTGTTGGTGGGACTGTAAACTAGTTCAACCATTGTGGAGGTCAGTATGGTGATTCCTCAGGGATCTAGAACTAGAAATACCATTTGACCCAGCCATCCCATTACTGGGCATATACCCAAAGGACTATAAATCATGCTGCTATAAAGACACACGCACACATATGTTTACTGCGGCACTATTCACAATAGCCAAGACTTGGAACCAATCCAAATGTCCCACAACAATAGATTGGATTAAGAAAATGTGGCACATATACACCATGGAATACTATGCAGCCATAAAAAATGATGAGTTCATGTCCTTTGTAGGGACATGGATGAAACTGGAAATCATGATTCTCAGTAAACTATTGCAAGGCCAAAAAACCAAACACCGCGTGTTCTCACTCATAGGTGAGAATTGAACAATGAGAACACATGGACACAGGAAGGGGAACATCACACTCCAGGGACTGTTGTGGGGTGGGGGGAGGGGGGAGGGATAGCATTAGGAGATACACCTAATGCTAAATGATGAGTTAATGGGTGCAGCACACCAACATGGCACATGGATACATATGTAACAAACCTGCACATTCTGCACATGTACCCTAAAACTTACAGTACAATAATAAAAAAAAAATGAAATACCTTTTCCCCAAATAATTGGTTTGCTACTCAAGAAACCATAAACTAATTAATTCTGGATTAGAGAAAAATGTAAAGTTATTTACTTCAAGCATCCACTTAAAAGTCAAAATTTCTATACATCGTTTTTAGAAAATGTTTGTCTCTTCAGCCTCTGGTTGGTCCCTCTGTGATGGAGAATTCATAGGACACCAGGGCAGGCTGAACTCCTAGTTGTCTCTTCCCTGCTCCATTATTGCCAGCATTCATTTCCATGGCCACTGGCAATAAATGTACCTCTTGTAGACACTTTGTCATCCTCGATTCACTATCCTTATTTTTGATTTATTATTATTACTATTTCACTAGCTTTAGGGGTACAAGTGGTTTTTGGTTACATGGATGAATTGTATAGTGGTGAAGTCTTGGCTTCCAGTGTTAATTAAATGAAGATGTTATCACCCATATTTCAGCCACATCTCATTTATGATGGTGGATATTGTTATAAAGCCTATGTGTTGTGATTCCTCTTCATCAAACGACATTGCTAGAAGATATACCTTACAAACATAGACAGGCTGGGTTTTCCCAGGTCATCCTTAATATTTGACTTTTAACAGAATTCTGGGCATAAAATACATTATTTAAAATACAACCTAAGTTTTAATGTGGTGTTAGAAGTATTACATGATTTTCAAATTTGAGCAGGGAGATGAGGTTCCAGGTGACAGCAGGAAACAGCAGACTCCTGGCCAGATGAGACTGACTAAAACAAAGACACCAGTCTCTTGAATACAGGACTGCAGCCAGTTGCTGGAAACCCACAAACACTGACCAGGCAATTGCTGCTTTGGAGGAGGAACAAGGTAATATCAGGATGGCTGAGGTCTGACTGAGGAGTAGCAAACTAGAAAGAGGAGTAGATCAAAGCACAGACCAAGTATACAAGCAGAAATAAAAGGGCTTTTTTTTTTTTTTTTGAGATGGAGTCTCACTCTGTTGCCCAGGCTAGTGTGCACTGCCACAATCTCAGCTCACTACAACCTCTGCCTCCCCAGTTCAAACGATTCTCCTGCCTCAGCCTCCCTAGTAGCTGAGATTACAGGCGTGTGCCTCCACACCCAGCTACTTTTTGTATTTTTAGTAGAGATGGCATTTCACCATGTTGGCCAGGCTGGTCTCAAACTCGTGACCTCAGGGGATCCACCCACCTTGGCCTCCCAAAGTACTGGGATTACAGGCGTGAGACAACGCACCCAGCCTGTTTTCAGGTGTGAGCCACTGCCGCCGGCCAAAAGAATTTTTTAAACCAGGGCTTAAAGAGAAACCTCCTCCAACTCGAAGCTCCTTGAGTGTAACAGTTACGCTTAGACCGTAAGCATACATATATACCTCAGACACATATCCCTGTCTGAGGGGGTCGTTCAATTAATGTTTGATAAAGAATAAATAATTTGCACCAACGGTTTACTTGAGAACTACACCTCAACCCCCAATCTTCCACTGAATTTTATATTTCATTTTACTTTATTTTAACTTTTTAAAACTGAGATATAATTTACATATGGATCGGAAGGATCTAGTTCACTGACTTAACAAATGCCACCACGTGACCAGGCCCGGCTTCATGGCTGTAAGACCTGTGCAGTTGCAAAGGGACCCATGTGTAGTAGGACCTTGTTCTTGGTTTAATGCTTTGCTATTGCCACTTTGAAATTCTTAGTAACTTTTGAACAAGCAGTCCCATGTTTTCATTTTGCACGGGCCTACCAATTATGTAGCAGGTCCTGCGTGTTACGTACACCTCTATCTAGATACAGAACATTTTAACCACTGCAGAAGATTTCTTCACGCTTTTATCATAGTTTATGTTTACCTGTTCTGAAACTTTTAGAATAAACAGTGTGTTCTCTTTTTTATTAAGGGGCTTACCTACAAAGAATCCAGCAGCACAGTAGGTCTTAACGTACAGTTTCTATATAACAGACCAATGACCAGTCTTTGGTAATATGTTTTCATAATCTCTGATCTACCTAGAATATACCAGTAGCTTAATAACTGCATGGCTAAGTAAATGAGTAAATGATCTTCAGTGTTTTCTCAGACTCTTAAAACCTGTATCTTCAAGGTCAATGCTTGAACAGTATTTTTTTTTTTTTTTTTTTTTGAGACGGAGTCTCGCTCTGTCGCCCAGGCTGGGGTGCAGTGGCGCAATCTCGGCTCACTGCAAGCTCCGCCTCCCGAGTTCACGCCATTCTCCTGCCTCAGCCTCTCCGAGTAGCTGGGACTACAGGCGCCCACCACCACGCCCGGCTAATTTTTTGTATTTTTAGTAGAGATGGGGTTTCACCGTGGTCTTGATCTCCTGACCTCGTGATTCGCCCACCTCTGCCTCCCAAAGTGCTGGGATTACAAGCGTGAGCCACTGCGCCCGGCCTTGAACAGTGTTTATTTTTCTCTGGAATCTAGGTGAGTACTGAAATATTCCTTTTAAGGATATAAAATTTAGGGAACAAATCAGAAAAACACAGATAACTTGTCCCTTTATATATTAAATTACCATAAATAACTAAATATATGACATCTCCCAAGTAGCAAATTTTAGAACAATTACATTTTAAAAAGAATAATTACCATTACATTTTATTTTAATGGGAGCCTATAATATTCTCACATGTATGAGATCAAGCTAAGCACATTTGCTTAATTACAAAGGCACTTTGTCTACTTCTGATTTCTAGGGTAGAGGCTGACAAATAGTATTAACAATGATAGTAATAAACAATTTCAGCAGCTAATATTTATCTAGCTCTTATCATTACCAGGCAACACATCAAGGGCTTACACATTTTAACAGTGAGACCTGGGCATGTGACTCAATATCTACATTCGAAAATTAGAAGAAAAACTGCAACTTTGCTGGGTTTATTGTGCAGATTATTGGTAAAACGCACACAAAGTCCTTAGCACAGTGTCTAGCATAAAATAAGAGCTTGGAAAACATTAGCTCCTATTATCATCAGGTTATAATTTAAACAAAGCTACAATGCCCGCTTTAAAGGTGAAGGAATCACTACTTGCAGAAATTGATGAGCTTACCAGGTGGGTGCTGCCATGTAAGTAGGAGAGCTAGGACTGACACAAGTCTGACTCTAAATTCTTGTGTTTAACTACTCTAAGTCACTGCCTCCCTGAAATGACGAAACAGGTGCTTTACAACTCGAAAGATAAACTGTAATTATGCATTATGTATCTCAATAGATCAATTAATTGTTTTTATCAAAATATTTGCCTATAGCATCAAGTACGCTCATTGTATTTTTATCTTCTAGTGCCATGATTTGCTCTGAAAGTTCAGTCAGGTGACTTTTGCATACTTTTCAGCAAGCAGTGAGCCAAGGATAGCAACATTTTCTGATCTCATATGCAACACAGTATGACTCTCATTTTGCTTCATGGATGAACAAAGCTAGTCAACAGCTTTATTTGATTCAAGGTCTGCCAGGAACTGTCCTTTCTGAGTTGTATAACACAGCAAGTATGAATAACATTACACTGATTCATCAAGATGTCTCTGTTCCTTGAGTCCAGGGAAGATTTCTGTGGTAGATCGTTCTCGCATTGCTATAAAGAAATATCTGAGGTTAGGTAACTTATAAAGAAAGAGGTTTATGGCTTGAGGCCACAAGTTCAAGACCAGCCTGAGCAACAAGGGGAGCCCCTATCTCTAGGAAAAAATTAACTGGGCATGGTGGCACAGGCCTACAATACCAGCTACTTGGGAGGCTGAGGTTGGAGGACTGCTTGAGCCCAGGAATTTGAGACTGCAGTGAGCCATAATCATGCCAGACTGCTCCAGCCTGGGTGACAGAGTAAGACCCCATCTCTAAAAAAAATAATAAGGTTTGTTTGGCTCATGGTTCAGCAGATAGTACAAGCATGGTGCTTCTGGTGAGGGACTCAGGAAGCTTATAATCGTGGCAGAAAGAGAAGCAGGCATCTCACACTGAAAGCAGGAGCAGGAGGGTGAAGGGGTAGGTGCTACACACTTTTAAACACAGATCTCCCATAAACTAACTGAGCAAGAACTCACTTATCACCAAGGGGATGGCGCTAAACCATTCATGAGGGATCCACCACCACGGTGCAGCCACCTCCCACCAGGCCCCAGCTCTAACACTGGCGATTATATTTCAGCATGAGATTTGGAGGGGATAAATATCCAAACCATACCAATCTCTGTGATCATCTTTTAAAATATAACACTACTTCCACAGATTGTTTGCTTTTGACATAGGAAGTTTTGACTTGAAAATATAGGATGTTGTGTTGAATATCTTTTCTGCCCCTCACAGCTGCTCTCCACCCTTCACCACCCTGGGACACTGCCCTATATAGATTGCGTTGGGAGTTACCTTGCCTCCTCTGCTCTCCAGCAAGGCAGCCGCTGGAATAGAGTGGAGGCAACAGCAGGACCAAAGGGAGGGAGGAGAGTAAGATCATGCACTTATGTCCTTCTCTCCTTCCTACTGTGTCACCTCAGGTAAGCTGCATTTTTCGGAAGCCAGCTGTCTTTATACACCTCTCTTACTGCAGTTGTAGTACCCTGGCAGAAGTAACGACTCTGATATTACTGCTCAGGTATAAGCATACCTCAGAGATATTGCAGGTTCCATTTCAGATCACCTCAATGAAGTGAATATTGCAATTAAGCAAACCACATAAAATTTTTGGTTTCCTAGTGCATATAAAACTTATATTTACATGGTACTGTGGTGTATTAAGGGTGCAATAGCATTATGTCTAAAAAAGCAATGTACATACCTTAATTTAAAATATTTTATTGCCAAAGAATACTAAAGATCATCTGAGTCATCAGTGAGCTGTAATCTTTTTGCTGGTGAAATCTTGTCTCAATGTTGATGGCTGCTCATTGATCAGGGTTGTGGCTGCTGAAGGCAGGGGTGGCTTTGGCAATTTTTAAGTATAAAACAACAATGACATTTGCCATGTTAATTGACTCTTCCTTCTACAAAAATATTTCTCTGTATCATGCAATGCTGTTGGATAGCATTTTAACCACAGTAGAACTTCTTTCAAATTAAAGTCAATTCTCTTAAACCTTGCCTCTGTCTTATCAACTAAATTTATATAATATTCTAAATATTTTGTTGTCACTTAAACTATGTTCCCAGCATCTTCACCAGGAGTAGATTTCATCTCAAGAAACCACTTTCTTTGCTCATCCATAAGAAGCAACCCTTCATCTGTTCAAGATTTATCACAAGATTGCAATAATTCTGTCACATCTTCAGTCTCCAATTCTAATTCTGGCCCTTTTATTGTTTATATCACATCTGCAGATATTTCCTCCCCTGATGTCTTGAGCCCTTCAAAGTCATCCATGAGGGTCAGAATAAACTTCCTCCAATCTCCTGTTAATATTGATATTTTGACCCTCTCCCATGAATTGCAATTGTTTTAATGGCATCTAGGATGGTGAATCCTTTCCAAAAGGTGTTTGATTTTTTTGGCCAGATCTATCAAAGGAACCACATCTATGGCAGCTATAATCTATAAAAATATATTTCTTATATAATAAGACTTGAAAGTCAAAATTACTCCTTGATTCACGGGCTGCGGGATGAATGCTGTGTTAGCAGGCAGGAAAACAACATCAATCTTCTTGTACATCTCCATTAGAGCTTTTAGGTGACCAGGTGCATTTTCAATGAGCAGTAATATTTTGAAAGAAATTCTTTTATTTTTGAGCAGAAGGTCTCAACAGTGGGCTTACAATATTTAGTAAGCCATGCTGCAAACAGATGTGCTGTCATTCCAACTTGGTTGTTTTGTATAGAGATAGAACAAACAGATTAAATTTAGTAAAATTCTTAGTGGCCCTGGGAATTTGGGAATGGTAAATGAGCAATGGCTTCAAATTAAAGTCACCAGCTGCATTATTCCCTAATAAGAGAGTCAGCCTGTTCTTTGAAGCTTCAAAGTCAGCAAAGTGCTGACTTCTCCTTTCTAGCTATGAAAGTCCTAGATGGCAAATTCTTTTGACAGAAAGCTGTTTCATTTACACTGAAGATCTGTTGTTTATATAACCACCTTCACCCATGATCTTAGCTGGATCTGGGTAATTTGTTTTAGCTTCTACAACAGTATTTTATGCTTCACCTTGCACTTTTATGTTATGGAGACAACTTCGCTCCGTAAACCCCATAAATCAATCTCTGCTATTGTCCAACTTTTTTCTGCAGCTTCCTCACCGATCTCAGCCTTCATAGAACTGTAGAGAGGGCCTTGCCTTGGATTGGGCTTTGGTTTAAAAGGATGTTGTGGCTGGTTTGATCTTCCATTTAGATCACTAAAACTATCTTCAGATCAGCAATAAGGCTGTTTCAATTTGTTATCATTCATGGGTTTGCTGGAGTTACACTTTTAATTTCCTTCAAGAACAGTTTCTTTGGGTTCCCAAATTGGCTGTTTGATGCAAGAGGCATAGCTTTTGGCTTATCTTGGCTTTTGACTTGCCTTTCTCACTAAGCTTAGTCATTTCTACCTTTTGATTTCACATGAGAGATATGCAAATTTTCCTTCTACTTGAACACTTAGAGAATATTTTAGAATTATTAGTTGGTCTAATTTCAATATTGTTGTGTCTGAGGGAATAGGAAGGCCTGAGGAGAAGGAGAGAGACTGTTGAATGAGTCAGCGGAGCAGTCAGTACACAAACAACATTTAGCGATTAACTTTGCTGTCTTCTATGTAGGTGGTTTGTGGATTCCCGCCCCAAATTACAATGGTAAAATCAAAGATCACTGATCACAAATCACCATAACAGACATAATAATAATGAAAAAGTTTGAAATATTATGAGAGTTACAGAGACACAAAGTGAGAATATGCTGTTGGAATTTTGACACCAATAGACTTACTTGTTCAATGCAAGGTTGCCACAACTTTTAGTTTGTAAAAACTGTAGTATCTGCACAGTGCTATAAAATAAAGCACAATAAAATGAAGTCTGACTCTACCTCACTCTCCCTTGTTCTTTTACTAAAGTTTAGCCCACCCTTTTACAAATAGCACCTTTATTAAACTCTCCTTATATCACTCAACTCTGAGTAATACAAGTGACTACATGATATGCCTGTCTCTGCTCTGCAGAGACAGCATTTTCAAAAGACTGTTCTTGAGATCGAAATAAAAAGACTTCAGTGTTAAATTAGCTTCACAGACTAGGTTAAGCAAAATTAAATGTGTTTTTAACTTTTGAATCTCATACTTTGGGGGGTATAAATATTCACTGGGACTCTACAAGAGAAGGAAATGGTGAGCAGCATTTTCTAAATTTTATTTTTCCCCCAGAGCAGCTTCTAGGACTATAAGGGCAGAATCAAGGTGGGATTTTAGTAGACTAATGCTGCCTTCTCCTAAAGGAGGTAATGTAGAAGGATTTGATGGCAGTCACGGCTGCCAGTAACCACAGGCTCCTATCCTGGGCTGGTTGGAACATCTTAAATAGGACCCTGGGAAGTGTCAGGGGAGGCTGAGGTAATCCTGCCAAAATAGTGATGATCTCTGGCTGCTGGATTCAGCTCGTTGGTATTTCTTCCACCTCCTCCCCAGTGAGGATTTCTGTTACTGGCTGTCACTTCTCATCACAATCTCTCACAACTATTTGATTACTTTCTTCTCTCTTCTGGCCACATTGAATTTGCAATGAGACTATCCAGTTGTCTTTCTGAAATGAACTAGCCTACAGATATTTCAAAATATTCTTTCCTCAACCTTTTCACTGTTTACCCTATTATTTTTCCAGGGCTTCGAGACATTGGCGTCAATGAGAACTGAGTTCCATTGTAATTATAAGCCAGTGAGATAATGTTTTCTGTTTAATCACTACATGATATTAAATATATTATGGGTCATGTTAAATATTTTGAAATATTAGCCGTTTTTATTTTTGTGTTCATTGTTGTTTTAGAAAGTTAATAATGCCAGATATCTGAAAGTCAGATAACCTCCCAACTGTACATGCTATTTATTTTGCTCATTCTGTTTGACTCAATTCAGTTCATTTTACTAATGTACAATGCACTGTCAAAATATGTTGACACTCAAAGTAGTTAAATAGTACTAAATACTCTCAGCATTCAATGGTTAATTTTTGCATTCTTGGATAAACATATTTAAAAAAATACAACTTTATAGGTTAAACCTAGACACAGTAATGACCACCTCCTTGCCCACATATTTCTTAATTCCCATAGCTAGGAAGTCTTAACCTCAAAACTGATTCAATCTAGGCCTACTTGCAGGACCAGTCTTAAGTCAAAAAACTTATCTTGAACGCCAGAAATTACGATTTTTTTCTTCCCTTATTCTTCCTGAAAGGATGCCTGCCTCCTCCTCTGATTGCAAGGATTAAGCCTCTGTCTTACAAGGGAGTATTTATTAGAATATAATCTTAGAGATACTTCTTACAGTGTAGTGATAAAGGCAAAAGCTCTAAAGTCCAAATGTTTGGAGTTTAATTCTTGCTCCCCTAATTGCTAGATTTCTGTGTCCCAGTTTTCTCACTTGTCTAATGGAGCTAGTAATAGTTTCTACCTCATCAGGTTGCTATAAGGTTTAAAATAACACATATTAATCACTCGGTAACCATTTATTGTCTTAGGTCCTTCGAGACTAGGGTTCTTTTTTCCCTAGCTATATCAGTCAGAATCCCAGCAGGAGACAGAATACAACTCAAAAGATTCAAAAGACTTGAAAGATTCAAGGAACATATAGAGGTGTAGGTAGGGCTAGGAAGGTAAGGGGTTTTGAGGCACCTGAACACAAGCAACAGTGGGAAGCCATTACCACCCTAGTCTTGAAACCCTGGAATCTAATGACAACTGAAGCTGTAAGAGAGGAGCTGTCTAATAGGAACTAGAGCTGCTCTTATGAAGAAACGGGGTCACTTCCAGAAACATGGCCCAAATAAAGCATAGGAAAGAAATTCCCTACCTTTCTCTCTTCCCCATATTCAATCACTACTGGTGCCTCCCAGTGGAAGTCAGCTGGCAAGAAATTCTTGGGAAATGAAGTTCATAGCGATAGACTTATCAGGGCAGATAGAGAGGCCAAAAGGATGGAAAATGGACCTCAGGGAAATGCTAAGCAGAAAATATCCAGGATGCCAGTCCTTAAGCAGTTTCTCGTATAATCCAATTCCTTACTTTAGAGTTACGGCTGCCACACTTACAGATGCTCAGCTACTTCTCTTGACTCTGAATCTGTTCTCCTGAAATTGAGCCCTAAGTTCTCTAGTTCCTGACTATCTTTGTCAGGCTTTAACCAAGTCAGGTTTTGCTCTTTGATCCTCAAACCTTGGTTCTAAGGGAGAATTTCTTCCAAAAGATTGTTTTTTGCATGATTGTTATTTTTTACAGCCTTAATGGCCAATTCCTGTACAAATTATGTTAGCTGTAAAGCTGGTCCAAATTTATCATTGAGACTTAAAATAACAGAATGAACATTTTATTCTCTGTTGCTTTTGGTCATAAGTGCAGAGAGATAGTGTGGAAAGGGAAAAAATAAACATTGAGAAACGGAAAATAGGAAAATGAATTATTGAGGGATAATTCCCCATCAGTCTCTCGCATTTCTGCATGTCTTAAAAGCATAGACACTTATTCCTTTTTGATACAGACTATATTTTCAAGAATCTTTGTATAGTGAGCAGCCTTGGAAAATAGAGATAAAGCTTTTCTCAAAAGTAGAGTGTATGTTTGCTTACTGCCCATTATAAAATATTCCTGGTCCCTAAATTCAGCATTCCTCTTCCGTAACTCAATCCCCTCTGTGTGTGGGTGTGTCATCTGGCTCATTTCATATTACCTTGTGGGAACTGAGACTCAGGCAATGGCATACATGCCAATTATCTGTCACAGGCATTGGCTGTGATGAACTGTATAATAAACTGAGTATGAAACTATGCTCTGTCTCTAACCCAAGAGACTTATGTATGCTACCAACATGCTATAGGCTGAATGTGTGTGCCCCTGACCATGATAGGATAGTCACCTTTTACAGTCTGAATGTGTCCTCCAAAATGCATGTGTTTGAAAGTTCACCTCCAATGCAAGAGTATTGGTAGGTGGGACTTAATTGGAGGTGTTTAGGTCATAAGAGATCCATCGTCATTAATGAATTAATGTTGATTATAAAAGGGCTTGAAGCTATGAGTTCAATCTCTTACTCTCTTGCCCTCTGTTTGCTCTTCTGCCATGTGATGACACAGCAAGAAGCCCCTCTCCAGTTGCTGATCCCTCAACCTTGGACTTCCCAGACTGCAGAACCATGAGCCAATAAATTTCTGTTTATTATAAATTACCCAATCTGTGGTATTCTGTTATAGCAGCTCAAAACAGACTAAGACAGTTTCCATATAAGGGGACAAAGAGACCAGAGCTCCTTCTCTCCCTACCATGTGAAGGTACAGCAAGGAGGCATCAAACTGCAAACCAAGAAGTGGGCCCTCACTAAGAACTGAATCTACTGGTACTGTGATCTTGGACTTCCCAGCCTTTAGAACTGTGATAAATAAATTTCTGTTGTTTAAGCCACCTAGTGTATGATATTTTGTTATAGCAACCCCAGACAACTTAGGGCATCAATAAAACTGTGGCATGATAACTTGTCAGGTTGCAAGTAGAATAAAATCTCAAACTCTTGACAATTGTTGACATACACTTCTACTTTGTTTAATAATATGGACTTCTTAGATAATGACTTATTTGGGAACCATGCTAATGAGAGGCACTGTCTAGTGTAAGAGACACATTTGGCCATTTCCAACTTTTTACCAGTTCTCACTCTGAAATAAATTCAAAATTTTTTGAAAGACACAAAATATTTTTACTTAAATGGTGTAAAAGCCCATACAAAATATTCATACTGTTTCATCATTGAATAATAGCATGTCAGCTTTACACATTGTAACGTATCTGGTAGGCTGAGGAAAAGCCCTATTTCTGAGACATATACATATATACACACATGCATATACACATACAAACACATGTATCACACAAACACATATGCACATGCACACACATAGTCCCTAAGACTAGATTATGTTCTGGAACCAGTTATCTAAGAATACAAAGTATGTTTAAAAAGCAAAGTAGCCTCAACTTTGCTTTTTAAAAAGAGCAAGCCTGTGAGAAAGTCTAGCTATGAGAAGGCCTAATAGGAAACACAAGCTGTAAATGTCATATTTATGCAAAGAATGGTCTCATTGCATCCAGAACACTTAATTCTTACAGTGCAACCATCCTTTTATCCTTTTGACTCACATCACCTTTTTAGAAGCACTTGCAATAAAAACCAATGCTTTGTACTCTATAGAAATGCTTACAAGCATAGGACTTTCTGGGATTTGAAGTGAAATCAGATTCAGCAAAGATTCAGCCTGATATTGGGGTAGTGGGTGTGTGGGTGTGGAGAGGAATGATAGTTTAGCTTCAGCTTTCCAGGTGAGCCCACGCCCTCACAGTCATCCTTGTATGAAGGGAATTAGTCAAGAGATAATATTTAGAGTGTTTCATGCAAATATCCAATTCCCCTAAAACCTAAAGCAATAATGAAAATTCTGTAACTTACGCTTCACTGATTTGCACAAGCCTTGCCCATTCCCTATATTCTTATAAAATTGTCATAAATGTTTCCATCTTTAAAAAGCAATTAATAACTTTCTACATGGCAGGGCCTGTGGTAGGATGAAGGAACTAGATACCTGTGGTAGAAGGGAGGGAGATTTAAAAGATACGAATGTACAAATGAAGAAAAAAATCATTGTACTGAAAACTTAACCATCTTTGAAATAAAAATGCTATATTCCTCCCCATTGTGCCTAGGTAGGTCCTAGCCAAGAAAGCAGCATAATGCAATGAAAATAATAAAGATTTTGGATTTGAAGTTAAGCAAAGCAGGCTTCCAATACTAGCTTCTCTCTCATTAGCTGTGTGACCTTAAGCAAGATAACCTGTTTGGGCTCTAGTTACCTGATCTGTGCAAAACTCAAAACAAAAACCTGTTATGAAAGATTATTGACAACATAAAATGTTACAATTCATTAGCACCTGTAACATAGCATTCTGTGTCAGCCAATGTCATTATTATTATTAATTATTATTATTATCGTTAACCATTATACTACATTATTTAATCCCATCACAGGGTGTACTCACACACAATCTCACAGTTGCTAAGACTGGACCATTTAGACACAGCAATTAACCAAACATGCCCACCTCTGAAGGTGTGGGAGGAAACTAGCATACCCAGGGAAAACAGATATCTATAAATAGATATAAATAGATATCCATCTATAAATAGATATGTTTTCCCAAATTAAATCAGATTTAAGTGATATGTCTGACTATATAAACAGATATTTTACATTTGGATGTTGATTCTCATACAGTCACAAAGCAATGGTGAAGAAAATTCCTCTGTGCATATATAAATATTGGAGAGAAGGAGAGGAATGTGTATGTATTTTACATGTGTTTAATATACTTATTATTTTTACAACACAAACAATATAAATTAAAGTATGACTCTTGAAGGTTTAAAGTCTGCAAAAGACAGAGGGGATGCAGAAACATTGTGGGTTAAAAATGACAGCTCAGAGGACACTATGAGTCAGAACTAGAAACCAGAAGTCCTTCATTGTCTTGATAAAAACGTCTAAATCACCTATTTTTTTCTGTGTTAAGTTTCCTCCTTAAGTATAGGTTAAGCATTCATCCAATTTTTTAAAACGTACACATTAGATCCAAACCACGTACAATTCCCAAGTGGGGAGGTTACCTCCAGTCCCAGCACTCCTGGAAAGTTCTGACATATGTTCACCCATATGGATCCATTTGCCAGCCTACTTTGTAAGTGGTCCAGGCCTGAAAAAAAGGGGTTGCAACTTCTCTCTTGCCACAAATAACCTTGAGAGACTCTACAGGTTAATGGAAGATGTCACTATAGATGTGAGAAATGGTGGTTGATTTATGTGCCAGACTCTTTCAGCTGATTCACAAGTTGTAGGCTATGCAGTGTCTCAGGAGGGCTTTCTTAGGAAATAAGTTTCTGTTTATTCTCCTTTAGATAGACTAGATATTAGTATTCATAAGACAGACGTCTCCAAAGCAGTGCCTGTGGGCTTAAATACAAATATGAAATTAGTCATTTGTAAAGCAGATTTACATATTTCTCTGATGGGCTGTAATATTCTGATTTTGAGTACTAATTCATGTAATTCATGTTTTAATACATTTATAGTGGCTCTCAAATTAGCTTTTCAGCCAACCATTGGGAAACATTTTTGGCTTGTTGGACTATTAATTCCAAGTACAAAACAAAAGTCTTATGAAAGAATGGGTAAAAAATGTTGTCCTTTAAGTTACACAAAGAAGCAAAAATTCCCCCCAGGAAATTAACAGTCTAATTATAAACTTTCTGGTTGAGAAAGTCTTGAAAAGCTTTGTCTCTTTTATGAAGTCAAAAGTCTTTGGTTTGGCTTCATTTATTTTTTCCCATTCAGAACATATGGGAATATTCCCCAAACAGCAGAACAGCTGGTCTTTTCAAAATAAGAAAAAAAAGTTTATGCTGCTAACACTATAGAAACAGAAATCCACACTATTGGCAAAACAGCTGTTCTTATTTCTGAAGGATATGGCAATGGCTAAGGCAACATGTTTTCCTGCTTAAATTACAGTTTTGGAAAAGAGAAACATCAATCATTGTTTATAAATCAAATTGTAATAATATCAGTTCCCTTCTTTCAACTTAGTCCACTTAGAATGTTTCCAAGTATTGAGAGGATTATCACAGCGTCCAAATGTTCACATTTTGAATGACTTTCTCGGTTTACATTTAAATAGTTGACATCTTATAGTAGGCACAGGTCTTCTGGAAGTTACTGCACTACACTGTATTTTCTTCCAATTTTTCAGTTTTACATGGCAAGACATTGACAAATGTTAATGATGTAGGAGAAAAGAAGCAATTTAACAAATTGAAAATGTATGTTCAGAGTTCAAACAATATCCTAAATTATACTGTATATGCCCTCAGGGGTAAAATGGAATTTAACACCCTGAATCAGTCTCTCTTGGTCCAGTGGACACAGGACTGTATCGAATCTCAAATTCTCTCTTAACTCTCAGCTTTGCTGCACAAAAGTGACAAAAAACTCATATGTACATTGTCCACAATTCAAAATTGAATCTACAAAAGTATTAGTCTGATATTTTTTGATAGATATATACTTCTTAGCAGAAATAGGTGAAACTTGAAAATTGCTTCCCTGAATTAAAAAGGATGAATTATAACAAAAGCTATACAAATAATTGATTAATCAAATATTTTAAGATTCAACAATAAAGAATCTATGTGGTAAGCCCCTACCCCTGGCAAAACCAGAGCAAGATGACAGTTCTATATGGCAACCTAATTGAAATAATCTGTAGGTCACCAAAATGTTTGCAACCGATCAGCAAATTTCCACATCAGATTTACTAGTTATTAGTTTGGCAGCAAAATGGAGGCTATTTTCTTTGTAGGCTATTTTCTTTGTTGAGCCATCTTATTCATGTCACGTTGCAGTGAAAATAACTACTTTTAAGTTCCTAGTGTTGGCCAGAAATGGAGCTCAATGCTTTCCAGACATGATTTACCTTAATCTTTGCATTATGCATATGGCTTTGGTAAAATTACTTCATTTTAAAAATGGGCTAGTGAACTCAGAGAGTTTTATATTATCTGTCATTTATCTTAAAATTCTTCAGCACGGACACTGTGATATACAGTAAGTTCTCACTTAACGGCAATAGGTTCTTGGAAACGGACTTTAAGTGAAATGATGTATAGTGAAAACAATTTTACCATAGACTAATTGATATAAACAGGAATTAAATTTGTACAGCATATTTCTGGTCACAAAACCATCAGCAAACTTCTAAATAAAGACTAAACATACTTGCAACATTATACATTGAAATAAATGTGAACTATATCTACATATAAAAGATTAATGAAAACAAATAAGATAATTATTTACTCATTTTTTGGTGAATCAGTGATGGTGGGTTTAATCAAGGAATAAGTGTTTGCAGAATGAAAACGGTCAGGAGTCCCGCCTCCCACCATGCAGTTCAAAAGCAAACAGTAACAAATATGGAAGGTCTCTGAGTGCTTTCACACTGCGTTGTTTATCGTTGTGCATCTGTAAGATTATCCTCTACTTTACGAATTTTTACTCGGCAATAATATCTCTTCATTCATTTATTTCCAACCCGCTTATTCCAGTGCAGGGTTGCAGATGGCCAGAGCCTATCCTGGCAGCTCAGGGTACAAGGTGAGAACTGACCCTGGATAGCACACCATCCCATCACACACACACACACACACAGTTGCTCAGACTGGACCATTTAGACATGGTAATTAACCAAATATGTCTACCTCTGAGGGTATGGTGGCAGGGAAACTAGAGTACTCAGAGAAAACCCATGCAGACATGAGGAGGACATGGAAACTCCACACAGAGAGTGGCCCTGGTTGGAGATCTATTTTTTTTTTCTCATCAAC
This sequence comes from Symphalangus syndactylus, assembly GCF_028878055.3. Taxonomy (NCBI): domain Eukaryota; kingdom Metazoa; phylum Chordata; class Mammalia; order Primates; family Hylobatidae; genus Symphalangus; species Symphalangus syndactylus. Next base: position 52,636,831 of record NC_072432.2, read on the forward strand.
ATTATACTGTTGAAATAAACAATGTTACTCGAGGACCTGCTGCAAATATCTGACATTTACTTTTATTTTATTCCTTAAAATAATTAGTAACATCTGAAGTATTCAATTGGGAAAAAAAATGCCAAATTTAGTCAGCATTTTGAAAGACTAATCAAAATCTACAGTTCAGAAGCTGATACTCTAAATTCTTCAATTATCTTTATCTCTGAACAAAAGCAGGGTTTTGTGTTAATTAATATAATGGAGGATATTAGCATTAACGAAAGAATTGTAGGTTGGTTTTGGTCAGTCTGCAAGACTGGTTACATAACTTGCCCAAAATGGTGTAGCTGGGATCTAAACAGGTTTTTCTGATTCAAAGACACTTGCTCTGAAATACTATGTCTAATACATTCTGACCTTATCTTCCATCAGCATAGAACTGTGTATTAGTTTATTTGAACTTTGACTGATAAGTAAATGATACTTAAGACAAATAAGCAGAGAAAGGGAAAGGCAAGAATCTCCCTACCAAGACTGTCATACATACATATGATGACACTACACAATTCCTATCTTAATCAATGTCCAAGCACCTTCTCCATTCTCTGACACTGGGCATCTGTATTAGTTTGCCAGGGCCTCATAACCAAAAACACATATTAGGAGGTTTAGCCAACAGAAATTTATTTTCTCATAGTTCTAGAGACTGGAAGTCCAAGATCAAGGGGTCAGCAGCTTTGATTTCTCCTGAGGACTGACTCTCCTTGGCTTGGAAGTGGCCGCCTTTCACTGTGTCCTCACATGGCCTTTCCTCTATGTAACATGCATCCTTAGTGGCTCTTGTGGGGTCTAATCTCCTCTTCTTAGAAAAACCTACTCCCACTGGATCAGTGCCCACCCTAACAGCCTCATTTTAACTTCATTACCTCTTTAAAGGCTCTTTCTCAATACAGTAGCATTCTGAGATACTAAAGGTTAGGGCTTGCATATATTAATTGCAGCCAGGGGATACAACTCAGTCATAACAGCATCGAATCGATCTCCAAGTTCCGGACATTTTGTCATCCTTTTCTCTTCACAGGCATTTTTGCTCCCTTGTGTAGGTCATCAACACATCCTGCCCACTCAATATAATAGTCTTCCCACAGCTGGTCTTACACATTTCCATAGGGTTTTATAGACCAGTGTGTTGCTAAAATTTTTGGATAAAGTCTTGTTTTTGAGAATGTACCCTGAATACATACAGATATGTTTATATAAATAAATATGTTTAGAATTTTTATCAATGTATTAAATATTACTATGCCTTAATTTAATTCTTGGTTTAACAGAATAATAAATGTGATTATCTTTATTTCCTTTCAGCTCCTAAGGCTGAGAAACACTGCAAAAGTAAACCCATAGCTAGATCCCACAGAAAGCTGCTAAATAACTTAAAAGAATGAGCTAAGAGATGGTAAAAATCTATTCATTAAGAATTAGAGATCACTCATGTCCAGTTACAGAAAGGCTGAAATTCATCTGGAGTTTGAAGAGTGCTGTGGAGCCGCCTCCATCCATGGGGAGGTGTTTCCCTGTACCCGAGCCAATTGAGAGGTGCATTAAGGAAAAGTATCAGATAGCTTGACAGGTGACTAGGGTTTGTGGAGCTTAAGGACCAGTATGAGATGCTAAAATTAGACCAGTCCAAGGTAGTGGAGGGAGGGAGAAGTGTGTGTGTGTGTGTGTGTGTGTGTGTGTGTGTGTGTAAGAGAATGCTAGTGAGCCAGGGTGAGGGTACTGTCCTGGGAGTAACCTGCATATTCACTGAAGATGGGGCTGAAAGTGAATACACACATGGACCAGACAAGAGGAAGCTTGTCTGGAGACACCTTGGAAGGGTCTCCATCCAAAAGGGCTAAAATAATTCTGAAGAGGGGTGGATTTCGGGGAATCTTGGGGGTGTGAAAGGGTATAGTAAGTGGTCAGCTGAAAGACGAAAAACAGATAGTGCTCATGTCGTCCTCATGGGGTAGGAATTGCAACTCTGGGTTCTGAGGGGATGAATCTCCTGGAAAATCTCAAGAGCCCCTCATGGCAGCAAGAATCTTCGCAAGATACTTGTTTCTTTTTTTTTTTTTTTCTTTTTTTTTTTTTTTAATATACTTTAGGGTTTTAGGGTACATGTGCACAATGTGCAGGTTTGTTACATATGTATCCATGTGCCATGTTGATTTCCTGCACCCATTAACTCGTCATTTAGCATTAGGTGTATCTCCTAATGCTGTCCCTCCCCCCTCCCCCCACCCCACAACAGTCCCCGGAGTGTGATGTTCCCCTTCCTGTGTCCATGAGTTCTCATTGTTCAATTCCCACCTATGAGTGAGAACATGCGGTGTTTGGTTTTTTGTCCTTGCGATAGTTTACTGAGAATGATGTTTTCCAGTTTCATCCATGTCCCTACAAAGGACACGAACTCATGAAGAAATGCTCATCATCACTGGCCATCAGAGAAATGCAAATCAAAACCACAGTGAGATACCATCTCACACCAGTTAGAATGGCCATCATTAAAAAAAGCAGGAAACAACAGGTGCTGGAGAGGATGTGGAGAAATAGGAACACTTTTACACTGTTGGTGGGACTGTAAACTAGTTCAACCATTGTGGAAGTCAGTGTGGCGATTCCTCAGGGATCTAGAACTAGAAATACCATTTGACCCAGCCATCCCATTACTGGGTATATACCCAAAGGACTATAAATCATGCTGCTATAAAGATACTTGTTTCTTAATCTTTATTTCAGTTAATTGTTTAACTACTGAGTAGAAAAAAATACAAGTCGTTTTATCACTGAATTGTCAGTACGTTTTTTTTTTTTTGAGATGGAGTCTCGCTTTTTCACCCAGGCTGGAGTGCAGTGGCACGATCTCGGCTCACTGCAAGCTCCACCTCCTGGGTTCACGCCATTCTCCTGCCTCAGCCTCCCAAGTAGCTGGGACTACAGGCGCCCGCCACCACGGCCGGCTAATTTTTTTGTATTTTTAGTAGAGACAGGGTTTCACCGTGTGAGCCAGGATGGTCTCCATCTCCTGACCTCGTGATCTGCCCGCCTCGGCCTCCCAGAGTGCTGGGATTACAGGCATGAGCCAGTCAGTACCTTTTGAGACCAATTTTACTCAGCAAGCTAGCACTGAGGACAAAGCATTGCTTTAAGACACGCTGTCTGTGAGATGGTTGATTTTAAGCCATGATACTATATTAGCAGGTTGTTATTCATAGAGGCACTGATTAATATGCTTTTGCTCCTGGCAGACTCTACACACCAGCCCATTTCTCCCCACCTTTTTTCTTAGCCGCTTTTCACCTGAGAAGTCCTGGCACATCACATATACCAAAGACCTACTGCAATGATATTTCAGCCTCTGCAAGGTTGTACTAATAACCTGCCTTTGCTGCTCAGTGAATGGAAAATGTGTCACTTCAAAATATTTGTAGATACATCTTAGCAATTTATCTAGAGTAAGAAGAAGCTCCACAGGCTACCAGTGATAAAATTGAAAAGAAAAGTAAGTTCTATTAGCAAAGAGGTGATGAAATCCAGCTTCTCATAGGGGAAAGGAGTAGGTTGGAGTAAATAATTTCAAAGATCGTTAACTCCTCTCTAAAGACAAGCTCTGTTGTGTTTCTCCTGATAACAAAATTTCTTTTTCAGCATTTGAATACATGTCACTTGACTGTCAGCATTAAAAAAATAGATTTTGTTCAACCTTACTACCATTGTAAGTAATAAAAATAAAGAAAAATATAACGGATAATTCTGTGAAATGAGCAAAAGTTGTTAATTGTAATATTTAATGATGTCAAGGTACAATGAGGAGATCCCTTTAAAATACAGCTGCTCAAAGCAGGAACTTTTCAACATATATCAAGAGATTTAAAAATACCAATACTCTTTGACCTAAGATTGTACTTCTAGGAATCTGGCCTAATGGAAAAGATGTCTGTTTACAACTGTGTTCATTACGGTGATGTTTACAGTATTTTTTAGAAATGGAGAATGTTTAATAAGTTAAGGTTCATGTACAAAATATCATATTCAGTTATGTTTTTGTAGAATCATACATAAGAAAAACTTAATGGTCACTAGCTGTCAGGTACTATTTCAGTGTTTGGCATCTATGGACTCAATCCTTATAACAACCGTACGAGGTCTGAACCATTGCCATTTCCCTTTATATATGTGAGTAAACTGAGACACAGAAAGGTTAGTATGCCCAAAATGACACAGCTTGTTGGAGTAGAGCTGAGATTTGAACCCAGGCCTCCTGGCTCTATTATCCACACATCAACCACCACATCATAGGCCTTAGTTTGCTAAAGTTACCATATGAGTGCCACAAACTGGATAGTTTAAACAAAAATTTATTGTGTCTGAATGCTGAGGCCCGAAATCACAGTGAAGTGTTGCCAGAGTTGGTTCCTCCTGAGGCTGTAAAAGAGAATAAGGCATCTGTACCCAGCCTTTCCCCTAGTTTCTGGTGGTTTCCTGCAATATTTTGAATTCCTTAGCTTTTAGAAGCATCATCCTGACCTCTGTCTTCATCTTTATGTGGCATTCTCCCTGTATGCATGTCCATGTCCACATTTTATCTTTTTATAAGAACACCAGTCATATTGCATTGGGGGCCCATCCTACACTAGTGTAATCTCATGTTAACTAATGACTTCTGTAAGGACCCTATTATTGAAAAATAAGGTCACATTCTGAGGTAATGAGTGTTAGGACTTCAACATATGAATTTTAGTGGGACACGGATCAGTCCATAACATAGCTTCCAACCATGTTAATATTCTCACAACAAAATAAGTGAACAAGAGCAGAAAATATATATAAACAAATACACACACACACACACACACACACACACACAAACACTGTCATCTCCATTTAAAAATAAACACATTGGGAAGGGGAGGAAAATACACCAAGTTATAATATCATAGGTCTTACATTTTTATTATCATTTGTATCTTACAATAAGCACTTGATACTATTGCAATCATTTAAAACACAATAATGAGCTGGGTGCAGTGACTTATGTCTGTAATCTCAACTATTTGTGAGCCTGAGGTGGGAGGATTGCTTGAGGCCAGGAGTTTGAGACTGAGCTATGATGACACCATGGCACCCTGGCCCAGGAAACAGAGTGAGATCCTGTCTCTAAAAAAAATTAAAATAAAATAAAATGCGGTAATGACATAATTGTATCTGAAAAGAGGTAGAAACATTTTTTTCAAACTTATTAAGATTAGATTGTGTAGCGCTGAAGAGCTACGTTAGTGATTTGTATACACAGGCTAGGCCATATCCTGGGCCATGATTTTAACTTAAGGGACCATGTCCCCTGCTCAACATCCTGCAAACACCATGTTTTGGTCCCATGTTTCTCCTCACATCCTATTTTTCTCAGCTCTTTAAAGAACAACAACTTGCTGCTGTGTGGCCTTAGGATATTATCTGATAGGACTTCTGAGGAAAGGCTCAAACAGATACATCTTGAAATTTTAGCAGTATCTCCCTAGTGCTTTTCAAAGTGGAGTGATTGCACACCAGATGTTGTACAAGATCCCTCACTTAGGGTGTGAGGACAATATGAAGACTTCTCTTAATATATATTTAAATACCGATATTTACTACATGGGTTGGAACTCTTACCTTGCTCAGAGCCCATGTCAGGTGGCCATCAGTCCGGTACAGTATTACAGTATTCAGGTACCCGCTGGGAAGAGTGAGAAGGTTGAAGAGTAAGAGTCACAGGGCAAAAGAGGGGACAACTGGGCCTGTATTAGTTTCCCAGGGCTGTCATTAAAAGTTATCCAAACTTAGTGGCTTACAACCACAGAAATTTATTTTTTCACAGTCCTGGAGGCTAGAAGTCTGAAGTCAACATATCAGCAGGGCCACACTCTTTCTGAAGACTCCAAGGAAGACTCTTCCTTTGTCTCTTTCAGGTTCTGGTGGCTACTGGCAATTCTTGGTGTTCCTTGGCTTATGGACACATCACCCCAATCTCTGCTTCTGTCTTCCCATGGCCGTCTTCCCTATGTCTCTGTCTTCTTTCCTGTCTCTTATAAGGCATCTGTCATTAGATTTAAGGCCCATCTAATCCATGATGATCTCATCTCAGGATCCTTATCTTAATTATGCCTACAAAGAAGCTTTTCCAAATAAGGTCACAATCTGAAGTTCTAGATGAACATATCTTTAAGGGCAAAGAGAATGCTATTCAACTTGCTGAAAACAACTTACCTTGTTTTCAGAATACTGAAACATGTTTCAGTATGCATATATATAGTTAGGTGGATTTATAGATCATATTATTTAGTTTTAACCAAATTAATCTTCACAAAATAGACAAGTGGATCAAAAAATTTAAGGCAAAAAACCCCAGATATTGAACATAGCAATCACACAAGCCCAAGAGAATAGGGAAATGGAAAGGCTGACCTTTCTCCCATCCTCTGTATAAGCTCTTTGTCAGCCATTGAAAACTGCCATAATAACATAATCATACCTAATGAGAAGTAGACTAAAATGTTTAAAATGATCAAGAAGTTCATTTGAAATATGGACTTACATTTACTACCATTAATAATAAATCTTATATAGTGTGCCTTGAGATTTTTTTAATGATAGTATGAAGTCATCACAATTAGTAAGACATATTAAAACCAAGCACTCAGAACATGAAGGTACTGCTCCATAAATTTTTTAGCCATGTTTAAAAGTCACTTTAATTTTACAAAATTAGCTCAATTTCATGGCAGACATAAAATCGCCTTTTGAAGGTTCCTCACTGTGAGAAAAATTATAAAAGCCACATACTTTCTAGGAAACCTGTATTTTTTCCTCCTTGGTAAAAATTAGCTGAAGTGCATACAATATAGAGACAGAATATGCCTCCCCTGTGAGTAAACAGTAAATAGAGAGCTAAAAATTTGAAGAAACAAGAACTTGGGACAATAATCTACACATTGTCAGATATTTTCTATAAAGTTGTATGAAAGTGTAGATATTTCTAATATGACGTACCATATAGTACTTGCTAGACTCCATTTCAAAAATATAATACTTCAAACCTATTTTTTGTGTACCACAGAAATAAAGATGTATTATACAAGATATGTTGTTGACATTCTGTAATTTGTTAATGTTTTTTCCCCACAAAATTTACATTACTACATTAATGGAGCAACCATTTTCACAGGAATACAAAAAATATTTTGAGAAAAAATTACAGACATGCTTTCACTCCATTCACTTCATTGTTCACAGGCAAGCTATTGCAGCAAAATCAAAGCTAGGAGTATACAAAGTACTGCTGGAAGTCTTTGATGTAATTCATTTTTAAGAAGATTTTAAAAATATAATCGAGCCCTTACAATAGCTCAGTAATGATGTGGGAAGTGAGCAAGAGAAATCTATTTCACAACCAGGGATGCATCCGTTATCCTGCATCAAAGTTGTGAAACAGTTGTTGAACTAAAGGTGAGTGGTGCATTTTTCTTTTATAGGAAGACATCTGTTTTAAATTTGCTGATTGTTCCCTGGAACATGTGGCATTTGGTAATATGCCACCTAACAAATAATTTTAAAAAGTAATAACTATGCAAAATACGTTCATGTGATGTAAAGGTGAAGTTTTAATAATGAACAATAGACAAGCTACCTTTTTAAAGTGTTAAGAAGATAATTGTTAAAAATGACTGCTTTGAAATCTTTCTTATATATATATATATTTATTATACTTTAAGTTCTAGGGCACATGAGCACAACGTGCAGGTTTGTTACATATGTATCCATGTACCATGTTGGTGTGCTGCACCCATAAACTCATCATTTATATTAGGTATATCTCCTAATGCTATCCCTCCCCCCACCCCCACCCCACAACAGTCCCTGGTGTGTGATGTTCCCCTTCCTGTGTCCAAGTGTTCTCATTGTTCAATTACCACATATGAGTGAGAACATGTGGTGTTTGGTTTTCTGTCCTTGTGATAGTTTGCTGAGAATGATGGTTTCCAGCTTCATCCATGTCCCTAAAAAGGACATGAACTCATCATTTTTTCTGGCTGCATAGTATACCATGGTGTATATGTGCCACATTTTCTTAATCCAGTCTATCATTGTTGGACATTTGGGTTGGTTCCAAGTCTTTGCTATTGTGAATAGTGCCACAATAAACATATGTGTGCATGTGTCTTTATAGCAGCATGATTTATAGTCCTTTGGGTATATACCCAGTAATGGGATGTCTGGCTCAAATGGTATTTCTAGCTCTAGATCCCTGAGGAATCGCCACACTGACTTCCACAATGGTTGAACTAGTTTACAGTCCCACCAACGGTGTAAAAGTGTTCCTATTTCTCCACATCCTCTCCAGCACCTGTTGTTTCCAGACTTTTTAACGATTGCCATTCTAACTGGTGTGAGATGGTATCTCACTGTGGTTTTGATTTGCATTTCTCTGATGGCCAGTGATGATGAGCATTTTTTCATGTGTCTGTTGGCTGAATAAATGTCTTTTTTTGAGAAGAGTCTGGTTCATATCCTTCGCTCACTTTGTGACGGGGTTGTTTTTTTCTTGTAAATTTGTTTGAGTTATTTGCAGATTCTGGATATTAGTCCTTTGTCAGATAAGTAGATTGTAAAAATGTTCTCCCATTCTGTAGGTTGCCTGTTCACTCTGATAGTAGTTTCTTTTGCTGTGCAGAAGCTCTTGAGTTTAATTAGATCCCATTTGTCAATTTTGGCTTTTGTTGCCATTGCTTTTGGTGTTTTAGACATGAAGTCCTTGCCCATGCCTATGTCCTGAATGGTATTGCCTAGGTTTTCTTCTAGGGTTTTTATGGTTTTAGGTATAACATTTAAGTCTTTAATCCATCTTGAATTAATCTTTGTATAAGGTGTAAGGAAGGGATCCAGTTTCAGCTTTCTACATATGGCTAGCCAGTTTTCCCAGCACCATTTGTTAAATAGGAAATCCTCTCCCCATTTCTTGTTTTTGTCAGGTTTGTCAAAGATCAGATAGTTGTAGATGTGTGGTATTATTTCTGAGGGCTCTGTTCTGTTCTAGTGGTCTATATCTCTGTTTTGGTACCAGTACCATGCTGTTTTGGTTACTGTAGCCTTGTAGTATAGTTTGAAGTCAGGTAGTGTGATGCCTCCTGCTTTGTTCTTTTGGCTTAGGATTGACTTGGCAATGTGGGCTCTTTTTTGGTTCCATATGAACTTTAAAGTAGTTTTTTCCAATTCTATGAAGAAAATCATTGGTAGCTTGATGGTGATGGCACTGAGTCTATAAATTACCTTGGGCAGTATGGCCATTTTCACGACATTGATTCTTCCTATCGATGAGCATGGAATGTTCTTCCATTTGTTTGTGTCCTCTTTTATTTCATTGAGCAGTGGTTTGTAGTTCTCCTTGAAGAGGTCCTTCACATCCTTTGTAAGTTAGATTCCTAGGTATTTTATTGTCTTTGAAGCAATTGTGAATGGGAGTTCACTCATGATTTGGCTCTCTGTTTGTCTGTTATTGGTTTATAAGAATGCTAGTGATTTTTGCACATTGATTTTGTATCCTGAGACTTTGCTGAAGTTGCTTATCTATATGTGTTACAAAAAGCAATACAATGTAGTTTGTGTCATCTATAAAAGCTCTCATACCTGTATAATTTACGAACTTGAGAAGAGTCTATAAAATACCTGAAAGGCATCAAAAGTTAGGAAAGTGTGAGAAACTGTCAGTCTTTAGAGCCAATCAAGATGTGAGGATTAATTCGGGAACAGGATAGCGTAAAATGGGACAGTTGGTAAAAAATTAGGGGAATCTGAAAGAAGTATGGACTATAATTAATACATATCAGCTCATTAGCTGGGTGGGAAATGTCCATATTAGTGTAAGATGTGATCAATAGGAGAAATGATATGGGCTAATTGGGAACTCTCTGTAGTATCTGTACAACATTTCTGTAAATCCAAAACCATTCTAATGTTAAAAACTTACTTAAAAAATAAACTTGTAAAAAGAATTTTCCAACTTATTTATAAATCTTTCAAACAAAGGGTTGCAGTAGGTTTTGGCCTCATATATTAAATATATAAAAATGCAATATCTTCTAAGTCATTTGAAAATTTAATAATAAAGTTTCTTTTTTATGACCATTTAAAAAAAATTTAATAATGAATATCAGAGAACTTACTAGCCAAACTTTAATTAAAACATTTACATGATTAGCACCTGAAATGAAAATGAAAGTCACAATTTGGGAAGTACAACTAACACTGCATCCCTTCCATTTGCATCCAGTTATCTTTGTGAAGTATCTCTTTAACCTATGACAGAAAGTACAAACAAGTATTCAAATACAGTGAACCTGATCCTCAAATCTCCACATGAAAAACTGTAATCCAAGAATTTGAAAATAATGAGCTATTCCATCACATTGCTTACATTAAATTATTACACTAATGAGAGGAAAGGGTTCTCTATAATAATTCCATTAATAAACTACAAATAAAAAGTAGTTTATAATAATTATATTTAACTTTCAACACATCCACTTTCATTTCTAATTCTGTGTCTGTTTTCAAATGCATGTTTATTACTCGAAAATACTGGTGGCTCATGCTCAACATTTTTCAGACAGGATATGCAATCTCCAGATTTAGAGATCGCAGATCTATCTTATGGACAGCTAACTGATGGCATCTCTTGTTGCTACAGCAGCATCTACTTCATGAGGATGATGTTCATCTCTCGTACTTACCTGGCTCCTTACTCACTTTGAGCTCCTCCAAAGGCACATGTGCATGTACTCACACACAAACACACAGACATGCACAAAACATAAATCTTATGTGCACAGATTGTATATTCAGTTTTGATTTTCAATATTTAATAAAAACAAAAATGATTTAATTCTAAACAAGGCAAGTTATAGGTGGGAAGGCAAATTTGCTCTACACGGACCCTCTCTAGAATACAACATGAATGGTGGTCAGAAGGTGTGCAGACTGTGCCTGTGCTTGTGCCTCTCCAGTGTTTCCTTCTACACATCCTCAACCATCTACTTCTGCACGGCCTACAAGAAGGGGAGCCATATGAGTTTTTATCCAAACTGAGACATTTGACAGAGTAAAAGTGGGTCACATTAATAGATATTTTTGGATGACATCTGTAAACTAGGATTGTATCAGACAAACCTCCTCATGAGCCAATACAGCTTAATAGTCATTGCAAAGGATCTGAGGCCAGCCCTGCCATGGCTCAGATTCAAGCTCTATGAATTACTAATTGTATAAATTGGCCCACTTTGTTAACGCTTCTGTGCCTTAGTTCTATAAAATGGACATAATAATAGTACCTACCTTATAGATATTATATAAGGATTTCATTACCTAATATAGATAAAACACACAGACCAAAGGCTGGTGCAGTGAAGACCCAGTAATATTCTCTAACTACCTATACAGAGATATCTCCCACTCCAAGTGAGGCACATTGAGTACCCCAGCCTTATAACATTTGACCACTCCAGAGGTGTTGCATGCTGCACAGTATTGATGTGTTTACGTGTGTACTTCTCCCATGAGTGTCTAAAACTCCACAGGGCTGAGACTGTGCGTGCTTTGTTACCCCCTATATCTTATAACCATTCCAATGCCTGATGTGTAATAAGTTCTTTTGAATGGATAGACCTACACTTTTAATTTTTAAATGCCTTGGTAATAGTTTTATATTGAAAAATGGCAAAATATCCCCTGACTAGTCTACATATTCCTCGAGGAACTTATAGATATGTCTTATTTTTGGTCTTGATGAAACATGTGCCTTGAAAAATACTCGGTAAATATTTGTTGAATTGAATTATTAGAAGTATGTCTCTAAATCACTTATTCAAATATTTATTGAGCACATTCTAGGCACTACACGTAAAGACAGAAAAAAGTTATCTTCATGAATCTTCTAGTATGAGAGACAGACAATAAATAAGATACTTAAGTAAAATATGGAAATATAGAAGTAAATAAGGTAGAGAAAAAAATTAGGGGCCGTTACTGTAGAAACCTATTGATGGGTTACTATACATTCCTGCTTTTCCCAGGAAAATCCTGATTTATGCCTATTGTTTCAGGAGAATTGTTATCAGTTCTCCTTTTACCCCCAAAAGTGTTCAAGTATGGAAAATAAGTATATTGTCCTTCCACTTATAGTCATTGCAATGACTCTACTTTCACTATGAAAATGGGAAGACATTTTTGTTACTTTACTGAAAATAGATGGAAGGGGGCAAGTTCAGACACAGGAAGACTAAATAGGAGACTATTGCAATGATCCATAAGAAAGAGGATGGTGACTTGGACTTTGGTGGTAAGAGCGGATTTCGTGGGAAGCAGTCAACTATGTTATTTATGTTGAAGGTATAGCTACCTAAATTTGCTGATGATCAGATATTCAGAGGGGAAGAAAGAAGATAATCAACACTAGTCACAAGGTTTTTCATTTGGAAACATGGACAAATAGAATTCCAACTTACTGAGAGGGGGAAGACTATGAGAGGAGAAGGTTTTAGAGAGGTTTGAGATGATTTTAGAACATATTGGATCAGAAATGCCAAACAGAAATCCAATTGATGGTGTAAAATAGGCATTGGATCTATAAGTATGGAGTTCACAAGAGGGGCCTAATCTTAAGTTATAAACTTGAGAGACGGCGAAAAGTAGGATTTGCTTGAAGTCAAGACTGGCTGAGCTTACCAAGGAAGAGAACACAGACAGAGAAAAGGAAGCCCTTTACTCTTTCTTCAAGTATTCCAACATGAAGGAGTTATAGAAATGGGGAGGAAACCACACAAAGATTGAGAAGAAATAGAGGGGTAGAAGAAAGACCAGGTCCTGAATAGTGTCCTACATGGCAAGTGGAGAAATTATTTCCATGATGCTCATATGGAATACAAGGTCAAGGAATATGATGGCTGAGAATTGACTACTGTCCTTGACAACATAGAGGTCATTGAAGCATTCATAAAAGGAGGGGTTTTGGGAGAGAATGGGAAGAGAGAACTTAGTGATAGAATGCATCAACAGCTTTTCTCAAAAATGAGAAATATAAATAGAGAAGTGTGAGGTGGAATGAGGTCCGGAAAGGTTTTTTGCTTATTGGTTTTGTTTTTTTTAAGGTTGGTAATATAACATATTGGCATACTGATGGGAGTGATTTAGTACAGGACAGAAACTGACAATGTAGAAGTGAGAAAAGAGGTGCTAGGGCAATGACTTCAAGGAGGTGAGAGGCAATATAACTTCGGAGACAAGTGAAGCCCTAAGTAGGAATATGGAAAGCAAATCCAAGGGAAGGCAGCATATGTGGCCACAAATGCAGGTAGGTGGGTAGGTGGGAGCATGTGACTTTTCTCTTTTCATTGTTTTGATGTTTTCCATGAAATTAAAGCAAGGTCATCAACAGTGGTAAGGATGAGAGAGGCGGTGAATGAGGTTTAGGGGAATGGAGAAAGCATTACACACTTGTAAGAATGGAAGAGCGATTGGGTGAGAAATTGTAGTATTGGACAGGGTGGTAGGTTGTGTAACGTTAAAATATTCACTGCCTCATCCTAGAGGTTTCTCTTTACCATGCTCGTTGCTGTAAGAAGATTAAGTTTCCCATTCTACTGGTGTTATACTTGATAAAGTGACTTTCTTTAGTCAATGAAATAGAAGTGGAAGAGGAATATACTACACTGGAAGACAAGGCTTAAGAAATATCTGTGGATCTGCTGTCTTTTCATTTCCTTTCCATAAGAATAGCAACAACCCCCAAAAGAAGCTGCTCCATTAGTCCAAGTCCCAGAATAAAGAGTTGAAGCTGACCCATAGAGCACAAAGTGAGTAAGACACAAATCTTTATTGCATTTGCTACTGAGACTTTGGGGGTTATTTGGTATCACAATACAACCACCAGACAACATTGTCCACTATAGGCAGAACTAAGGGCCCACTTGAAGTTATTGTCATGAATAGACTAAGCCATATTGGAATGACTGTGGATATTTTTTTCCCAACAACATTCATCTGCATGAAGGCAGACATAGTATGAGTATAGAGTTGGATTTAAACAGGGTTATGAGTTATAAGAAAGTGATAAATGGGCAAGAGATTTGAGAGTTGAGATTTGAGATTCGAGAATTGAGATTTGAGAGTTGAGATTTGAAAAGTGACTGTGAAATTTGAGAAAGAAGAAACTGAGGGCACTGAGGAAAAGTCAAAAGATGTTGGAGAAACAGATTGAAGGTCTTGGTGAGAACAGAAGGATTTTTGGAATTGAGATACCAGAGAGAGTGAACTGAAAAGACAGGAGGTTGTGGTCAGAGCATGGTATGTTGCTTTGATGGGAGAGCGGCCAACACTGGCAATGACAAGGTCTAGAGCAGTGCTACCCAATGTACAATTATGAAACAGAGCCAGTCAAAAGGTTCCATGATGAGATAACTGCAAAAATGGGGACTAAACAATTACAAAACTTTATAACAATTTGACAATGCCATGATACCCAACCATCTGATCAGTGAGCTGGCATTTCTTTAGATCTACATTTTTATTACTAGCTTATTTTTATTTTACTTTCCAAAAGCATCAACCTATGATGAATTAAAAATTACAAAGCAACAAAAACAATATAAAAAGAAGGTTTCATCTTCCCAGACAATTTGAGAAATTTGGTAAATGGCAGCAGTTATCAACTTTTTGGTTTCTGGACCCTTTTACAGTCTTAAAAATTATTGATTGTAAAAATCTTTTTAATGTAGATTATATCTGTTGATACTGCAGTAGAAATTAAAACTGAGAATGTTTAAAATATTTATTCATTAAAATAATAAATACATTAAATAGTAACATAATAATTTTAAGAAAGATAACAATGTCTTCCCAAACAAAAAAAAAATAGTGAGAGGAGTGGTACTTTTTCATGTTTTTGCACATCTCTTTAACGTGTGGCTGAATAGAAGGCAACTGGATTATCCTACCTGCTTCTGTAGTCAATCTGTTGTGGCATTACATGTCATGTAACCTCTGGAAAACACTGTACACATGTGAGACGATAAAAAGAAAAAAGGTAAGTGCATCTTCGTAGTAGTATAAAAATGGTTTTATGCCATAAGCCCCTGAAAGTATCTTGGAGACCTGGGATACATTGGATTACTTCTTGAGAACTGCTGATCTAGGGTACAGACAATAGAATGAGTGCCTAAGGCAGACTATAGGACAAGAGTATTGGAGGAGAGAAATTCAAGAAACTGAGAGGCCAGAGTGGAAGCCACCAATACCTATGGCATGAATTGCGCTAGGGAGAATGGCAGTATGCGAAGAGCTAGCAGTCTTCAGGACATGAAGGCGGGGTCAAAGGTAAAGGGGTTCGTCTTGTGTTTCAGGAGCAGTGAGTTGCATAGTCTTCCTCTGGAAGTTTTAAAATTTGAAAAAATCATTAAGAAGAAGAGTTCAGCTTAATTAAAAAAATCAGAAAAACTGGTTAACTCTTTACAGAACATTAAATATGATAATGCCAAAATAATTCTAATGATTGAAATGCTCTGAGTCTCTCCTTGGTGTGATTTCTGCTCATTTCTAGCTAATGGATAGTAATTAATTGTAATGACTTTATTACCAACAGATCTAGATGATGCTAGCTAGCCATAGTTTCCTTTTTTTTGGATATTATAAATCCCTTCCTATGGTACAACAGACCAATAAAATAGGCATTACAATCCTTCAAGAAGCAGCCAATAGTTTATAAAATCTAGACAGTGATTGACATGTCTGGTTTTACTCTCTGCCAGCTATTAGTAGCAAAGGTCAAAAAAGAACTATAAGTCAACTGAAACTTCAAATGAATGTACATCTTTCTTTTTCAGACAAGTGAGACCTCATACTCCCAGGAATGTGCAGATGAGAAATCAAAGCAACATCTTTGGCTGAGCTACAGAGATAGAAAATTGGGATTTCAAGTAGACTTAAATGCCATATTTAGGAAGGGTTTCAAGTAAATCACATCTAAATCCCAGACTCAAATTAAAAGATAATTACCCTTGTTCATTTTTGGCGTTTCAAAAAAGATCTTAGGGCATAAGAAGGAGAAGTAGGGGAACAGGACAATAGAACAGAGTGCAGGGATGCCCTGGTTTCACTGATGAAAACATTATTTAGCAGAACAGGAATGATTTGTCAAAGTAACATTCACATTCCCAGAGTAATTAATTTTCATTCCCACCATTGAGCATGAAGAATTAGAAAGTACATGAAGCAGAGAATTACAAATGCCCCTGGGTAAAAAATAAGAAGCACTTGACAGTACTGATATTATTTAACACCCAGCGACCGCCAGAAGTGAGCAGGGCATCATCCACAACAATGCAGTCACATGCCAAAGCTGTGTCAGCTGCTGTGGGTGAGCAGGAGCCCTTAAATTTTATCAGTAATGCTATCTGTCAATCTGGATTCAATAGCAGTTTAAATTCTGGTGACTGTTTAGGAACGCTCTGCTACACTGTTTCACCACTACTACTGCTGCCGTAAAGCAAACCTAGCGATCAAAAATGCTTGATTATGTGTCCATTAAGGATATCTTCACTTTGATTCATGAAACATGCATTCTGTGCACTGGAGGAAGAAGAGCTCAAGTCACAGTTTGCAAATTTACAAGTCAGTGTATTGCCTCCTTTTCCCCATTGCACCCCACTCCATTCAAACTGCAGTATTTTGAAGGAGTGTAAAAAAGTTATTTCTTTTATTAAAAGAGCTGTCGGAAGAGCAGATACATAAATGTGGGTGAATAAGTCCCAGGATATTTACCCTTATTAAATTTTCATTCCTTACACTCATCTGTACCCCAGGTATGCCATGCAATGCTGGCTCTTCTTTCCTTAGAAAAGTCAAGAATAGTGGTATCAGGCATTTGTACTCCTTGTTTCTATGCAACAAGACTCAGCAAATGTGTGAATGGTAAAGCACAATGTAGAGAGCTGAGCACAAGGAAGATGAGATAACAGAGCACTGAGAATAAAGGAAATGATGTATTTAAGCATAATCGTGCTAATATGCACCCATTAATGAGATAGAGAGAGAGAGAGAGAGAAAGACAGATAGAAAAGGTGTATGCTTAAGAATCCCTTCTAGAATTCCAGAGAAACACAGAGAATTCCAGATGTGTAATTTCTGTGTGATCATGTCCTGTGTGATAATGAAGTCCTCAAGTGGTTGGTGGGGAATCTTCCTTCATTCATGTTACATCTTTCTCCAGAACTAGCATGGCTCAGCCAAAACATAGCTGTATATGATACCCTAACACAATCCAGACAGGTATACCCCTTTTCCTTTTTTATTTTATTTTTTGAATTTCAACTTTCATTTTAGGTTCGGGGGAACATGTACAGGCTTGTTACCATGGTATATTGTGTGATGCTGAGGTTGAGAGTACAATTGATCCCATCACCTAGGTACCTAGCATAGTACTCAATAGTTATTCCTTCAACCCTCCCTCCCCCCTCTAGTATTCCCCAGTGTCTATTGTTGCCATCTTTATGTCCATAAGTACACAGTGTTTAGCTACTCATTTAGTTTTCTGCTTCTGCATTAGTTCATTTAGAATAATGGCTTCCAGCTACACCCATGTTGCTGCAAGGGACATGATTTTATTCTTTTCATGGCTGTGTAGTATTCCACGGTGTGTATATACCACATTTTCTTTTTCCAGTCCACTGCTGACGGGCACCTAGGTTGATTCCATGTCTTCGTTATTGTGAAAAGTTCTGGTATGCCTCTTTTTAAACAGTGCTTCAAAAGAAGCAAAATAAAAGCTTTTCATCCATTATACTTTATCTGAAATATATTATTTTTGACACATAATTCTACTAGTATTTTCTAGTTGATCCTTCTTAATTCTTAAGATACAATTTTGCAATTGGATTTCTAAAAAATCACTATAGAAAGGTAACACAAAGTTTTGGTAAGTGGCCAACTAGTGACAATAAGTTTACACTGAGCCCCATTCACATTGCATTCTGCACTGCTTTGGTGGAGAAAACTATGAAAACATTTATATATACACATAGATTTTTCTACAATATTTCATTCTCTTTAACATGTGTTTGGATTAAATGACTATTGTGCATGCTCATGGTCAATTTGTACATTTTATTTATATCAAGTTCAAAATTATGTAGATCCCATTCAGACTCTGGATCATACTTAAATGATGGCATTTTGAATGGTGCTACTAGTTCATAAACTAGCTCGAGTTTAGATTAACTTTTTTTCAGGGTTGTATATAATATGTTAACAGGGACCAAAAAAGTGATGACAAGGGAAGTAATAGAGTGTTTGAAAAAATAAATACCAAAGACAATCACTTCAAGGAAATCCTTGCATTTAGGTAACTTATCATGTGTTTAGACAAGTGACATATTTGGATTGTTTGATGGATTGTTTGACGTTACAGTTAAGCAAGGGGATAAAGCAGAAAGTAATTCAGCCATAGTCAGGCAGAATGCTTTTCTAGTCCACTAGAAAGCTCTCGACATGGCAGAAATGATGAGTTTCGTGGCTTTTTGAAATTTTTTCAAAGCATATTCATATATATTATCACATTTTATTCTCACCACCATACTATGAAGTCAGCACAACAGTTACTTTCATTACATGTGGTAGGAGAAATTGAGGCAAAGATTTGTCCAGAACCATATTAACTCTCTTGGTCCCTTGATGTGAGAGATTGGGGTAAGGTCATTTTGTGACTCCTAGCAATGTGAGGAACAATGTGGCTAGTACTCTGGGGCAGAATTTCTCAACTCAGCACTGTTGACATTTTGGGCTGCATAATTCTTTGCTTTGTGGGGGCTGTCCTACGTACTGTAGGATGTTTAGCAGCATCTCTGTCCCGTACCCACTAGATGGCAGTAGCACCCCCCTCAGTTGTGACAACCGTAAATGTCTCCAGACATTGCCAAATGTCCCCTGGGGGACAAAACTGCCCCCAGTTGAGAACCATTGAACTGGAAACAACTTCAAAGAAGTTACATGACTCCCCTGCTCTCGGTAGCCAAGGAAGCCAACTGGCTTGGAGACGTTTACCACCTACAGTATATGAGGATCTGAGGAGATTGCCTTTAGGCATAACAGAGTTTTTGAAGCACCATTCTTCCTTTCAGCCTTTTCCTCTCATCGGGCGCAAGAAATTCAACATCCCTTACTATAAGGTTGTTGACACCCAGTCATCACCCAATGTACCTTGTCTATGAGAGAAATCATCTTGAATCTGAGAGTGCTGAGCCACTGGGCTAGCAGGCTGAGCACCAAAACTCAGGACTGACTGTCATGGACAGGAGCATCTAGCTGAGGTTGCAAAAAAGGACTGAAATAAAACCCTCACTCCAAAGTCAAGGTGTGAGACCCAGCACAGTGGTATATCCCTCAAGGACTTTCCCGATACCTAAAAGTATAATTTAGGGTAGCAGTGCTACTGGGACTGCTGGATGAGGAAAGAGAGGAAGTGAGAAATGGGGATTCCAGGGGAATGTCAACACTACCACCATTTGGCATGCATGACACCACGGACCCAGTAGTCTCCTTGGGAAAGTCAACTTCAGGTACAGTCACCCTGCATATGGGTCACCTGCTGGGCACTGGGAGTCCTGCAGCAAGAGGCTGTGTGATGAACTGACTGGAATAAAGCAGAGCTGAATGAAAGGATTTAGCATAGAGAGAATTATCAGGGGTGAAACCCCCCAATCGGAACTAATGGAAGAACTAACAAATCGTTAGCAGAGAAAAATGGGATAGAAACCTTATCATCACCGACAGTCAACTCGACATACACAGTCTTATAAGAAATTATCTTCTTCTATCTCCTCCCTGCCCCTGAACTAAAGATTGCATATACAGGGGATAAGAGGGCCCCTCCACTCCAAGATACTAGAACCATAAGTCCACCTGTGGTCAAGCCAGAAAGCATTTTAAATTAAGTATAAAATAACAATTTTAAATAAACAGGATTACATTTCAAAGCTAGGATAAGACTGTTTTAATAGTTAAATGTAACTGAAAATGGTAGTTAGAATAAGATGCCCCTGGGGATCCTGCCACCCAGAGGAAAAGGTTTTGATAGAATACTGTTCTTAAACATTTTAAAGAAAATAAACCATCTCATGTTTATATCTCATGAGCTCAGTGGCCAAAACCAACCAGTTACACTGAAAAACTAATTCTTAAACACAGATGCATTTATTTATTTCTAAGAAATTGGTTTTTCTGTTCTCACTTTTATCCTCAAGGACAATTAGTCAAAATCGCCTAAATAGGCAGAGCTTTTTATTTGTCATTGAAAGGCTATATGTTTCCTTCTGGTCAACAACAAGAAAATAGGAACTCCCATAAGGCACTTATTTCCTCTTCTTTAATGAGACAAGGCCTTAGCAACCACCTGACAAAGAAGCTCATTTTTAAAGCAACTTCAGCGTCTCTCTAATTCCCTGTAGTTCTGCTGGAGAAAGTAACCCTAACAACCAGCATTGCAAATCTTAGAATTTTATTCACCCTGATCCTTCCTGCTAGTGCCATCATTGACAGGTGTTTGCCATACAGGGTGGAAGTTTCTCCTAATGTTAGGAAAATTCTTGACATCTTAAAAACTTAGATAGATAGAAAATTTCTATTTCTTTTGCCCCTCACCCTATTTTCTTATTTGTAAAGGGAAACAAAGGTATTTACTACTCTGAATGAAAACAAAAAGCAGACAGGAGCTTTTGAGTTCAATCAAAGGCTCTGGGGGTATAAACACAAGAATGGTGTCTTTCTCAGCCCCAGAATCACAATAGTCTGTAAATATCCCCCTTCTTAAACAGGGCTCCCAAATATCTGTTTTTTGTTTGTTTGTTTCTTCATGCAGACATTGACCAAATCATTTAGTTATCTCCTTACTTATTCTTATCTGCACGACACATATTCTGTTCATTGCGCATGCAATGTCCCTTCCCTACTTGCTTAGAAAGACAATCCCAATTTTGTTTGGGGTAGCTAGAAACTCAGCTGAAAGATAGTATCTCCCAGTATCCCTTGTAGTCAGTGTGACCATGTGACCTGGTCCTGGCCAATGAGCTATAATCATGTTAGGTGGGAGTTCCAGGAAAGCCCTTTAAGACAGGACAAGTAGCTACTGCCTCCTTCCTGTTTCTTACGGCTCCAAAAGCAATTTAGACAGTCAGCGACCTTGAGAGTTAGAAGCCAGTGTTAGAGGTGAAAAGGCAGACCCAGAGTAAAAGGCTGGGTTTCTGAAAACTACAGAATCATATCAGTTCACAACTGCTGACCCTTTATGCATGTATCCATTAACTGTTATTAGGGAGTTTCTGTTATATACAATTGAACCTACTTACAACTTAAACTGAAGGACCCCAGGGAATTTCACCCCAAGATACTATGGTATGCTGATAATTTAAAATTAATGGCCTGTGAAGGTCAGCAGATGCTGGAAGAGGCTTATCTCTGATAGTCTCCTTATTTACCTTAAGACTGGACCAGCCAAAGAGAACACAATAGCATTCTGTCCCCTCCCTGAAATCTCATTGTCTATCACAGAAAAGAACACTGAAGAATGCAACCACACCTCGATGGACTTTCTCACAAGATAATGCCTGACTCTCAGGATCATTCAGATTCCAAAGAGAATCATTTACAAGTTAATTTCTGTCTTCCAGGTCCATTTATTCTCCTTAATAACCACTTATTATCCCTCTAAAGAATTGCCAATGTTCCCCATCTCCCCAGTTCCCTGTGAAGGGTAAATAAGCATCTGTACCCCATGAAGTTGTTGGGTAATCAAACTGCTATGAACCCTCAACCTCTGCACATTAGATAAATTTTGTATGCCTTTTTCTCCTATTAATCTGCCTTTTGTCAGGTCGTTTTCAGCAAACATTCAAAGGATAAAAAGGAAGCTTTCCCCCCTTTTCCTCTACAATACCAAGATAATAACAGGGAAAAAGAGGGATGGATAATCATAAATTATGGTGGAAACACAACTACAACTCTTGCCAAGCTGTCAAGGGCAAGAAAAATAAGATGAGACTAAGGAACTATCACACTTTGAGGAGACTAAGGAGACATGACCACTAATGTAAAGTGGCATCCTGCTTCGATCTTGGGACAGAAAATGATGTTAATGGCAAAACTGACGAATCCACATGAAGTCTATATTGTACCAACATTAATGTCTTCATTTTGACAAATGTACCATGGGTATGTCAAATGTTAACACTGGGAAATTTGGGTGAAGTGTTTATGAAACCTCTCTTTACTATCTTTGTAACTTTTCCATAAATCTAAAGTTTCTCAAAAATAAAAATGTTTTTAAAAATATCAAATTATATTGAACTCTCAATTAAAAGAAGCAAGTTAACAGATTAATAGGTCAAACGCAGCTAACAAAAGCTATCACAGTGTTGGGAAGGCGGGCACATGGGAAGCTAGTTGAAAAGTTAAAGCATAGGGTGGGAGCTCCACCTAGTCAGTCTCCACCTCTGTGGTGTTCCCTTCCCCTAGGCCAGTCACAGCATTTGTTTCTTCATCAGAACCAAGAGAGGTAAGTGCCAGCTTCCTGACTTCCAGCTTAAATATATGTCTCCTTGAAATAACTAATGACTAATGTAGATGATGGGTTGATGGGTGCAGCAAAGCACCATGGCACGTGTATACCTATGTAACAAACCTGCATATTCTGCACATGTATCCCAGAACTTAAAGTATAATAAAATTTTTTTAAAAGCCTCCTTGCAGTATATTGTAAACCTTTTGAGGAAGGAACAATTTCTTATTCATTTTGGTGTCCTCATGTCCTAACTCTTATTCTGACACATAATCATCACTTAATTCATGTTTAGTGGAAAAAAAAATGGCTTGTTTTTTTCTATTAGATGAAGTAGTAAAAAGAAATCATAAATTCACAGGATTCTGACTTTGTTCCCTTCTCTATTTAGCCTAAATCCTCTGATTTTATCATTATCCCTCGGTCTCTCTATACTTATTCTCTTTCCATTGTTATTGCCTTTGAAAAACCCCAGCT
The DNA here is from genome assembly GCF_028878055.3 of Symphalangus syndactylus. NCBI lineage: Eukaryota > Metazoa > Chordata > Mammalia > Primates > Hylobatidae > Symphalangus > Symphalangus syndactylus. Next base: position 52,659,965 of record NC_072432.2, read on the forward strand.
TTGGACAAATCCAAGGATTTAACTTCTCTACTTCATATCCATTTTCTTAAGGACCAGCAAGAACATAGTTCTGTGATAAGTGAAATATGAATCAAACTCTGCAGCAGTTGTCTTTTTCCAGTGGCAGAAAAACAGATATTTTATTAACTCATGGCATTGCAACTCTAATCATTATTGGACTTATTTGGCATATTTGCCTGGATTGCTCTTGAACACCCAATTTTCATCTAATCTTCTTGGTGTTAGGAGTCAATGTAGTTCCCCTACTTACAAAGAAGTTTTGCTAGACTTCTCCATCCACGGTAGATCCCTTGCCTCTGGATTTACATCACAGACTATGAATACACTTGTCATAACACTTTCCATGCTGTTCTGTAATTTGTGATTTACATTTCTGAATTCCATAATATACTGTAAGCTCCTGAAAGGAAATGCTAATACCTACTACAGTGCCTGGCACATACATACTTAACAAAACTTGTAAAAGAATGGAAGAATAAAAGAAAAGGAGGTATAAAAGAAAAGGAGGTATAAAAGAAAAGGAGGAAAGGAAGAAAGGACGGAAGGAAGGAAGGAAGGAAGGAAGGAAGGAAGGAAGGAAGGAAGGAAGGAAGGAAGGAAGGAAGGAAGGCAGGCAGGCAGGCAGGCAGGCAGGCATTATAAAGGCAGCTAGAAAATTTCTCAGTGGACAGATTCTGGAATAACTCATTTTAAGCCTGTCCTAAACACCAACCCCTACTTCTCAATTTGCTGCCAAACCTCCCATCCATACATGCCTTCCAGTCACATCGACATTGCTATAGTCCCAGTTTCTCCTCTGCTATGCTCCAAAGAACAACTTGCTGGAGAATGTGTATATGAATGCAATATAAAAACCATAAAACCTGGAAGGCTGTGCCTTCTTTTTCTAATATGCCTGTAGTCATATACCATTTTCATTTAACTCTTTTAGTTTGCCTCACCCTGCCTCTCTCTTTGAATCTGGGTACTGATTCCCTGGGTCTCAGCAAGAGATTAATTTGAGTGATGCTTCATTGCTATAATTTTAGAATTATCTCTCTTCATTGATTCCTAATTAGAGTACCCCCAAAAGCTTGAGTGACTTGACTGTTTTCTATCAATGTAGTCCTGACACCACTAGACAACTTAAGGGGTGGCTCCTACTATCTGATCACTTAGGAAACTTAGCAGAGGGTCAGTGGAGGCAACAGCTGTCAGGTTTCAGTGTGTCCAGTCCTCTTCTTTCACACAATCTTCTCAATCTTCTGGAACCCACATGCAAATAGAACTCCTGATAACTAGGTCATCGGCTCCTCCAACAAGTACGACATGCTTGTTTTCAAGCTTAGATATTTGCCTTGTGTGCCCTTGTTCTATTAAAAACTTGGAAAGAGATTTAGGTCAGCAAACACTTTATAAAGGTCTCCTTGGTGAAAATGTGTTTGAAGTTTTCATGTCAAAATAAAAGATGAAGTTTATAAGCCTTCAATCTGCTGTACCTACAACTCTTCTTAGGATATGTAGGAGTTCACTGTTAGCTTATTTATGTGAAATAAACACGTGAATTCATTTCAACTAAGATTCACTGCCTTTCCTTTCAGGAAAAAAATATTGATGGAAACAAATAGTCTAAAGACAAGACAATCAGTTTAGTGGTTGTTCAATTAATAGTTGTTGCACTGTAGAAAATTTAACTTTAATCACAATTTCAACTTCTATTTGTTATGCAATTACTCATAATTCTATACTGCCTCTAAGCTAATGATGGTGGGCATTCAAGTGAAGATGTCCTGTAAATAATTGGAATGAAAAATTAGAACAGAGCTAAGAGGTCATGACCAGAAAAATGGATTTAGAAGTTATTCACAGCACTTAATAGTCTACTAAAATGATTCATTCTAGAGAAGAAGCAGGCAGAGCCTTGGAAGACATTTGCTGTTGACAGACAAAAAAAAAAAAAGAATGAAAAGCCAGGAAAAGAGAAATTTACCATGAGGAAGATACTTGGAGAACAAGGCAGTACATTGTCATTGAGTTCAAAAAGTATTTCTTTTCCATGTATCCTCAGTGCCTGGTACAGTCATTTCTCTGTAAATATTATTTCCATGTGTATCTGTGTCACAAGGTTGGGGAGGTCTCTGTAACTATTTGATAACTGAAAAACAGGAGGTTAAATTGGATATTTCAGCTGAAGCACAATCCAAATGTAGGTGCTAACTAAAGATAAAAATTCACTTTAAAAGTTATAATGTTAAAACAATAGAAGTTTCCTTCTCCCTCACGTAAAATCCAAAATGTATTTTCCTGATTAATTTTTCTCTGTGAAGCGTTGGTTCAGAACTCAAACTCTTTTAATCTCATGTCTCTGTCATATTCAACACCTGGCTTTCAAGATAGTGGTACATTGGCTATGCTCATATGCATCAAGCCATCAAAATGGGAAAGTGGCAGATTTCATTCTTCCTCAGGTTCCATTGATGAGAACCAATCTCTTAAAACCCACTTAGATGTAAGAGGAGCTGGGATATTTAGCCTCTGGATGGACATTTTTTTCAGACAACTACAGGATAAGGGAGCTTTTTTTGCTGGATGGTTTTCTCTTAAATGAGTTAATAGTTTTGTTTGTATAATAGTTCAAGTTAGAAGAATTAACTTGGTTTAAAGTACTGTCAGAAGAGATGAAAGAAGAGATATGACAGATTCAAATGAAGACTTAAATAAGAACTATATTCTGGGACAAGTCATACCAATCAAATGGCATAATATTAAGCAATTCCCTAGTCTTATCTTATTGAATTAGTGCAATAAAACTTCTCTGTTTCTTGACTCTGTTACTGTTAATGAAAGGGAAATAAATTGTTCATCTTTTGAAGTAGAATTAGCACTTCTGGTTCATTATGGCTACTAAGCTGCTGAAAGTGATTATTCTCTTGCAATTGGGTAGGAATGTTTACCCTAGGGAGAGGTTGGTAATTATAGGCCTATAATTAAAATGTTTTGCTATTTAGGCAGAATAAAGTTGCAGGAAATGGAGTATTATAACTTACTGAGCACCTAACCTCAGTCACACCTCATTTTATTGTGCCTCACTTTATTATGATTCATAGATAGTGTGTTTTCCACAAATGGAAGGTTTCTGGCAATCGTGCATTAAGTAAGCCTGTTGGCACCATTTTTCCAACAGCATGCGCTCACTTCATGTCTTCGTCACATTTTGGGAAATCTCGCAATAGTTCAAACTTTTTCATTATTATTACACCCCTTATGGTGATCTGTGATCAGAGATCTTTGATGTTACTATTGCAATTGTTTTGGGTGCCAGAAACCACACCCATATAAGACAGCAAACTTAATCCATGATGTTGTCTTCTGACTGCTTAACCAACCGGGTATTCCTCTGACTCTGTCCTTCTCCTCAGTCCTGCTTATTGCCTGAGACACAACAATAATGATAGTAGGCCTATTAATAATCCTGCACTTGATATATGAGTTAAAAAGAAATTATTTAGGCATATAGTGAGGATAAGGAAGTCCTTGGTAAGGTTTTCCTTTTAATGAAAAGCAACCCCCAAATTATTTCTTTTCTAACAAAGAGCAGCCTGTAAAAGCATGCTGCAGACATAGATAAGCAAGCTGGAAGCTTGCATGGGTGAATGCTGGCATCTGTGCCAATAGGAAAAGGCTACCTGGGGGCTAGGCATGTTCAACATCACGGCTCCATCTTCCGTTTTTCTTGCCAACCACCTGTGCAGTAAGGAGCACACAACATGGCACTAGCCAAGAAGAAAATCCATTTGCACAATAAGATAAGGGTGGAGTAGCCAGCTTCTTCGCACGCTGTGTAAACATCACACCTGGCCCAACAAATCTCTGGGCCCTATGTAAATCAAACAGCACTTCCTCAAATCAGTCTATAAAACCTGGTGCACTTCACCACAAAACCAGAAGACCCACTCGGGAGCCCCTCTCTCTCTCTGCAGGTGAGAGAGCTATTCTCTTTTCTCTCTCTTTCACCAATTAAACCTCCACTCTTAACCTCACTGCACATGTATCCGTGTCCTTAATTTCCTTGGCATGAGGCAATGAACCTCTGTATTACCCCAGATGAACAATGCTGCTTCACAATCTTCTCTAACTGCTCAAATGAAAGAAAAAAATCTCACATCTCTCACTCTGAATCAAAAACTAGAAAATGATTAAGCTTAGTGAAGAAGTCACATCAAAAGCCATGACAGGCTGAAAACTAGGCATCTTGTGCCAGTTAGCCAAACTGAGAATGCAAAGAAAAAGTTCTTGAAGGAAATTAAAAGTTCTTGAAGGAAATTAAATTCCTTCTTATCACAGGAATGACAAGAGATGGCCTGAATGGAAGATCAAACTAGCCACAATATTCTCTTAAATCAAAGCCTAATTCACAACGAGGCCCTAATTCTGTTCAATTCTGTGATGGCTGAGAGAGGTGAGGAAGCTGCAGAAGAAAAGTTGAAAGCTAAAAAGGTTGGTTTATGAGGTTTAAAGAAACAAGCTATCTCCAAACATAAAAGTGCAAGATGAAGCAACAAATGCTGATGGATAAGCTGCAGCTGAGTTATCCAAAAGATACAGTGCAATCATTGATGAAGTTAGCTACACTACACAACAGATTTTCAATGTAGATGAAACAGCCTTCTGTTGGAAGATGCCATCTGGGACTATCATAGCTACAGAGGAGAAGTCCATGTCTGGTTTCAAAGGACTGGATAATGCAGCTGGTGACTTCAAGTTGAAGCCCATGCTCATTTACCACTCTGAAAATTCTAGAACTCTTAAGAATTATGCTAAATATATTCTGCCAATGCTCTAGAAATGCAACAATAAATCTGGATGACAGCATGTCTGTTTACAATATGATTTTCTGAATATTTTAAGCCCAGTGTTGAGATCTACTGCTCAGAAGAAAGAATCCTTTCAAAATATGACTGCTCATGGAAAATGCACCCTGCATCCCACAATCTCTGATGGAAAGATACAAGAATATTGATGCTATTTTCATGCGTGCTAACACAATATCCAATCTGTAGCCCATGGATCAAGGAGTAATTTTGACTTTCAAGTCTTATTATTTAAGAAACACATTTTTAAAGTTATAGATGCTATAGATAGTGATTCCTCTCATGAATCTGGCCAAAGTAAATTGAAAACCTTCTAAAAAATATTCACCATTTGAGATGCCATGAATCATGGGAGGAGGTCAAAATATCAGCATTAACAAGAAATTGGAAGGAATCAATTCCAACCCTAATGGATAACTTTGAGGGTTTAAAGATTCAGTGTAGGAAGTCACCACAGATGTGGTGGAAATAGCAAGAAAACTAGAATTGGAAATAAAGCCTGAAGATGTGGCAAATTTCTACAAGCTCATAAAGCTTGAATGGATGAGAAGTTGCTTCTTATGGATGAGCAAAGAGTGGTTTCTTGAGATGGAATCTACTGCTGGTAAAGATGCTACAAACATTGCTGAAATGACAACAAAGGATTTAGAATATTACATAAGCATGGTTGATAAATGAAGTAGCCACAAGGGTTTGAGAAGATCTACTAATTTTGAAAGAAGTTTCAATGTGAGCAAAGCAGCAACTCATGCCTCAGTGAAATCTTTTGTGTAAGAGTCAAATCAGTGTGGCAAATATTATTGTTATCTTATTGTAAGAAATTGCCACAGCCACTCCAACCTTCAGCAAGCACCACCCTGCCCAGTCAGCTGCCATCAACATTGCAGGAAGCCCCTCCATCAGTAAAAAGATTATGACTCACTGAAGGCTCAGATGATCATTAGCATTTTTATCAATAAAGTATTTTTAAATTAAGGTATGAACATTATTTAGACATAATGCTATTGCACACTTACTAGACTACAGCATAATGTAAACATCGTTTTTATGTGCACCAAGAAACCAAAAAATTTATTTGACTGGTTTTATTGTAATATTCACTTTATTGCAGTGGTCTAGAACTGAACTTGCAATATCTTCAAGATATGCCTGTACTTTAAAAAAATCTTCTAATACTGCAGTTAAACAAAGCTTATTTGATGCAAGAAAATTAAGCTTGCTTTTTTTTTTAAATCAGTTTGGGTTAAATTTACCTATAGCATTCATTAAACATTAGTGGTCAATAAAAAAATCTAATAACTATATATTAAGAAAGCCATTTTCCCAAAATCAAGGGGAAGAAGAATCCTGGGTCATAAGGCACTGTGTTCTAGAAGCCAATAGAAGTGAATCAGGTAAAATGAAGGTAGCTGGACTCCAAAAGCCACTCTTCAACTAAATACCATAGAGAGAAAATGATGTCTGAATTTTTAAAATAAAAGAAGCAGCAGGAGCTTTAACAGCAGAAGCATTTTTCTTTTCCAGGTTTTAATGATTTTGTTGAAATTTAGTAAAAATTTTCAATAAAGTTTCGTGACATTTTTAATAAATTTTAGAAATTAAATTAAGAAAAATTGTTTAAAATTTACAGGTAATACTCTTTTTTATTGAATACCAAGTAATAAAATTTCATTTAAAAGAAAATGTGACGGAACTGAAATGTAAGAGGATGGAAGAAGTCTTTAATGAATAACAAGATGTTTATTCTGGGGAGAATATTCTCCATGTGGTCATCAAAACCATGGAATGATGATGATTATTATATAATGGAAGAACTACACATATGCCTATTGAGTAACTTGTTCCTACATTGCAAAAGTCTTGTTTCTTCAAGTTTACTGTTTTTCTTTTATTAGGTTAGGTCCTTCATAATACCTCTGAATAAAGTCTATATTTAGTGTAATGTCTATTAGTAGGTAATGAATGAAGTTAAGTAGCGGCAAAACAATTGAAACACCATGCAAATAATACACAACATTTTTACGCTTTGTTTTATTGTAGCTGAGAAATATAATGGCCACCAATCACAAATCTGCTTCAGTGGAAACTGAGGCATAAAAGAGGTTAAGTTAAACAGATGTAATAGTAACAATAGCAGCTACTTCATAGAGTCTTTAGAAGGTTTACATGAAATAAAATATATAATGCACTTAGTGACTAGCAAATACAATAGTCCATAGTAAACACAACATAATTATCATTCTTGTTGTTACATTCATTGGGATCTAGCCACTGTGCTTCATAAACCTCCAGCTCTCTAAAAGTTCCACCTGATATCAGTCATTAAAGAACAGAAAATATCAAGCCAAATAATTGCTTAAGAGACAGTTCTGGTGGGTATTTTTTTTATAGGGTTGTCACTGGGGTCTATGACATCATTATTAAGGTCTCCAGCTCAGGAGATTTAACTAAGCAATATTTTGATAAATGATATCTGAAGTCTTGAATTGCATTATTTGTAAAGGCCTTGAAACTAGGCAATAAGTGGTTGTTGTCTGGACATGCATGATAGCCTTGAGAAAAAGAAAAGTTAAAGAACTTTTACTTGAGACTCTGGAGTTCAGAATCACAGCCTGTGGCAAATAGAAAATCATAGATTCTCTGGCAGTCATGTCCAGTGGGCATGTCCAGGTCTGTCGCACTTGAGAAATAATGAGTAAGAGTCACATACAAGAGGATGTGTAGTGGAGTAAGCAAATCAAAAGCAATATAAAAGCTGATAGAATTCTGAGTAAATGCTATGCTTGTTGATTGATGAGCTAATGATATCAGAGACAGCATCTGAATCTACCATTTAATTACTGTTGTAAAACTCTCTCCAGCATTCACATCTCCTAAGTAAACTTCCTAAGCAACTTCTAAAAATAGAGTTAGCCATGGCCAATCTTGATTTTTACATAAACAAAGTCTAACCTCTTATCTAATTTGCATTCCGTCGTATTCTCTAGCTCACAGTGACCATTGCTGGCCAGTGTTAAAACTCCTAATACTTAAAGAATATCTTGCTTGCTGTGTGCTAAGAAGAGAGAGAAACTGCTGATTCTAGATTTGCCCAGTTGCTTTTAAGCTACTGTAATACATGAGTTAAAATGTTGTTGGATCTTTTATTCATTTATCCTAGTATACTACAGGGCAATAATTTCCTGACTTTGGCATTTCATAAACCCCTAAAATTGTGTACACATAAATTCGAGAGAACAATATTTTCCAATTTTACCTTAAACCACCTGAACCCTAACTACTTGTTGTTTGTCAATTAATGTTAAGACAAAGGACATAATCTCTTGGGAGTTCTGTGGCCCTGTCTACCTCCTAAGAAACCCTAATACTTACCTAGGGGAACCTAGGGCAAGCTTGTATCCCCCCTAATACCGTAGCTGGTGATGTCTTGAAAGCGCCATCTCCTGGTTGGAGACCAACAAACACAAAACTAGCACACTAAACAAAGATACAACCAAGGATCGTCATAGAGTCCACTTCACTCCCCTGCTACCTCCACTAAAGCAGGTGCTGGTACCCATGGCTGAGAGACTTGAAGACGGATCACATCACAGGGCTCTTTGCGGACACTCCACAGTACCAGCCTGAAGCCCGGAAGCTTTGCTGGGTGGCTAGATCCAGAAGAGAAATAACAATTACAGCAGTCTGGCTCTCAGGAAGCCCCATCCCTGAGGGGAAAGGGGAGGGCACCACATCAAGGGAGCACCCCATGGGACCAAAGAATCTAAACAGCAGCTCTTGAATCCCAGATCTTCCCTCTGACACAGTCTACCCAAATGAGAAGGAATCAGAAAAACAATTCTGGTAATATGAAAAAACAAAATTCTTTAACACCCCCAAAGATTGCACAAGCTCACCAACAATGGATCCAAACCAAGAAGAAATCTCTGAATTGCCAGAAAAAGAATTCAGAAGATGAGTGATTAAGCTACTCAAGGAGGCACCAGAGAAAGGTGAATACCAACCTAAAGAAATTTAAAAATGTTACAGGATATGGATGGAAAAATCTCCAGAGAAATAGATAGCATAAATAAAAAAACAAACACAACTTCTGGAAATTGTGTTGAAGGACACACTTAGATAAGTGCAAAATACACTGGAAATTCTCAGAATAGAATCAAATGAGTAGAAGAAAGAACTTCAGAGCTCAAAGACAAGGCTTTCAAATTAACCCACTCCAACAAAGACAAAGAAAAAATAATTTTAAAAAGTGAACAAGGTCTTCAAGAAGTTTGGGATTATTTTAAACAACCAAACCTAAGGACAATTGGTGTTCCTGGGGAAGAAGAGAAACCTAAAAGTTTGGAAAACATATTTGAGGGAATCATTGAGGAAGACTTCCATGGCCTTGCTAGAGATCTAGATATCCAAATAAAAGAAGCTCAAAGAACACCTGAAAAAATTCATTGTGGAAAGATCATTGCCTAGGCACATGATCATCAGGTTATCAAAAATCAAGATGAAGGAGAGACTCTTAAGAGCTGTGAGACAAAAGCATCAGGTAACCTATAAAGAGGGAAACCTATCAGATTAACAGGAGATTTATCAGCAGAAACCCTACAGGCTAGAAGGGATTGGGGTCCTATCATTATCCTCCTTAAACAAAATAATTATCAGCCAAGAATTTTGTATTCAGTGAAACTAAGCCTCATAAGTGAAGGAAAGATACAGCCTTTTTCAGACAAACAAATGCTGAGAGAATTTGCCATTACCAAGACAGTACTACAGGGACCACTAAAGGGAGTTCTACATATGGAAACAAATCTTCAAAATACACCAAAATAGAACCTTCTTAAAGTGTAAATCTCACAGGACCTGTAAAAAAATAACACAATGAAAAGAAAAACAAGTTATTCAGGCAACAAACAGCACAATGAATAGAATTGCACTTCACAACTCAATACTAATATTGAATGTATTAAATGGCTTAAATACTCAATTTAAAAGATGCAGAATGGCGGAATGGATAATAATTCACCCACCATCTTCTGTCGTCAAGAGACTCACCTAACACATGAGAACTCAGATAAACCTAAAGTAAAGGGATGAAAAAAGATATCCCATGAAAATGGACACCAAAAGCAAGGAGGAGTAGCTATTCTTATTTTAGACAAAACAAATTAAAGCAACAGCAGTTAAAAAAGACAAAGAGGAATATTATATAATGATAAAAGGACTAGTCCAACAGGAAAATATCACAATTCTAGATATATAGTTACCTATCACTGGAGGTCCCAAATTTATGAAACAATTACTACTAGACCTAAGGAATGAGATAGATGGCAACACAGTAACAGTGGGAGACTATAATATGCCACTGACAGCACTAGACAGGTCAAGACAGAAAGTCAACAAAGAAACAGTAGACTTAAACTATACCCTAGAACAAATGGACTTAACAGATATTTATAGAACATTCTACCCAACAACTGTAGAATATGCATTCTATTCTTCAGCACATGCAATATTTTCCAAGATAGACCATATAATAGGTCACAAAATAAGTCTCAATAAATTTAAGTAAATCAAAATTTATATCAAGTATTCTTTCAGACCACTGTGGAATAATTTCTGAAATCAACTCCAAAAGGAAACCTGAAAACCATGCAAATACATGGAAATTAAATAAGCTGCTCCTGAATAATCATTGGGTCAAGAATGACATCAAGATGGAAACTTAAAAATTATTGGAACCGAATGATAATAGTGACACAACCTGTCAAAACCTCTGGGATACAGCAAAGGTGATGCTAAGAGGAAAATTTATAGCCTTAAATGCCTATGTTAAAAAGTACGAAAGGGCACAAATAGACAATCTAAGGTCACACCTCAAGGAACTAGAGAAATGAGAACAAATCAAACCCTAATCCAGCAAAAGAAAGGAAATAACCAAGATCAAAGCAGAATTAAACGAAATTGAAACAACAACAAAAAACACAAAGAATAAATGAAATGAAAACCTAGTTGTTTGAACAGCCAGGCGCGGTGGCTCACGCTTGTAATCCCAGCACTTTGGGAGGCCGAGGCGGGCGGATCACGAGGTCAGGAGATCGAGACCACAGTGAAACCCCATCTCTACTAAAAATACAAAAAAATTAGCTGGGTGTGGTGGCGGGCGCCTGTAGTCCCAGCTACTCGGAGAGGCTGAGGCAGGAGAATGGCGTGAACTCGGGAGGCAGAGCTTGCAGTGAGCCGAGATTGCCCCACTGCACTCCAGCCTGGGTGACACAGCGAGACTCCGTCTCAAAAAAAAAAAAAAAAAAGAAAACCTAGTTGTTTGAAAAGATAAATAAAATTGATAGAACATTAGTGAGACAAGAAGAGAGATCCAAATAAGCTCAATTGGAAATGAAATGGGAGATATTACAACTGATGCCACAGAAATACAAAAGATTATTCAAGGATACTATGAACACCCTTACATGCATAAACTAGAAAGCCTAGAAGAGATGGATAAATTCCTAGAAATATACAAACTTCCCGGATTAAATCAGGAAGAAAGAGAAACTCTTAACAGACCAATAACACGCAATGATATTGAAACGGTAATTGAAAAAATTGCCAGGCAAGGGCAACCCCCTTTGGGTCCCCTCCCATTTTATGGGAGCTCTGTTAAATCTTGCAACTGCACACTCCTCTGGTCTGTGTTTGTTATGGCTCAAGCTGAGCTTTTGCTCTCTGTCTACCACTGCTGTTTGCCACCGTCACAGTCCCACCACTGCCTTCCACTCCTCCAGATCTGGCAGGGTGTCTGCTGCACTTATGATCCAGTGAGGCAGTGCCCATTGCTGCTCCCAATCAGGCTAGAGGCTCGCCATTGTTCCTGCTTGGGCTAAGTGCCTGGGATTCATCCTAATCAAGCTTAATAGAGCTATAACACTCGCTGCATAGCACAAGATTCCATTGCTTGGAATCCGCGAGGCCAAGAACCTCAGGTCAGAGAACAAGAGGCTTGCCACCATCTTGGAAGCGGCCCGCCACCCTGTTGGGAGCTCTAAGCACAAGGACCCCCTGGTAACATTTTGGTGACCATGAAGGGACCTCCAAAGTGATGGGAAACATTCCCCCCAAGGCAAAAATGCCCCTAAGATGTATTCTGAAGAATTTGGCCCAGTCAGAGTGTATGTACCTTTTTCCCTGTCAGACTTGAAGCAAATTAAAATAGACCTATGTAAATTCTCAGATAACCCTGATGGCTATATTGATGTTTTACAAGGGTTAGGACAATCCTTTGATCGGACATGGAGAGATATGATGTTACTGCTAGATCAAACACTAACCCCAAATGAGAGAAGTGCCACCATAACTGCAGCCCCAAGAGTTTGGCGATCTCTTGTATCTCAGTCAGGTCAACGATAGGATGACAACAGAGGAAAGCGAACAATTCCCCACAGGCCAGCAGGCAGTTCCCAGTGTAGACCCTCATTGGGACGCAGAATCAGAACATGGAGATTGGTGCTGCAGACATTTACTAACTTGGGTGCTAGAAGGACTAAGGAAAACTAGGAAGAAGCCTATAAATTATTCTATGATGTCCACTATAACAAAAGGAAAGGAAGAAAATCCTACTGCCTTTCTGGAGACACTAAGGAAGGCATTGAGGAAGCATACCTCTCTGTCACCTGACTCTATTGAAGGCCAACTAATCTTAAAGGATAAGTTTATCAGTCAGCTGCAGACATTAGAAAAAAACTTCAAAAGTCTGCCTTAGGTGCAGAGCAAAACTTAGAAACCCTAAAACAACTAAGAGCGTTCCTTGGCATAAGAGGCTTCTGCCGAATATGGATTCCCAGGTATGGCAAAATAGCCAGGCCATTATATACACTAATTAAGGAAACTCAGAAAGCCAATACCCATTTAGTAAGATGTACACCTGAAGCAGAAGCAGCTTTCCAGGCCCTAAAGAAGGCCCTAACCCAAGTCCCAGTGTTAAGCTTGCCAATGGGGCAAGACTTTTCTCTACATGTCACAGAAAAAAACAGGAATAGCTCTAGGAGTACTTACACAGGTCCAAGGGACCAGCTTGCAACCTGTGGCATGCCAGAGTAAGGAAACTGATGTAGTGGCAAAGGGTTGGCCTCATTGTTTATGGGTAGTGGCGGCAGTAGCAGTCTTAGTATCTGAAGCAGTTAAAATAATACAGGGAAGAGATCTTACCGTGTGGACATCTCATGATGTAAATGACATATTCACTGCTAAAGGAGACTTGTGGCTGTCAGACAACCATTTGCTTAAATATCAGGCTCTACTACTTGAAGTGCCAGTGCTGTGACTGCGCACTTGTGCAACTCTTAACCCAGCCACATTTCTTCCAGACAATGAAGAAAAGATAGAACATAACTGTCAACAGGTGATTACTCAAACCTACTCCACTCAAGGGGACCTTCTAGAGGCTCCCTTGACTGATCCCGACCTCAACTTGTATACTGATGGAAGTTCCTTTGTAGAAAAACGACTTCAAAAAGCAGAGTATTCAGTGGTCAGTGATAATGGAATACTTGAAAGTTATCCTCTCACTCCAGGAACTAGTGCTCAGCTAACAGAACTAATAGCCCTCACTCGGGCACTAGAATTAGGAGAAGGAAAAAGGGTAAATATATATACAGACTCTAAGAATGCTTACCTCATCCTCCATGCCCACGCAGCAATATGGAGAGAAAGGGAATTCCTAACTTCCGAGGGAACACCTGTCAAACATCAGGAAGCCATTAGGAGATTATATCCTAACTTCCGAGGGAACACCTATCAAACATCAGGAAGCCATTAGGAGATTATATCCTAACTTCCGAGGGAACACCTATCAAACATCAGGAAGCCATTAGGAGATTATATCCTAACTTCCGAGGGAACACCTATCAAACATCAGGAAGCCATTAGGAGATTACATCCTAACTTCCAAGGGAACACCTATCAAGCATCAGGAAGCCATCAGGAGATGATATCCTAACTTCCGAGGGAACACCTATCAAACATCAGGAAGCCATTAGGAGATTATAATTGGCTGTACAGAAACCTAAAGAGGTGGCAGTCTTACACTGCTGGGGTCATCAGAAAGGAAAGGAAAGGGAAATAGAAGAGAACTGCCAAGTGGATATTGAAGCCAGAAGAACTACAAGGCAGGACCCTCCATTAGAAATGCTTATAGAAGGACCCCTAGTATGGGGTAACCCTTCTGGGAAACCAAGCCCCAGTACTCAGCAGGAGAAATTGAATGGGGAACCTCATGAGGACATAGTTTCCTCCCCTCAGGATGGCTAGCCACTGAAGAAGAAAAAGTACTTTTGCCTGCAGCTAACCAATGGAAATTACTTAAAACCCTTCACCAAACCTTTCAGTTAGGCATTGATAGCACCCATCAGATGGCCAAATTATTATTTACTGGACCAGGCCTCTTCAAAACTATCAAGCAGATAGTCAGGGCCTGTGAAGTGTGCCAAAGAAATAATCCCCTGCACTGCAGGCCATACATTTCAATCCCTGTATCTTTAACCTCCTTGTTAAGTTTGTCTCTTCCAGAATCAAAACTGTAAAAGTACAAATGAAATGGAGCCCCAGATGCAGTCCATGACTAAGATCTACCATGGAGCCCTGGACTGGCCTGCTAGACTATGCTCTGCACCCCTCCTGAGGAAATCTCAACTGCACAACCCCTACTACATCCCAATTCAGCAGGAAGCAGTTAGAGCGGTTGCTGGCCAACCTCCCCAACAGCACTTGGGTTTTCCTGTTGAGAGGGAGGTACTGAGAGACAGGACTAGCTGGGTTTCCTAGGCCAACTAAGAATCCCTAAGCCTTGCTGGGAAGGTGACCGCATCCAAGTTTAAACATGGGGCTTGCAGCTTAGCTCACACCTGACCAATCAGGTAGTAAAGAGAGCTCATTAAAATACTAATTATGCAAAAACAGGAGGTAAAGAAATAGCCAATCATGTATCAACTGAGAGCACAGGGGGAGGGACAATGGTTGGGATATAAACCCAGGCATTCAAGCCAGCAAGAGCAACCCCCTTTGGGTCCCCTCCCATTTTATGGGAGCTCTGTTTTCACTCTATTAAATCTTGCAACTGTACAAAAAAGAAAAAAAGAAAACATTGCCAGGCAAAAACAAACAAACAAACAACAACAAAAAAATCTCAGCCAGGACCAGATGGATTCACAGCTGAATTCTATCAGACATTGAAAGAAGAATTGGTACCAATCCTATTGACACTATTCCACAAGATAGAGAAAGAGAGAATACTCCCTACATCATTCTATGAAGCCCATATCAACCTAATATTAAAACCAGGAAAGGACATAACCAAAAAAGAAAACTACAGACAAATATTCCTGATGAGCATAGATGCAAAATTTCTTAACAAAATACTAGTTAACCAAATCCAACAACATATCAAAAAATAATCCACTGTGATCAAGTGGGTTTCATACCAGAGTTGTAGGGATGGTTTAACACATAGGCAAGTCAATAAATATGACACACCACATAAAAAAGAATTAAAAACAAAAATCATATGATCATCTCAATAGATGCAGAAAAAGCATTTGACAATATCCAGCAACACTTTATGATTAAAACCCTCAACAAAATTGGCATAGAAGGGACATATCTGAAGGTAATTAGAGTCATTTATGACAAACCCACAGCCAACATTATACTGAACGGTGAAAGTTGAAAGCATTCCCCCTGAGAAATGGGACAAGACAAGGATGCCCACTCTCACCACATCTATTCAACACAGAACTGGAAGTCCTACCCAGAGCAATCAGACAAGAGAAAAAATGGCATCCAAATGACAAAATGAAGTCAAACCATCACTGTTTGCTGATGATGTGATTGTATACCTAGAAAACCCTTAAAACTCATCAAAAAGTTCCTAGAATTGGTACATGAATTCAGCAAAGTTTCAAGATACAAAATTAATGTACACAAATTAGTTGCTCTTTTATACATTAACAGCGACCAAGTTGAGAATCAAATCAAGAACTCAACCCCTTTTACAATAGCTGCAAAAAAAAACAATAAAATACTTAGAAATATACCTAACCAAGGAGGTGAAAGACCTCTACAAGGAAAACTACAAAACACTGCTGAAAGAAATCATAGATGACACAAACAAATGGAAATAAATCCCATGCTCATGGATAAGTAGGATCAGTATTGTGAAAATGACCATACTGCCAAAAGCAATCTACAAATTCACTGCAATTCCCATAAAAAATACCACCATCATTCTTCACAGAACGAGAAAAAAAGAATCCTAAAGTTCATATGGAACCAAAAAATAGCCTACATAGCCAAAGCAAAACTAAGCAAAAAGAATTAATCTGGAGGCATCACATTATCCAACTTCAAGTTATACTATAAGGCCACAGTCACCAAAACAGCATGGTATTGGCATAAAAATTGGCACATACACCAATGGAACGGAATAGAGAACCCAGCAATAAAGCCAAATACTTACAGCCAACTGATCTTCAACAAAGCAAACCAAAACATAAAGTGGGGAAAGGACATCCTATTCAACAAATAGTGCTGGGATAATTGGCAAGCCACATGTAGGAGAAGGTAACTGGATCCTCATCTCTCACCTTATACAAAAATCAACTCAAGATGGATCAAGGACTTAAATCTAAGGCCTGAAACCATAAAAATTCTAGAAGATAACATTGGAAAAAACCTTCTAGAGATTGGCTTAGGCAAAGACTTCATGACCAAGAACCCACAAGCAAACACAACAGAAACAAAGACAAATAGATAGGACTTAATTAAATGAAAAAGCTTCTGCACAGCAAAAGAAATAATCAGCAGAGTAAATAGACAACCCACAGAGTGGGAGAAAATCTTTGCAATCTATACATCTGACAAAGGACAAACATCCAGAATCTACAAGGAACTCAAACAAATCAGCAAGAAAAAAACAAAAAACAAATCATGCCATAAAAAAGTGAACTAAAGACATGAATAGACATTTCTCAAAAGAAGATATACAAATGGCCAACAAACATGAAAAAATGCTCAACATCACTAATGATCAGGGAAATGCAAATGAAAACCACAATGTGATACCACCTTCCTTCTCCAAGAATGGCCATAATCAAAGAATCAAAAAATAATAGATGTTGGTGTGGATGTGGTGAAAAGGGAACACTTTTACACTGCTGGTAGGAATGTAAACTAGTGAAACCACTATGGAAAACAGTGTGGAGATTCCTTAAAGAACTAAAAATGATCTACAATTTGATCCAGCAATTCCACTACTAGGTATCTACCCAAAGGAAAAGAAGTAATTATACAAAAAAGATACTTTCACATGCATGTTTATAGCAGCACAATTTGCAATTGCAAAAACATGGAACCAGCCCAAATGCCCATCAATCCACGAATGGATAAAGATAATGTGGTATAGGCCAGGCGCGGTGGCTCAAGCCTGTAATCCTAGCACTTTGGGAGGCCGAGGTGGGCGGATCACGAGGTCAGGAGCTCGAGACCATCCTCGCCAACATAGTGAAACCCTGTCTCTACTAAAAATACAAAAAAATTAGCAGGGCATGGTGGCAGGCACCTGTAGTCTCAGCTACTCGGGAGGCTGAGGCAGGAGAATGGCGTGAACCCGGGAGGTAGAGCTTACAGTGAGCCGAGATGGTGCCACTGCACTCCAGCCTGGGGGACAGAGCCAGACTCTGTCTCAAAAAAAAAAAAAAAAAGATAATGTGGTATATGTATATCATGGAATACTACTCAGCCATAAAAAGGAAGGAAGTAATGACATTCATAACATGCTGGATAAATTTGAAAACCATTATTCTAACTGAAGTAACTCAGGAATAGAAAACCAAACGTTGTATGTTCTCACTCATAAGTGGGAGCTAAACTATGAGGACAAAAAGGCATAAGAATGACACAAAGCACTTTGGGGCCTGGGAAGAAATGGTCGGCGGGGGCGGCAGTGAGGATTAAAAGACTACACATCTGGTACAGTGTACCCTGCTTGAGTGATGGGTGCACCAAAATCTCAGAAATCATCACTAAAGAATGTATTCATGTAACCAAAAACCACCAGTTCTCCAAAAACCTATTGAATAATAATAATAATAAAAAGAAAAATGTGGTTATCTATCCCACCATGTGAATGTGAACCATGGTTCATATGTCTTTTGACTGTCTCCTTGCTTATATGCAGTGTTGTCCACATAGTAGGCCCTAAAATAGTTTTTTAAATGAACTTTTTTTTGGAATTGGTAAACCAGCGTGAGTTGCTCTTAACTCTTAATTTCAACATATGCACACAATCACACAATAGTATTACAGTTCACAGCAAGGTTGGATGGAAGAAATAGCGGCAGTTGCGGGATGCCTCAAAATATTTCCCAATTGCTCTAATATGTATAAATGCATATTTATCCAAATTGTTGCATAGAGTCGGAGTGAAAAGTGATTTAACTTTGAATGAGTCATCCTGCTTTCCAGAGTTTGATTTCTAGCTATGTGTAACTTGTAGTTAATGAAGTCACACATCTGATACCTTCAGTGCCTAGCAACACCTTGCTCTTAATTGTCGGAGAGGCTAACTTTCCCAGGCTGGCAAGACAAACTAATGATGGCCTGCCTTAGCTTCAGTTTTATCAAGTTTATCTGAACTTGACTGACATATTGAAGGGGGTGAGAGGAAGCCAGAGATCCTAAGAGAGAAAGACCTGTTTGCCTTTCACCGTTCTGGAGTGAAAGTTCCTCCTCCTGAATGGTCCAGTGCCCTAGAGTTGTCATGACAATCAAAATGCCTTTGAAAAGAAAGGTGCTTTGGGAGGTCACATTCCTCTGTTTAACTTCCTTTTGTTTCGTTTCCACAATTACCAACTAAATTTTAGGAAAATATCATTAGAAAAGCAATATGTTATGGGATAAAAAGCCTAGAGTGAATTATCCAGGAAACTGTTACTGACAGCTTTGTAAGGAAGAGAAATTTGCATTTGTTTCTTCCTAATAAAAGCAATATGTGTCGATACGCTTGCCAGCAATATAGGGTTAGGGTTAGGGAAAATGTAAATTCCAGAATATATAAGGAAGAAAATAACATTCATCCATAATCTCACTCTTAGAAACACTTTAACATTTTGGTATGTTTCTTTTCAGCTTTTTTCTTATCTTTTTGTTTTTTTTTTTTTGAGTTGGAGTCTTGCTCTTGTCATCCAGGCTGGAGCCCAATGGTGCAGTCTCAGCTCACTGCAACCTCCGTCTCTCAGATTCAAGTGATTCTCCTGCCTCAGCCTCCTGAGTAGCTGGGATTACAGGCACGCATCACTATGCCCAGCTAATTTTTGTATTTTTAGTAGAGATGGGGTTTCATCATGTTGGCCAGGCTGGTCTTGAACTCCTGACCTCAGATGATCTGCCCGCCTTGGCCTCCCAAAGTGCTGGAATTGTATAGGCATGAGCCACCACGCCCGGCCTTTTCAGCATTTTTCTATGTGCATAAGAGATTATTCTGCCTGTGCAATTCTTGATTCTGCCGGCTTTTCTTTGCTAAACATTATATCATAAACATCTTTACATATTGTATATTCATAGAAAATATAATTTTTAATCATTGAGTAATAATCTGAATAAATGGATATATCATAATTTGATTTCTTTATTGTTGGATATTTATGTTGCCTCTACTTTTGTGCCATTATAAATAACACTGCAATAAAAAGTTGGGGGGCATAAATATTTGCTGGAATTTTATATTTTTTCTTAAGAAAGATCTCTTACTGGTTCAAGGAGCATAAATATTTTAAGCCATTCTGGCAAATAATTATTATTCAGATGACATATATTTATTCTAATGTTCTCACTTGTCCTTATGATTTAGCATTTGTTATTTGAAGGATTTGTGTGTCCCTAAAATGTCATTAGACTCCCGTATACCAGGCAGTTTATTTATACTATTTAAAGAGGGGTGTGTGTGTGTATGTGTGCGTCTGAATGTGTGTGTGTGCATGTGAGTGTGCACATATGTGGATGTATGTGTGTGTTTCTTTAGTGACTTAACCAAATGGTTTGTCAAAATGTTGTTCATGGAACAGTAGTTGTATGAGGTGTTAAAGCATGTGCTGAGAGGCAAAAATGGCCTATGTTCAATAAATGTAGGGAATATTGGCCTAAATGCTGTTACATATGCTGCACCTAACTACTTACCCATGGCTAACATGGTAAGAGCAGCAGTGAATAGTATGCAACTGAAATAATCAAGTTCTCTGGTTCAGTACCTGTAAGTAACTGCACCATGGCATGGCAGCCTGCCATATTGCTCTTTCAAATGAAGTATTCTTGTCAGAGTCTATAGGAAGTCTGATGGCAAACAAGTTTTGATGTTTACTGATGCATCTTGCATGGACAAAAATGAGGTGAGGACAGGTATGCTTGAAGGCTGTTCTAACTCTTTCAGGTCACAGAGGGGAATGTGGCCCACTGAGATTGATCGGATCAGGACTCAAGGGCCTGGGGGCTCATACTGAGATGCTTGAACTGTCAGTGTGGCTTCTTCATGGTCCTTTTTACATAGTAACTTGGAGAGAACCACACAATTCCACCTAAAGAAAAGAAAAGGTTTACACCTGTACTCTCAACACTTTGGAAGGCCCAGATGGGGAGATCACTTAAGCCCAAGAGTTCGACACCATGCCAGGCAAAAAAGCAAGATCTTGTCTCTTAAAAAAAATTGCCTGGTGTGATCCTGGTGGTGCATGCCTGTAGTCCCAGGTACTTGGGAGGCTGAGGCAGAAGGATCGTTTGGACCTGGGAGATTGAGACTGCAGTGAGCCATGATTGTACCACTGCATTCCAGCCTGGGTGACAGAGTGAGACTTCATCTTAAGAAACAAAAGAAAAACATGAATCAGTGTTTCATACTGATATTTTCCCATTTTCCTATGTCATAGAAGAGATTTCTGTATCCTAAGTGGGCAGGAGAGAAGATCAAGAATGTTGTTTGCTATTTTTAAAAGTTTTCTCTAATTTGGTAATACTTTCCCTCTGTTTGGTTTTCTGGAATAGTGCATTTTTGTATATTTTGTGTATTGTGTCACAATTATACTAAAATGGTGAGAAAAGTTCGCTGTTGACAGATATGATGTTCTTGCTTCTTTTCTTAGGGGACCAATTGCAAGGATAGTTTTTGTTTATTTTTAAAAATCTTACATTGATGGTAGCAGACAAGAAATGAAGGGCATCATTATTTATCATGAAAACCTATTAAACACCTGTGATGCATGCTGTTTTATACTTTCTCAGAAAAAGAATAATTAAATAATTCAGCGAAGATCCATTATACAAACCACCAGAAAATTTTAAACAGACGTTTGTTTTAACCAGAAACACTTCTTACATATTTATAATATATTTGTATTAACTATAGAAACTGAAACATCTTTTTTTATTGCCAAGTTAGTTTCTAGGATGTTTAAGCATTAGGAAATAACAAGAACGTTAATTAGATGTATCATAAGAAGAAAAACTCTTGTAGAAATGATGAAAACTTCTCAGAGAAAAAGTATAGACAAGGGAGTTATGTTCAATATTTTAGAAGGTTCTTTACAGTGATGAGATTTGTTTCTCTTTAATTTCCACTGTTAGGTCTAATTCTTCTCTCAATATTAGCCTTTCCTCTATTTGAGAATAACTGTCCTTTTCCCTAAGAGTATATAATATTTTCCATTCACATTTTTTTCAAAATGCTTGCTCTAATACCATGCACACACATCAATAAAAATTGTCATTTATATTTGTATTTATATGCATTTTTAGTACTTCATGCTATTAGACAATTGTCTTTGTTCATTTTTATGTTTCTGTAAAGGAATACCTAAGTCTGGGTAATTTATTAAGAAAAGCGGTTTATTTGGCTTACAGTTCTGCAGGCTGTACGAGAAGTATGGCATCAGCATCTGCTTCTGGTGAAGGACTCAGGCTGCTTCCACTCATTGTGGAAGGCAAGAAGGGAAACTGACGTGTGCAAAGATCACATGGTGAGAGTGGAAGCAAGAGAGATCGGGGAAAGTACCACACTCTCTTTAACAACCAAGTCTTGGAGGAACTCTTGCATGAACTAATAGAGGGGGAATTCATTCCTTACTGTGAGGACCGCACCAAACCACTAATGATGGATCCACCCCCATGAAAACCTCCCATTAGGCCCCACCTCCAACACTAGGCATCAAATTTCAACCTGAGACTTGGTGGGGCCAAATAAACCATATCTGAGCCCTAGCAACAAACAATACCATTTTAGATAATTATTCTTGGAAATAATTTTTAGGCCTCAGTCAAATCTTCCTTTTTGGTCCTTCTTAATAATCGAGAGAACATAGATGTATTTACAAGTTGATATGGTTTGGATCTGTGTCCCCACCCAAATATCATGTTAAATTGTAATCCCTAATGTTAACGGTGGGGTCTGGTGGGAGGTGATTGGATCATGAGGGCAGATTTCCCCTTTGGTGCTGTTCTCATGATAGTGAGTGAGTTATGGTGAGATCTAGTAGTTTAAAAGTGTGTAGCAACTCCCCTCTCTCTGTATTCCTCTATCTCAGGCCATGTGAAGGTGTGCCTACTTCTCCTTTGCCTTCTGTCATAATGTAAGTTCCCTGAGACCTCCCCAGCCATGCTTCCTGTACAGCAGCAGTCCCCAACTTTTTAGGCACCAGGGACTGGTTTCGTGGAGGAAAAGTTTTTGATGGATGCCAGGAGGCAGGGGGAGGTGGGAGGGATGGTTTCATAAAGAGTGCACAACCTAGATCTCTAGCATATGCATTTCATGATAGGGTTCACGCTTCTGTGAGAATCTAATGCCACCACTGAGCTCAGAGGAGGCAGAGCTCAGGTGGTAATGCTCCCTCATCCTGCTGTGTGCCCTGGTTCCTAACAGGCCATGGACCGGTACTGGTCTGCAGCCCAGCGGTTGGGGATCTCTGCTGTACAGCCTGTGGAGCTGAGAGTCAGTTAAACCTCCTTTCTTTATAAATTACCCAGTCTCAGGTATTTCTTTATAGCAGTGTGAAAATGGACTAATATACATGTGTTTCCACCAATTTCTGAGTCAAGGTGAAGTTACAGGAGTCAGGAATAGGCTTTCTGCTAAAGGCCCTGCTCTTTCTGATGGCCCCCAGAAACCAAACCCTAAATCCCCCACCCCAGATCTGAGAGACTTATTGGTTCACTGAAGTCCTTTTTTGGAATTTAAAGACTAGCAACAGCAGTTTGTCGCCTAAACTGGTTTACCTATATTTAGAAATGTCTGAATACCCAGGTTAGAGACAAGTTGCAAGGCATGCATCTTCACAAATCTCCCTATAGATATGGACAGTTCAGTTTCCAGACTCAGACAAAAACTCCTGATTACATTTGTGAAGACCAGCCACATCAAATGGAGCTCAAGTCTTCTCTCATCCATTCACAGCTCCACTTCTATTGCATTAAACCTATTTACATATTTCAGACGTGTGAACTGCTTAAGGCTGCAACCCAGGCTGATTTTTAGGACAGGTGGCAGTTAAGGAACATTTTATCTCCTAACTACTCTTCGAAATTAAATAATACATGAAAGGCACAGAGATTGTTTTTAAATAATGTATGTGTTAATATTCAAAAGGAGAAAGGTCATTTGAAGTCAGAAGTAGAGGTCAGTGATAGCTCAAACACCTGTGAATTTAAAATGATTTAGAAATTACTAAGAAAAGGCACATCTACATCTTAGAAATGGAATTTAAAGAATTAATTGTATTTGGGTCAATTTCATGGGATTGTAATTATCACTGTAATCTTACAAGTTACTCTTATATACCAGAAATTGGTAGGGCTGAATATGTACTCTAACTTAAATAGAGATACTTGCATGATGATGTAGCAACCTCGCAGCATCAATGGTGGGACTTCCTCACCAACTCTTGGATATACAGTCTTAGTGGTACCTAATTCTCCTCACTCATGGGAAGTGTGGAAAAAGTCCTAAAGATATCTTAAACTTGCTCCCAGAATTCTGGAAACCATGGGAGAGGCAGTGTTGAAAAGAGGCTAGGACCAAAGACCATGGAGCCAGACTGCTCTCATTCCAATCCTAGTTCAGTCACTTACTACCTGCAAATCTTTGGGCAACTAACTTAGCCTTGCACCCATCAATAAAAAAAAAAACTAATAATCTCTCTTTCTCAGGTTTTGGTATGAGAAGTAGATGAATTAATATTTGTAAATCACTTGGAGTATTTCCTGTAGTTACTACCATATAGGCATTTGTTAAAATAAAAGAGACTCACGAGAATCTCAGCCTTGAGTGTGGTGATCTGGGGCTTCCATGTGCTAGCTTTGTATATAAATTGCCAGGTGTGACTTTGTATTACA
This sequence comes from Symphalangus syndactylus, assembly GCF_028878055.3. Classification (NCBI taxonomy): domain Eukaryota; kingdom Metazoa; phylum Chordata; class Mammalia; order Primates; family Hylobatidae; genus Symphalangus; species Symphalangus syndactylus. Next base: position 52,684,249 of record NC_072432.2, read on the forward strand.
ACTTTGCTCTTTATCACCAAGTTATGTCCTCTGGGATAAAGTTCCTCTCCAGGTCTCATCATTACATGTAGGAAGAAACTGACACAGAAGGATTCCATGTGCTGTGCTGATGCTTTCGGTTTGGCCTACAGGCATCAGCTTATGTAGTTGAAACTTAAAGAATAATTTAATGTCTAGTGAGTATGTTTGGGGACAAGGATATTCTACAGTGACAATATCTAATTTGGTTATTTTTTAACTGATGATATGGCTAAATCAAGTAACTAAATTGACTTGGTTATTTGGTTTATATATAGAGAACTAATCTCAGAAAACGAATCCTAATCAATCCAATAACAATGTGAAAAGTAGATTTAAGAAGTTCTGAAATAAAATCCTGTCTTGAATTTCTAGAGTAGTGATTTCCATTTCAGAGTTTTGGAATTTATAATTATTTTGATCAACAATAAAAATATCAACATAATCTTTCAAAAAGGTATAGATAGAATCTGGGGGGAAGATGGTGTTGCAAGTCTGAAGCATAATGAAAAGCTATTGGATACCTTGTGCACTTAGCATTTTTTACATAATATGCTTTAAATTATATTGACTGTCTCTCAGAAGTTCATGTACGTTGAGAAGTTTTGCAACAGCAGTAATGATCTAAGCTTTTCTATTACTACTTTGCAAATAAAGAATTTTTTTTCTCCTCAGAAGCTCTAAATAACTCCACCAGGAATCAAGCATATTTTATTAGAACACTGCACTCAAGAAGAATAAGTGATACCACAAAGAAAAAAGAAAAAGAAAGAAAACCAAATGAATTTTACCACATGCAAAACAAAGCAAATACAAACTGAAGACCAATAAAATTCAATTCAGTAGGCATTTATTGTGTTTCTACTATTCACAATGATCCTACAAGGAATGGGAAATGTAATAACTAAGAAACAAGCTAACAAGAATTAATAGAATATAGTTCTGGTCCTGAGAAAAATATCTTCCAGTGCAATCAGGAGGCTGGCATACAAAATTAATAGTGTGTTGTGGGCCGGGCATGGTGGCTCAAGCCTGTAATCCCAGCACTTTGGGAGACCAAGGCGAGTTCGAGGCCAGCCTGACCAACATGGTGAAACCCCATCTTTACTAAAAATATAAAAATTAGCTGGCCATGGTGGCATGCACCTGTAATCCCAGCTACTCAGGAGGCTGAGGCAGGAGAATTGCTTGAACCTCAGAGGCAGAGGTTGCAGTAAGCCAAGATCGCACCACTGCACTCCAGCCTGGGCGACAGAGCGAGACTCCATCTCAAAAAAAAAAAAAAAAAAAAAAAAGCGTGTTGAGATACATACTGCAAAAGAGCTATATATACTAGGTCTTGTGAAAGCACAGATGACCAAATCCAGGTGTTACAGGGGAGATGTAATTGGGCTGGGCCTGACAGAGTGACATTTGTCAAGAACAGAGGGAAGGATATACACAAACAATAGGGGGAACAAAAAATACTGGCTATTTGTGAAATGAAGATTGGTTTAGATTTTAGGACAGGAGAGTCTAGGAGTGTAATGGAAATTGTGTCTGGTAAGGTAGGATGGGGTGAGAGTACAAATGGACATGTTTTGCTATACCAAGGAATTTGGAACTTGTCTTTAGGCAGTGGGAATGCCACAGAAGTTTTGTTTGTTTTTTATCACATAAGAATTTATGTTTTAGGAAAAAAACACTCTAGATGTAGATAATTAATTGGTATTTTCCCTATAATGTATCTCAGCAATAAAGGTACCCATGTTTGTAAAGTATTTTTTGTATGAAAATTGCCAGAAAGAAAGATAGAGTGTTTTTGTAGACTGTTTTTTAAAAAGATCACTTGAGTTCATTTTTACTCATTTTCAAATATTTATTTTTTCCTCTTCTCAATACTAAGAAAAATGATTTTGCTAGTTTTCTGACTTAAAGACTGATGTTGAATAAAAAAGCTGAGATACATTCAAAGAAAATTATCTACTTTTTTAAACTTTAAAACATTTGGGTTTTATTCCCCCCTTGAAAGAGAAAGTACTATTTATCTACCTTTGTCAAATCTTTTAAAATTGTAACCCAAGAAACATGATGATTCATCTCCTTCCTACTGACCGTTGTACTAAAAACCTGAGACTTCTGCTTGAATCATTTGGTTCTAGCAATCCATGGTCAATAAGAATCCCACAGACTTCTTTGCCAAGATGCAGTTATGTTTCGGTTGACTTCAAGAGTAGGGAATTAGACTTGTTATGTTTTCATTCTGTCTCCATTTTTCTGAATTTTACTTATGGCAAATCACTGTCCTTGATTGTATCCTAAGTAATTTTTTCTCCATTGCTGTGCAATAGAGCACATAGCTAAGTCTTAGATCTTTTCTGATCTGCCTCTCTCATTTGATGATCCCTATGTCATCATTTTAAAGCAGTTCCAAAGCAATCTAGAAGATGGTGATCCTCTTAGAAGATGTCACCTGAATAGCTAGAGTTTATAGAGCAAAGATTTAAAGAAATTACCTTTTTGGGATAATAGTGCCATGTGTAGACATCCATTAATTATAGACGATCAGGGTGTCATATTGAAGATTGAATAACTGTCTCATGATTTGGATGTAGAATATGACTTGGAAAAGTGCAAAAGGAAAGGTAATTCGTGAATTTCTTTTTTTCCTCTTTTTTTTAATCAACTTTTTCAAGGCATAATTACGTGCACAACAAAACGCACTCATTTTAAGCTCATAGTTGGGTGAGTTTAAAATGTATATATTTTTGTAACCACCACCAGAATCAATTTAGAGAACATTTATATCACCCTAAAGCATTCTTTCATGTTTCTTTTCAATCACACTCCTACCTTTGGCTCTTGGCAACCACTAAGAAATAATCACCATAAATTAGATTAAATTTTTATAGAATTCCCTTTCAATGGAATCATAGAATGCATACTTTTTCCTGTGTAGCTTTTTCACTCAGCATAATGTTTTTGAGATTCATCTATGTCATATGACAATAGTTTGTCCCTATTTAGTGTTAGCTAGTATTTCACTTTATGGATATACCAGAATTTGTTTACCCATTTACCTACTTTTGGGTACTTGGGTTATTTCAAATTTACTCTTTTAAATAAAGCTACTGTGTATGCGCATGTATACTTCTTTGTACACACATGGTTTCATTTTTCTTGGGTGAAAATGTAGAAGTGAAATTGCTAAATCATCTGGTGCTGGTAAGTGTTTTTTTTTAAGAAGCTGTGAATTGTTTTCTAAAGTAGTTGTACCATTTTATACTTCCAGCAATTTGTGAGGCTTCCAGTTGTTCTATAGTCTTTATGGTATTTGCAGTTATCAATATTTTTAATGCTTGTCATTCTAATATGTAGTGATAGTTTATTGGGCTTTTAATTTGCATTTCTCTGAAAGTAAATAATATTGATCATATTTTCAGATGCTTGTTGGTCACTCATGTTTGCCTGTTTTACAGTGTATATTTTTTTCATGCTAATATACTGAATTACAACAATTGATTTACCAATGCTAACCCAACCTTACATTTCTGGAATTAACCTCTTAGTCATGATTTTATTATTTTTATTATTACAGTTTTATATGCATATATTTTAAAAAGATATTTTATCTATGTTTATAAGAGATAATCTGAAGTTTTCATTTTTATATTGTCTGGTTTTGGTTTTGTTATTGTATTAATTCTTTTTATTTTATTTTGGATGCGGGGGTACACGTACATGCTACTTGGCTATATTGCATACTGGTGGGGACTGGACTTCTAGTGTACACATTATCCAAATAGTGAAGATTTTATTACTGTATTAATTCTGGCTTTAATGTATGCCTAGTTAAGTAGGAGTAGCCTTTAATGTATGCCTAATTAAGATCTACTTTTACGGCACATTCCTTCTGGAGTTTCAGCTGAATGCTCGGGTGTTCAATGAGGACTCTGCTTTTTGGCTACTCAAAACTCAAATGTCTCCTAGCCCCATGTGAACTCTTGTTCAGATTTCAGCTCCCAGTTTATTTGCCCAGGCTTGTGGAGTTCTACCCCATGTATTGTGAATTCGCATTAAGCGAAGGAGTGAATAAGGCCCCTATGTGTATTTCTATAGCTTTTTCTCTGGAATGCTTTTTTTTTTTTCTAGAACTTTGCCCTTCAAATCCCAGCCACTTAGCTTCACTGCACTCAGATCTTTGTCTTCTTAACCCAGCAAGACATTTATGCTCTGTTTTGGATCCCCTCCCAGCACCATGGCCTGGATAGAGCCTTGAGTAGAAAGTTGGGAAGATTGTAGGAACCACCTTATTTGTTTCCGTTTCTTTAGGGATCAGCATCCTATGTCACCTGTTGTCTAATATCTGATCGTAGTTTTAAAATACACTTTATTCCTTTTTCTGCTTTCTTTTGTTTTTACTGTGAGAGGGTAAGTTCTTTATTATAGTCAGAGGTAGAATTTCAGTGCCCTACATTTTGTTGTTGTTTAAAACCAATTGAGTTAGGCACAGTGTCTGATCCTGCACTCTTTGGATAGAGTGAATAAAACACTGCATGAATGAATAAAGCACTGGGTGTTTTTTCTAATTGAGGGGCAATATGTGCCATCTTATTTGAAAGAAGCCATAAATAAACATCCATTCATCAATTGGATAGTCACTGAATCTGAAACCACTTTGGTCAAGTGACAAGACTTAGGAACATGACTAGGATCCCTTAAGAGCTACCTATTTGTTTTTCTAACAATCCAAATATTATTTACAAAAATGGTGAAAGTGCTTTTGGTTCATTAAAAAAATCTAGCTAGGCTTATTTAATCACTGTTTTTCCCATCCTCAAAAATAGTACATGAATTAAAACCAGAAAAAAAAATCCTAATTTATTTGAATATATGCAGCAAAATTTTATATAATTTTAGCAGTAGGCTTAAGTTAGCAATGGAGAGGATAACTAAGGTCAGTATGCCATAAAAAATGAATATTGGTATTTTATTTTATTGGCTCAGAATTTCAACATTTAATTTGGTTCCATCAAATATTATAAAGATAACACTGATGATGAACACCGTGAGGGCATGTATTTCAGAATCATGATTTTGAATCACGATGAAAATTTGTATTACTGACCCACACCATTTTGTCTATTTCCTTTTATAACTATAATAAGCAATTATAGAACAATTGCTTGAAGTTAGAGCTTAGCCTGTAAACATAAATTACTGAAACGAACTGGCCCTTTAGGGTATCAGACTGTTGAATTGGCCTCTAATCAACAGAGTATACCAACCACAAATAATTTTATATATTCCTGGCATTGATGTATAATAGGTATACAGTTTGAAAATTATTATTGCGCTTTTCCCTTTTGCCTTTTTGAGTATAAGGCATTTTCACTAGTTCCCAAAAGGTGAACATTGCCTGGGACTATATTAGGAGCTCAGAGTGTAGAATACAAAGAGAAAGACACAGTTAATATTCAGCTTCTGACATGAAAAGAAAATTGTGTCATACATTAGTCTTGCAGATCTTACCATAGCCCTGAAAGATGGCTGCTGAAATTCCCTTATTCCCTTCTTTAGCATAATAGTAAAGCTAGTTTTTAAGGACTGTATATAGTTTTCCCCAACAGTGTAAAGAAGAGACCCCTTCTAAGACAGGCCTTCTCCCCCAAAAGGCTGACCCTGGGATTTACATGAAGAGGAGTAGAGAGATAAAAAAATACTAGAACATGTAGATACCTGTGTCCCCATTTCCTTTTGGGGCTTTGGTCAGGGTTAAACTTGGGGGGCATGAATTTGGGGGGTCACTAAGGATAGGGCTCTGCATGTAGTATTTGTTTGGGTCTTTGGGAGAAGACTACCCACATTAATGTTGGTGGTGGACCATTTCTCAGATGAATACCTTGAAATTTACATTTTCTGAGCTAAAAGTCAGGAGACATTGCAACGGGCAAGGGGATCCCAACAGCACATGCGGAAGTAGACATGTCAATGAGGGGCCAGGTGGAAGAGGACTCAGACTCAGGACTCTGCAGCCAGCAAGAGCTGAAAGCAGGCTGAACTGGTAGCGATGAGATGGCTGATACTCCCTATGGGCTGATACTCCCTATGATTGCCTCTAGAACCAAACCTGAATCATGAATTAGTGGCTCTAAACTGCAGCAAAAGAGGTCAGCAGAGCTCACAGAGAGTAGGTCCACAAAAGCCACTGTCTTGTAGAATAGTAGACAACAGGTTGCACATATCTGAGGATTAGCATGAAGTTATTTCCACCAGTGGCATGAGGATAGCCATGACCACAAGGAAATTTGTGCCATACACTCTACACTTCTCTATTCATGCAGACTCCTTAAAGAAGTTAGAGGGAACAGGAAAATATTAGAGACAGTGAACATTTTTATCAAGAGAAAATGAACCCTACATAGATTGGACTAAGCTTTAATCCGGACTAGATAATTAATTTTTCACATTACTCACTAGAGTGGAAAACACAGAGATTATTTGAGGACAGGAGTTTGTTGGGACAAATGAAAAAGCTTAATTTCCTCTGTATGTTTAACCTGAATCAAAAGAAATCAATTAATGGCTTATGATTTTATTGTAAATTTTAGACAAATTATCTTTATCTGCATTAGTTTCATTAAAGACATAAACCTAAAATATACAAAGTACTGTTTGAAATACTATGGCAATACATGTACGCATAACTCCGTCAATGCACGTGAGAGTGCTCTTATTTTCTGCTGCTCCTCTGTCCTATGTTCTTCTCATCCCATGCTGGCATCACAGTACCATGGCTAACCACTCAAAAGGTTGTTTTTCACTCAGACGAGAAACAGGCTTTACTAGTTTGTCAAAATAGCAACCTGGGCAACACTCAACTTGGTAGGTAAGAAGAAATTGATTTTGCCCTCCTGTACAATGAGGAACCCAAAGATTTTTAAGATATGGTTTCTGCAGTCAGGTGCATAATTTTATCAAGAAGATAAATAATGTATAAATGTTGACTAGTCAATCGGGTACCATATGATGTAGGACATGTAACTGATAGAGTAAATGATTGCTGCAGGAATTCATAAAAGGAAGAGGGAACTGGAGTCTGGGAACATCAAATAAATGTTCATCAAGGGTGTGGTTCTTGAGATGCACCATGAAACAATTTGAAGCAATGGAGAGGATGAAGGAGGAAATTCACTGATAGCAGGAATGGCCCTCAAATTCCCAATATGCTAGACTAAGTCAAGTATGCTTTGTAAAAGGCATGTAAAAATATGGGTTCAAAACTTGTCTGCCACTTACTGTGTGAACTTGGACAAGCGACCTCAGATCTTTGAATCCATTTCCTCATCTGTGCAAATGTGGATAATAATACCCAAATTACAGCATTTTGTAGGGTTAAATGAAATAACTTAGAAGGCACTGAGTTCAGTATCTGGTGCATAGCTTAACAACGTAACCTAACTCATTTCCTTTCTGTTCATCACTGCCTTTCATCTCTTTTGATTCAGCAAGTTCCCCTTTTCCCCTTACAGCAGATTTTGTTCCATACAGAGTTTTCCCTTTCCATTATTACTTTGTATCATACCCTTTCAATTCCTGTTATATTAAAAATTCAGAAAGGGTCACTTTATACAAATGCTTATAAAAGTAACCACAAAACCAAGAGTATTTAACTGTACTGCCACAGATTTAAATAAATGTAATATGTACCCTTTTCACAAGCTCTATTTTAACCCCAAAATACAATATGCTGTTTCTCATAATAGTTAAAATGACTACATGTACTAGAGACTTTGTGTTGCAGACATTATATTTTCTTATCATCTGTGAATATGGTTATTGTGTTCTGTTGGCTATTTTCTGTTTAAATTGCACAGTGTATAGGGGATTTAGACACAGGGTAATTTAGTCATGTGGCTCTTGTCATAACCATGTCTGGTCAGAGAAATCTGAGCTCAGCTATTATGGTGTTTGCTTTACTTCATCCTGGCCCTCAGGATAAAGTGGAGGTAAGGAATTCTGCACATGTGGAATTAATGAATTGATTGAATTCATATCATAATTAATTGGATAATATAGTCAAGTTTTCTTCTGGAAATAAAAATCTATCTGCATTTTGAATACCTGTCCATAAATGGTAAAATTGTATTTCCTACGAGTTTTGCAGGGTGGACACAAAACATGGGGACTTGCCAACAAAAACATCAGTCAGTTTATAGCTAAATAGGTGTTATGTGCAGTGTAGCAGGTTGGGTTATGAACTGACAAGGAGAGACCAACACACATGCACACACACCCACCACACATACACACTTTTTTCTCTCTCTCTCTTTCCAGAGCAGGAACAGGTGGAATATTTTTAATAAAGTTTTTCTCATGCTCTGGATTCTATATACTTGTTTCATTCCTGTACAGTTAGGATCTTGCTAAGATTGGGAGAGATGGTGAATTCTTGCTACTTGCCTGCTCTTTTCTACTTAAGCTTACATCTCATTATTAACATGAATAATCTATGTGCTTCTGTTTAAGGAATTGTTTAAGTATATCAGATTCCCCTGCATCATGAACCTAACTCAGAACTAGCAATGCTAGCTGGCATAGAAAATGGATTCAGAATGTCTCTGAAAAATATCTTTGCATGTGGCTTGCAAATGTCCCAGAACATCTGCCACCCCAGACTAGATACTCACTGAATCCCACTTTTCCTTTTTATCAGACTATTAGTAGATACTCAATCCTACATTTTCCTTTTCTTTCTGGAATGGAAGGATGAGAGTGGGCTGCTGGAAACGTGGTACAATATAGCAAGAACCACTAAGAATTTGTGGAGGGAAAGCTGGCAATTACAGGCCTCACCCAGCTCCCATGCAGCCCAAAAGGCTGGTCTTACCCCCAGCGTGTCCCCGCAGCAGCACCAAGTTTATTTCCAGGCAGCAGGTGAGCAGGGCTGGGAACTTGCCCCAGGCTCCAAGCCTCCCCACTGAGAAGACAAGCAGGACTTTCAGATTTTGCAACTCCCTGCCTGCCATGGCTTTTATGCTCATGTCTACACTCCCAGTTCACCTCCTCCCCCAGGTTCTGTCCAGGAAACTTTGCATTTAGTCTTTCCCCAATTCCAGTGGCAGCCCTCCCAAGGACTCCTGTGAGATAAAGTAAGAAATGGCTTCCCTGGAGGTCTAGAGTGCCCACAAGGTCCTTCTCGCTGCTTCCTCTACCTCTATATTTTGCCGGCTCTCTAAATTCATCTCAGGTCCACGTGAGGTCAAATCCGTCTCCTGTGATCTCGATCTTCAGGTTCCCCAGTGAGGGTGTGTGTTCAGGGGTAGATGATCCCCCTTTCACACTTTAGGCACTCACAGTTTTTCAGCTGCCTCCTGGAGCCTGCAGTAGCAATCTGCTCCCAAATTTTTCTTTTCAGTCAAAAGAACAACACAAAAGTCTCATGTCTAAATGCATGAGTCTCTTCAGTATCCCCTTCCTCCATACCTCTTTTCATTATTTTGCAGCAGATAACTGGTCTCATCAAAAATGAGAAATAAACAGAAAGGAATCATTCTAGGGCTTAAGCATAAAACTTCAAAAATGACTATGAGAGAGAGAAGAAAAACTCATACAGAAATGAGGAGTTTAGACAAATCATTCACTATAATTATAAATAATAATTCAAACAGCATAATATCTCTTTTAAAATGAAATATCAAGCTGAAAGAGCTCAGAAAGAAATAGAAGAAACCATGGACAAAAAATAATCTAGGCATAAAAATTTCACACAAAATAATTATTGAGAAAATGATAGGTATGCAAAAGAGATAAAGTAATCTGATATATAATTGATGTTCATAGTGCAGACAGCAAAACAAATGGAACAGGGGAAAAAATTCAAAAATATAGAAGAAAAGATATGGAAACAAAAATGGAACTGAAAGACTGAAATTCATGATCACCATGTACCACCAAAAAAAAAAAATGTAGACAATTATCAAAGTTAGAATATATCCCTGGAATATTTAATATAAAAATTTGACAAAAAATGAACAATTCCAAGATATATTTAGAAAAGTTGCAAAACTACAAGGATTTAAAAAAATTATAAGGGATTGGCAGAAAAGGCAGGATGCATATAATCCCAAGCAAGGAAGTAGACAAAACTGTGAGCCTGCCAATTAATTTATTCACATTTATAGCATGGTCTAATGTGGAAACACATATTTAAATGTAAACAAAGAAATAAAGAGTGCTCTAAGATTCATGCATTTATTTAGCTTTAGGGAGATATATTAAAATGTAAGCACTTCCTCTTGTTTTAGAGAAACATTTATCTGAAGTCTTTTGCTTCAGGTAATTCAGCAATTACTTTAAATTTCAGAGAATTTTACTTCTGTTAAATGGGATTAAAATTAAATTTAATGCTTATAAATTGAGTGTATATTCTAATGCCTTCATTTTTAAAAAAATAACTTTAAAACCTATCTGTACACAAGGATAGAAAGATGTTTGAAATGTTATCAAATGTTGGTTATTCCTTCGTTGTGAAATGGAATCATGTTGTTTTTTATTCTTTATACTTTCTTCTCTGTGTTTTCATACTTTTCTGTATTTTTTAGTTTTTACATAGATAGTTTTTATGAAAATTATAATTGTGTATTAAGAAATAAATAGTAATGGACTTGGGTATCCTGTCTTAATCTCTGACTACCTGTTTTAATGATAGAAATGACATTTGAAATGCTTTTTCTGCAAATAAGAAATAATTTGCATGTATTTATTGTGTCCATTATGAGAGTCTCATCAATGTCTGCTGACAGGTGTCATGATCGCAAGCATTAATTAAACTATGGGGTCTATACACAAAAAGTCCACCCTAAGAATCACATCAGATAAAAGATGTGACAACACAGGCAACTCAAGTGTCAACCCTCTATAACTGTCAACTCAAGGATTAAAATATTTCCAACATCAGTGTGTTTTATTATGTCCCTTCCTGTTACTCATTTATACAATACTCTGAGGCACACTGAATAATTTTTTGTCTTTATCTATTTCTATTCAGGAAACTGAAGCTACCCTAGTAATAGTCACACTTTAATATCAATCTATATTTATAGCAAAAGACTCAGTGCACAGGTTACAAAAAAATCAGTGAATTGTGTGAGTCAATTTTTGATGATTGCCATGATCCTATAGTTACACTGTACATGCCCAAATCAGAATACTTTTCTTAATCCTTTAGCAATTATCTTAATTGAGATTCTCACAATCCTAGCTAAGATGGGGGGAATCTCGCAAATGACCCCCTTGTTCTCTTCCCCAAGCCCCATTCCCATTGATCCTCTACAGTGTACCATTCCAGAATAATTTTTCTGAAAGTCAAATCTGTTTCTCTTACCTCTATTCTTAAAAAATTATTTAATAAGTACCCATTGCCTTTCCTTTACAATCTAAATCCTGCTACATTATAGAAAGTTCATTATGACCTGGCTCCTTCCTCCCTATGTAAATCAATTTTAGAGGGGAATAATGTTTCCCCACTTGGAGTGGACATGAGGAAGGATTATTTTTCAGCATAGGCCTAGCCTCTCTCCACTCTTTACATAGTCCCGTGAGAGGTAGAGATGCGATTGATAAATTTGGGGAGAATAAACTAGAATATGCATGGCAAGCATCGTTTCTTCTTGATCTGGGGAGCGAGCTGCTCCTGAGCACCATGACTCCTACCCCTCCTCTGGGTGTTTGTTTGCCAAGGTCCCCTCCTTCTTTCACTGGGCCAAGAAATTGAATCCATCCTGGGCTTCAGAATTACTGAATTTATTTGGCTACCAAATCTAAAAACCACATGCTCAGTCTGGCTTCTATTAGTAGAAAACAAACCAACAAAAAGAAATATTTTTTCCCCATTTGCTACTTTTTATTTATTTCCCAACTACTTTTTAAGAATCCAGGTGGAAAAGAAGGGTGCTGTTCTCTGGATGCCTCCTCCAAAAACCCCAATAAAATCTCACATTTTATGGAGGGATTACATTTGGTCAAAGACTGCATTGCTGAGTGCTGTAGTATGGGTTGTATCACTGAGTTATGACAGCTCTCCCTCTCTACACAGCTTCCTCCTCTGGGCCCTTGCCTCCGTGGGGTTCCTCAACCTCTCTCACCACCCCATGTCCTCAACCTCCATGTCATCTCCTCCTAGCTACAAAGGGAAGGGAAGTTTCCATATTTTATTTCGCAAAATAATAATAAAATAAAAATTTTAGGATAAATCAAGAAATAGAACTTGTAAAGTGGTCACATAGGCTGACTTCCTACAAAATGTAAAGTTCAAGCAATATTTAGTTGTTATACACACTTTTTAAAACTTTTGGCCCAAACGTTTAAATATTCGGTGATGCAAGTGGTTCTGGGCCCTGAAGCTTATGTTTCTAGCATGGTGGTTAAGGATAGGATGAGAAGAAAGGGATTTCCTGACTATAACTGAGCTAGATGGGGGAATTTTTAATCCAGAGTTCCTTCTTGGCAAAGAAAGAACATACCCAGTCTTTTGATTTTTCCTGGTATGCAATTTTAGGTCCTCAGTGAAAATGAATTTTATACATTTTTATTATTATTATTTTCAGACAGAGTCTCACTCTGTCCCCAGGCTGGAATGCAGTGGTGTGATTTTGGCTCACTGCAAGCTCTGCCTCCCAGGTTCAAGTGACTGTCCCGCCTCAGCCTCCCGAGTAGCTGGGATTACAGGCACATGCCACCACGCCCAGCTAATATTTGTATTTTTAGTAGAGATGGGGTTTCACCATGTTGGCCAGGATGGTCTCGATCTCCTGCCTCAGCCTCCCAAAGTGCTGGGATTACAGGCCTGAACCACAATGCCTGGCCATGAATTACATTTTTTAATGTGGTAAAATCCAATTAGAACTTGACCCCTGGTAAAATAACATTATATGTTTCTTTTTAATTGTTTTTTCAGACAAAGGACATAGTGTCTCCCTAAATAAATTAGAGAAACATGCTTATCAAAAGAGTAAACCAGTGTGGTTCCTTAAAAAAAAAGGAGTTTCATAGAAGGTTTTACTTATTATTTGTTATGATTTAGCATATATTTGCAAGGCAGATTATAGGGAAAGGAAGAGTTATGTTGGGTGACCTTGATTAAGAATAATTGTCTGATATTATTTTTACTACCCTCTATTCCCATGAAAGGACATGCTATTGCATCATTACATGATGGGTGCCTGAATGTTCAGCTCAATGTAGGAGTTCTCCAGAATCTCATATAACATCATATTGCCCTTCTTTTCTGATTCTTAGTCCTGTTTTTTCTCTGTTATGTTTCTGATACAGGGTTCATGACAAAAAGTGAATTCTTCTATAATTGCTGAAGAAAAAAATGCCATTAATAAATATATTTACAGAGCAATAAAAATAGACTCAAGTAAGAATATTTTTCCTGCTCTTCCATATTTGAAGCAATATTTGATATAAAGCTATAGCATAATAAATAAGAAATGAGGAAAACTACATATATGTATTTTAAAAAATAAAACATTAAAAGTATTAATATCTCAAGATAATTACATGTGTAAGAGACTTTTTACTTCTTACAATAAATAGTAAAAACCTCATATTAAAAATCTATGTTTAATTACTCGGTTAAAGTATATTACAAACCAGAAACTTATCATTCGTATTTCAATAATTTTGTTTAAAACATTCAGAGAGAAAATGTATAGGAACAGCAGACAGCCAAATAACTTCTAATTTGTAATAAGTGAGACAAACCTTTTCCAAGGAAATATAGTTTCAAAATTGAATCAATATCTTATTTTAGTTAATTTTGTTCCATTAAAATTGAAATTAGTAGCAATTGTCAGCCATCAAGCCAATATTTCAACTTAATCTGAAAGTGTCACTTTCTGAAAGTAGAATATCAAGGCAGTAGCAGCAGAATGGACTGGGAACTTTTTTTTTTTTTGAATTTATACTTTTCTTTATTATACTTTAAGTTTTAGGGTACATGTGCACAACGTGCAGGCTTGTTACATATGTATACATGTGCCATGTTGGTGTGCTGCACCCATTAACTCGTCATTTACATTAGGTATATCTCCTAATGCTATCCCTCCCCCCTCCCCCACCCCAGAACAGTCCCCGGAGTGTGATGTTCCCCTTCCTGTGTCCGTGTTCTCATTGATCATTTCCCACCAATGAGTGAGAACGTGCAGTGTTCGGTTTTTTGTCCTTGTGAAAGTTTGCTGAGAATGATGGTTTCCAGCTTCATCCATGTCCCCACAAAGGACATGAACTCATCATATTCTATGGCTGCATAGTATTCCATGGTGTATATGTGCCACATTTTCTTAATCCAGTCTATCTTTGTTGGACATTTGGGTTGGTTCCAAGTCTTTCCTATTGTGAATAGTGCCACAATAAACATATGTGTGCATGTGTCTTTATAGCAGCATGATTTATAGTCCTTTGGGTATATACCCAGTAATGGGATGGCTGGGTCAAATGGTATTTCTAGTTCTAGATCCCTGAGGAATTGCCACACTGACTTCCACAGTGGTTGAACTAGTTTAAAGTCCCACCAACAGTGTAAAAGTGTTCCTATTTCTCCACATCCTCTCCAGCACCTGTTGTTTCCTGACTTTTTAATGATGGCCATTCTAACTGGTGTGAGATGGTATCTCACTGTGGTTTTGATTTGCATTTCTCTGATGGCCAGTGATGATGAGCATTTTTTCATGTGTCTTTTGGGTGCATAAATGTCTTCTTTTGAGAAGTGTCTGTTCATATACTTTGCCCACTTGTTGATGGGGTTGTTTTTTTCTTGTAAATTTGTTTGAGTTCGTTTTAGATTCTGGATTTTAGTCATTTGTCAGATGAGTAGATTATAAAAATTTTCTCCCATTCTGTAGGTTGCCTGTTCACTCTGATGGTAGTTTCTTTTGCTGTGCAGAAGCTCTTTAGTTTAATTAGATCCCATTTGTCAATTTTGGCTTTTGTTGCCATTGCTTTTGGTGTTTTAGACATTAATTCGCTGCCCATGCCTATGTCCTGAATGGCATTGCCTAGGTTTTCTTCTAGGGTTTTTATGGTTTTAGATCTAACATTTAAGTCTTTAATCCATCTTGAATTAATTTTTGTAAAAGGTGTAAGGAAGGGATCCAGTTTCAGCTTTCTACATATGGCTACCCAGTTTTCCCAGCATCATTTATTAAATAGGGACACCTTTCCCCATTTCTTGTTTTTGTCAGGTTTGTCAAAGATCACATAGTTGTAGATGTGTGGCATTATTTCTGAGGGCTCTGTTCTGTTCCAGTGGTCTATATCTCTGTTTTGGTACCAGTACCATGCTGTTTTGGTCACCGTAGCCTTGTAGTATTGTTTGAAGTCAGGTAGCATGATGCCTCCAGCTTTGTTCTTTTGGCTTTGGATTGACTTGGCGATGTGGGCTCTTTTTTGGTTCCATATGAACTTTAAAGTAGTTTTTTCCAATTCTGTGAAGAAAGTCATTTTTCACATTCACTGGCATTGAATCTACAAATTACCTTGGGCAGTATGGCCATTTTCATGATATGGATTCTTCCTACCCATGAGCATGGAATGTTCTTCCATTTGTTTGTATCACCTTTTATTTCGTTGAGCAGTAGTTTGTAGTTCTCCTTGAAGAGGTCCTTCACATCCCTTGTAAGTTGGATTCCTAGGTATTTTATTCTCTTTGAAGCAATTGTGAATGGGAGCTCACATGATTTGGCTCTCTGTTTGTCTGTTATTGGTGTATAAGAATGCTTGTGATTTTTGCACATTAATTTTGTATCCTGAGACTTTGCTGAAGTTGCTTATCAGCTTCAGGAGATTTTGGGCTGAGACGATGGGGTTTTCTAGATATACAATCATGTCATCTGCAAACAAGGACAATTTGACTTCCTCTTTTCCTAATCGAATACCCTTTATTTCATTCTCCTGCCTGATTGCCCTGGCCAGAACTTCCAACACTATGTTGAATAGGAATGGTGAGAGAGGGCATCCCTGTCTTGTGCCAGTTTTCAAAGGGAATGCTTCCAGTTTTTGCCCATTCAGTACAATATTGGCTGTGGGTTTGTCATAATATCTCTTGTTATTTTGAGATACATCCCATCAATACCTAATTTATTGAGAGTTTTTAGCATTAAGGGGTTGTGCATTTTGTCAAAGGCCTTTTCTGCATCTATTGAGATAATCATGTGGTTTTTGTCTTTGGTTCTGTTTATATGCTGGATTACATTTATTGATTTGCGTATGTTGAACCAGCCTTGCATCCCAGGGATGAAGCCCACTTGATCATGGTGGATAAGCTTTTTGACATGTTGCTGGATTCGGTTTGCCAGTATTTTATTGAGGATTTTTGCATTGATGTTCATCAAGGATATTGGTCTAAAGTTCTCTTTTTTTTGTTGTGTCTCTGCCAGGCTTTGGTATCAGGATGATGCTGGCCTCATAAAATGAGTTATGGAGGATTCCTTCTTTTTCTATTGATTGGAATAGTTTCAGAAGGAATGGTACCTGCTCCTTCTTGTACCTCTGGTAGAATTTGGCTGTGAATCCATCTGGTCCTGGACTTTTTTTGTTCGTAAGTTATTAATTATTGCCTCAATTTCAGAGCCTGTTATTGGTCTATTCAGAGATTCAACTTCTTCCTGGTTTAGTTTGGGAGAGTGTATGTGTCCAGTAATTTATCCATTTCTTCTAGATTTTCCAGTTTATTTGCATAGAGGTGTTTATAGTATTCTCTGATGGTAGTTTGTATTTCTGTGGGATCGGTGGTGGTATCCCCTTTATCATTTTTTATTGCATCTGTTTGATTCTTCTCTCTTTTGTTCTTTATTATTCTTGCTAGCGGTCTATCAACTTTGTTGATCTTTTCAAAAAACCAGCTCCTGGATTCATTAATTTTTTGATTGGTTTTTTGTGTCTCTATCTCCTTCAGTTCTGCTCTGATCTTAAGTTATTTCTTGCCTTCTGCTAGCTTTTGAATGTGTTTACTCTTGCTTCTCTAGTTCTTTTAATTGTGATGTTAGGGTGTCAATTTTATATCATTCCTCCTTTCTCTTGTGGGCATTTAGTGCTATAAATGTCCCTCTACACACTGCTTTAAATGTGTCCCAGAGCTTCTGGTATGTTGCGTCTTTGTCCTCATTGGTTTCAAAGAACATCTTTATTTCTGCCTTCGTTTCATTATGTACCCAGTAGTCATTCAGGAGCAGGTTGTTCAGTTTCCATGTAGTTGAGCAGTTTTGAGTGAGTTTTTTAATCCTGAGTTCTAGTTTGATTGTACTGTGGTCTGAGAGACAGTTTGTTATAATTTCTGTTCTTTTACATTTGCTGAGGAGAGCTTTACTTCCAACTATGTGGTCAGTTTTGGAATAAGTGCGGTGTAGTGCTGAGAAGAATGTATATTCTGTTGATTTGTGGTGGAGAGTTCTGTAGATGTCTATTAGGTCCACTTGGTGCAGAGCTGAGTTCAATTCCTGGATATCCTTGTTAACGTTCTGTCTCGTTGATCTGTCTAATGTTGACAGTGGGGTGTTAAAGTCTCCCATTATTATGGTGTGGGAACTTTCTATTAGATTAATCATCAAGTTAGAGATTGAAGAGATCATTTATTTCTTCCAAAAGAAATGATATACCTCTAGCGAAAATATGATTTTTAAATTAGTATCTACTAACAGTAATCAGATACTTTTAGTATGAAAAGTAATCAGATTCTTGACCTTAGTCAAATTACTGAGAAGTTAAATGTAAAACTAACCTTAATGTCTAAACACATGCAGACATTATTGCTTTTGTAGAAAATACTTCTATGTCAGGCAGAAATAATAGGTCTGAAATGTGACCAAACCCATTACCTGACTCCTCTCAGCAGATGGTCAGGAATGCAGAGGTAAAGGCAGGCAATTGCAGAACTATTAGTCTCTCAACATGGCTGGATAGACATCAAATAGATTACCTCCCAAGCTAAGCAAATCCATGACACTTCAATCAGTGCTATTCTCAGTAGCTGTGCAAAACCTGTTTGATGATGATATGCCAACTTTTAGCTTATTTGGTATGACTATAATTGGCACAAAACAATGTATGATATTGTGCTGAAAACAACACATCTGCATGGTAGATCTAAATTTCTGAAGTTGGACTGAGATTTCTTTTCATTCCTGTTATTGATCTAATGCCAACCTTCCTAAGTTTCAAGTTTATTTTCTGCCAATATGTTGCCAAATATCAGGCAGGTTAAGAAGATGATATTTTTCCAACATTAAGATTCACAGAAAATAAGATTCTATAAAACCTCAAATAATAGCATTACAATTTATAATACACTATTTACACAAGAGAAGTAGTGTTCATTCAAATTAAAAGAACCTGTCTAAATTTGGTAAGAGAAAATGATTTTCAATGGAATGTCTGATAAACTCTTGAATGTGTTTGAGTATATTGCAGCTATCCATTAAGAATAGCAAAAGTTAAAAGATATTGATTTGCTTTTATAAGTAAGAGTTTATTTTCTTTTACTTGGCTTCATAGGCAATGAACTTATGTTCAACTTTGTGCTCTCATGGATTTGGAAAGAAAAGAACTTCTGAGTGCCCTTTTCTCACCCTTCACTCTTTCTGCCTCCACTTCTTAATTTGAATAAGAACCTCTTCTGCTTGAGTGTTAGATACAAGTGTTTGTGTTTTTATGCTATGCCATTAAAACATTTTTATTTATCAATTTATTCACTCAAAAATTCATTTTTGTTATTGGGCAACTGTTCTGTGACAGGAAATGCCCTGCTCATCTGTAAGGTCTATTTTAGAAGGTGCTACAGGATCAGCGCTGGCTACCTAATTTGCAAGTGCAGTGCAAATTGAAAACATGAGGTCCTTTGAACAGAAATTATCGAGACTTTTAAGAACATTAACCAAGGGTAGGGCAATTGTACAGACTGTATGCTCATCAAGCTGGCCCTGCAGGTGATTTTAGCACTGAGCTTTCTTTATTCTTTTCAGTGTGAAAAAACCTCATGATTTATGTCTGCTTAGAATTTTTTTAAAACTATGGAATAACATCAAAGGACAACCATGCCCTTTACTAAGAGTATATATGTTTATGTTTATGTACACATTATTTATTTAATTCAGAAGCACATGTTTCCAGGAAGGGTCAGTGATGCTTTTGCATAATGCCGTTATACAAAATTGTGTTTTTTTTTTTTTTGCTTACAGAACTAAATGCTTCAGAGATAAAGAAGCACAAATGTTGGTCTGTATAATTTGATTCTAGGGTCCCTTCCACATTAAGAATAATTCCTTTCTCTGATATGAATAAATAGCCAATTAAACAAACAACCTACCTACAAGACCTGTGGTATTAAGCGTGGAAGTACTGTCAACTATAAACACAGCATAGAAAGATCTTTGCTTCTAGAAACAAATCAAAGTCAGAATAAGGTGAATTTAAACTGCATTTATTGATTCAACAAATATTTAATTAAGTCCCTCCAATGTATCAGGCATTCTTCTAGGTGTTGGGAATACAGGTGGGACCAAAACAGACAAAGATGTCTGTCCTCATGGAGCTCAAAATCTAATAATGGATAGCACAAAAAATAATCATGAAGCTGACACCCATGTATAAATTTTTAATCTTTCTTTACTACTTATTTTATGAGAGAGCACCGAATCCTAACCACTAGACCTCCAGGGAAAATACTAATTTTAAAAGAAGGTTTTCTTAGAAGGCAAATACTGGGAATCTCTATTCATTTATTCATTCAACAAAAACAAGTTCTGGATCTTAAAATTTAGGATTTACTCTATAATTATGCAGTTGCAATAGTAAACTATATTATTACTGTAAGAAAAGTAATTTTGACTGCATCCTAGGCTTATCTCACAATTCTGTCTTATCTCACAGTTCTGTCTTATCAATGCCTTCAAAAGGTTTAATTGTCCTATCCAGGGATTGCCAATATGTGACAGTTACACCACTATTTTTCTTTCCTTTGCCCCTGGTAAAGGACACTAACAGATTTGATCTCCTTTATCCTCTGAAATTAAAGATAGCTTGGCAAAAATCTGCTAAGGTTAACCCTTCAGCCTTCTACAATAAATCCTATAATTGGCTAATAAGGTAAAACCTAATTGCCATTTTTTCTAAGCCTGGAATTCAAAGCCCACAGTTGATCTCTGAATGGTAGGCATAATATTTAGGAAGAATGATAAATTTATGAACAAGCTGTATTACTGAAGGTAACCTAACTACTATAAATAACAGTTCTAAAATCTTGGCTTAATAAAATGCAGATTAATTTTTTATTTACTTCATAAGCAGCTTGCCAGAGCATTGGGGGGGTGTGACAGGGCTCTACTCCATCCAGTTACTCAGG
Source organism: Symphalangus syndactylus (assembly GCF_028878055.3). Lineage (NCBI taxonomy): Eukaryota > Metazoa > Chordata > Mammalia > Primates > Hylobatidae > Symphalangus > Symphalangus syndactylus. The sequence continues at coordinate 52,704,647 of NC_072432.2, forward strand.
GAATTAGTTTGTTTTTCTGTTGTTTTTGTTTTTTCGTTTTCCCAATGCCACCATTCCCTGTGGCCTTAAAGTCCTCCAACGAATCTCCTTTCAACAGCTATGGGAATGGGGAAAGAAGAGTATTAAAAACTGGCAAGAGGGCTTTTTAAGTGTCAGGCCTGTAGGTTGCATATTTTATTTTTGCCCGCATTCCATTGGTCAGAACACCATCATAGGCTCATGCTTTGCAATGCTAGGAATGTTAAGAAATACAACTTGTCTATGTGCCCAAGAAAGAAATGAAATGAGATTTGAGGAATACATTGCATGACTCTACCACATCAGCCTCAAGCAGAGGTAAGATTATGATGTATTATGTCAATGTGAACTTCATTTACTACCAATAAATAATTCTTAGCTTATAGCACCCAGTCACTTAATAATACATTGAATTCAGTGTTAGTAACAGTATTGAAAGGAGTTAGCCAGCTTGCTTTAGGCAGACAGTAAGGGAAGGGTCCCTGGAGAACCGTCGACCCACCTCAAAAGTGCTTATACCAGGTGTTTTATGCAGATAAGGGAACTTGCACAAAGGGCTTGCCTAAACATGCCCAAAGTGGAAAATTTAGTTCCTTAACACATGCGCAGGAAGAGAAATGAATCAATATGGAGTAGCTCAGTTTAAGGGCCCACATGTGCACAGGAAGGATGGGGTGGAGCTACCAGGAACTCACACTTTAAGCCCGGGTATTGAACTGTAAAGGGGACAACAACTGGCAACCTGCTTTTCAGGTCCCCTCTCTTTGCTGAGAGTTTTCCTTTCACTTAATCAATTCTACTCCACCCATTCTCTGGGGTCTGCATGCCTAATTCTTCCTGGTCATGAGACAAGAACTTGGACCTAGCTTAACTAAGGAGTAGAAATCCTACATTATGTTGGTGGCCCATATGGAGATACCTGAAGGGTGAGTAAATGCAGACCCCAAACCTTTCACTCTCATCCACCAAGCCTTTTCATCCTCAACCTTTTTTCTGAAGTTGGCCAAGACCCTCAGACTTTTCTATGGATTTTTCCTTCCTTTCTTCATGGTCAGAAATGGCCCCTATCTTTTCTTTTATAATGTTAAAAGCATTGCTGCAAACTGCAGAGATATTAGTAGGTAGAATGAGCATTTGGCCCAGCCATCAGATATGCAATTCAGAACAACGTGATTTCCATCTGTTCCTAAAGGCATCCCCCATCCACACCCCAACAGCCACAGATAGGCACGCAGGACAGACAGGTGAGCGGCAGCTCCCCAGCACCCCCAGGTGGGCTGCATGGCCTTGTCTGCCACATGCGTATGCTGCATCCAATGGCCACATGGGGCAGGAATGAGACATAGCCACCACTCATCCCTAGGGTGGTCTTGGGGGCCAAGAGCTCCATGCAGCCAGCTGGCCAGTTTTTCCTGCTCACCATCCCCTCCCACCATGTGTCCACAGAGGCTTTCCTTCCCTGGCCGAGCCAAGAAGAGGATAAAACAATTAAGAGTTTCTCTCCCTGTTGGAGGAGCCCATTTCATAAAGCAAGAGGCTTTTTGTCTCCCAGCCATCTTCCCCACACTTAAGCTGTTTTTCCATTTTGTTTTGTTTTTCTCTTTTCTCCACCATACCAGGAGTTAGCACATACACATAGCCCTGTGAATACAGGGAGCTTTTCTATGAGAGAGGGTTTTTTGTTTGTTTTGTTTTGTTTTGTTTTTTCCCTACCTTAAAACTCTGCTTATGATAGGCAAGCAATGGAGGACTGGCTCCATGGGCTGCTGGCAGCAAATTTGGTGAGAGCCATCTGTGGCATAATCTAAATTAATTCATGTATCCCCTTAGGTACTCTTTTGTTCCAAACTCAATTCCAGGCTTTGGGTTGAAACCATAGGAGGGAAAACTGGATTTAAGGGATGCAGAGGCAGGCAACAACAGAAGATGGGGCACAATGCAGGTGAGCATGACTAATTCCTACTGGATAGGCCCTCCCACTTCGTGGATGAAGGTTATACTTGCATCCATGGCATAGACAAGATCTAGGAACTCAAAAGTTACTGACAGCAGGGAAGAGGCAGTGCATGGGCAAATATGGATAATTCCCACCCCTTAGGCCTCACTGTTAACATGGGTGAAAGCTGTGTTGGTATCCATGGGTGGCACCCTACTGAGGTCACCAGGACTTGGGGATATAAAATGGGAGAAAGAAGGAGGATTCCTCTTTTTCTCTCCCTCACATACTCTGGGTATTTGCTTGGAAGATAAAGGAACTAGGAATTCCTTGTTCCCCTCTTTCTAGATGGGTAACCAATCATCTTCAGTATGTATTTTTCTCAAATACCTCATGAATCCCTGGGACTCCTTTGGATAAAACACATTCTTTTTTCTCCTCTGTTTTCCTTTTGCAGATGAGTAATTATGTCCCTGTACCACAGGACAAGACACTCCTCCTCAGATGCATACCCAAATTGGGAAAAATTAATTTCTTTAAACTTTAAACTACTTGGCTTAAAACTGAACTAAGGGGAAGGGAATGCAGAAGCCCGACATGCCGGCAAAAGTGTAAAAGTTCTTACCAGTCAGACTTCAGGTCTCCCTCTCCCTGTGCAAACCAGTTGAATGAATAATATAATCACTGTTTATATCCTCTGTAAAGTTTTAATTAATAAAAAAAGGATTTAAGAGGCTAGTCTTAAGCTGTGGTGAATCTGTTGTGCTTTGTGCTAAGAATTTGTCTTTCTCTATCTTTCTATCAGAAAGAGGAGTACCTTAGGATAGAATGCATCCCTAGAAATCAATAAGCCCTCTATTCAAGCCAGCCCAGCAAACTGGTCAGTAACAAACTTTGCTGCAGGTCTCCATCTTGCTTTATGTCCTTGGGAGCATAACCTGTAACAACATGGCAGTACTTTGTTTTGGTCTCTGCCATTTTACAATGGTGACCTGGGTTCAATCCTGGCTTAGGGAATGAGTACTTTTTGGTTAATATCTGTGTGACTTTTGTCATTTGCTGATTCTCTTCCCCTGCATGAACAACTTATAGCTTCCTTTCTTAAATCTTCCTTCCTCTGAAATACCTTTAAAGATTCTGGATTTTGTAAAATCTGCTTACCACCTCTTTGAAAGTACCCTGTACACTTGCTGTTAAGTCATAGCCTTAGTTGAGACTTGTTGGTTTCACCTGTGGTTTCTGACTCACAATTTAATATAAGGAAGGAGGCCTGGAGAGGGCCAAATTCTACTGACTGATGTCCAGCCCTTAGAAAACACTTGTTGATCAACAGTTTTGCTACTCTACTCATTAGGTGTAGCTGTTAGAGAATAAGAAATTGATTAAAATTGCTGGGCAAGAATGGGAAAAATGATTGGCTTACTGTGAGATACAAGAGAAAAAGATCAGCAGGTGGCAGTGTGTGTGAAAGCTGTTTTCTAAATAAAATAGAAAGCATTTCTAGGTCTACTTCCAAGAGAAAAGTAGCTGATGGAAGTCATACATTCCAACACAATGGGCCTGGGGAATAATATTTTTTAGATTAAAAAAATTGCTTATTTTTTTCCATTTGCAGTGGAAAAAATCTTGTTTTAAAGAATACATTAAGAGGCCCTAAACCACATTTTCTTTTTTTTTTTTTTTTTTTTTGAGATGGAGTCTTGCTCTGTCGCCCAGGCTGGAGTGCAGTGGTGCGATCTCGGGTCACTGCAAGCTCCGCCTCCCAGGTTCACGCCATTCTCCTGCCTCAGCCTCCCAGTAGCTGGGACTATAGGTGCCTGCCACCACGCCTAGCTAATTTTTTGTATTTTTAGTAGAGACGGGGTTTCACTGTGGTCTCGATCTCCTGACCTCGTGATCCACCCACCTCGGCCTCCCAAAGTGCTGGGATTACAAGCGTGAGCCACCGCGCCCAGCTCACATTTTCAATTAAGTGGTTTAGAAGACTAGTAGGGAAGCAAAATATACCAATTTCAGAAACTAATTTTATTCAGTCTCAAAATTCCATTATGATAGTACTTTCTCTGAAATTAAATTTAAAAAAGAAACTCTTTATTAAAAGAGAAATAAAATAAATCTTATGTATACTCACAAATATTTCATTTCCTGAGAAAATACACAATAAAATTTGTGTTTTATTTTTTAGCCAAATAATTTTTCTTTAATTTACATTTATGCAAAGTAGCAAGCCCACAGCTGATCCAATTCTCTCATTTTAAAGAGAAAAACCAGTTAGAAGTGAAATGTTTTCTCAAATCGCAAAATGAAGTAATACAACTGAAACTCTAGAATGTGAATTCACAGTTCTTTTTACTGAAAATACTAAGTTCAAATGAGATTTTTTTAAAAGTGTTGCTTTGTGTCTATAGCCAGCAGATGATGGCTACTAATTATAATTTTATATATTTTAATTTACACATTATTTGCATTCGATCATATTTCAGATACAAACTGTAAATCCAAGCATACAATGTAAAATGAATATTTTCATTAAATCTTCTCCAGTAGAATTTTAAATATAATTGTCCAGACACCTCTGAAAATACGCCACAGATAATTTTATCACAAGAAAAGTGTGACAATTTAAAGTAAAGAGTAAGGCTCTTTTACCCACTTCTCAGAATTCAGAGCTATGATTCTAAGAGACTTGAATGGTGGGACTCAGTATAGCTATAAGCTATAATCAGGGTTAAAGGGGAAAATCAATATAACAGTTCCTAAAATTAGGGAGACAAATAGTAGTCATAAAATAAACAGTCTCTGGAGAACAGATGTGAATTATTTGTCAAGCACACAACACATTTTCAGGATAAAATTGTGCAGACTACAATAGTAGAACAGAGTTTCCTCTGGAGTAGTAGCACAATTGAGAACTACAAAGAATTGACAATTTAGCTTGAGCAAATCTGAATCGTATTCAAATGCATTTCTTCTGTTGATAAAAACACATTCCTTACCATTAAGGAGCTCATAGTCTAGTTGGGAGGCTAATGCATTTGAAATAGTAATGGACGTTTTCTTCCTTTTCTAGTGTTTCTAACTCTCCCCTCCATTTGTGCAATAATATGATCTTATAACATACAAGCTTCAAAGAAGATTTATTACTGTAGAGTATGTAAATGTTTTTCAAAAGCCTAGCCTGTGAGGGAACTCAGAGCAAAGAAATCCAATGAGTTAGAGCTAAATTCCCTGACTTCAAGACAGAATATAAATTCCCTAGGTTCCAAGGAGGGAAACTTGACTGAACAGGAAGGGAGGAGACAATTGGGGTTGGCAGGGATGAAAGATCTATAGAGCTTAACGTGGGGTAACCAGATCTTCAGGGGTTCTGCTGGCAGGAGTTGAATCAGCCACCTTGCCTCTAGCTCTGGTCCAATTTAGATCACCTTAATCTACAACCTGTCTGATAGCCTCACTGGGCAGCTGCCTACCATTGTGAGGGCTGTGGACTCCACAATTCTGGGGAGTTACTACTCAAATAAATTACAATATGAATGCCACTCCCTGAGGTTTGTCACCATGCACAACAACCCTAAAAGTCTCATGGGTGCCAATGTAGCCCTTAAAGATTGCCCAGTTTCTATCCACAGCACATTGCCTATGGTTAAAAATCATGTTATGTGTCCTTTCAGGTGGCATCTGGTGAGCTTTTTCTTTGGTGACAACCAGCAACACCTCATCCCTTGACCATCCAGTAGGCTGTCTGTGCCCTAAAACTTTATTGACTACTTGAGCCATCATCCAATTTAATTTCAGTTCAACATTCAAAGACACATACAGCTATACAATTTTGTAATGCTGTTATAGAATTAAGAACAAGATGGAAAAAAATGCACAGGAAGGAACTTTACCTTGTGTTAGTGATAAGAGATTAGGGAAATTTTTAAGAAAAATTGTGGAAAGATCAGGGAAATTTTAAAAAGAATTATCATCTGAATTGAGTTTTCAATCTTGATAAAGTTTTGCAGCTTGCCAGCATTTAATTCTATAATTAACAATTGTTATAACATTTTTATGTGCCAAACATTGTTCTAAATGTTTTGGAAGAGAATAGTATGAAATAATAACGTGGCCTTAAAGAGAAAGGAACAAGTAGTAATTAAAAGTGCAGTCTCTGGGGCTGGGTTACCTAGATTTGTATTCTGGCATCCACTTCTTAATAGCTCTGAAATCTTAGGCAAGTTTCATGTCCTCTTTGTGCCTTAGTTTTCTCATCTATAAAATCTAACTACATAAGATATATAAAAAACATGCAAATCAAACCTCTAATGATAAAAACTATCATGTCTAGAATGAAAAATGCATCCAATAAGATAAACAATGAATTGGGCTTTGCAGAATGATATGGTTTCACTGTGTCCCCACCCAAATCTCATCTTGAATTGTAGCTCCCATAATTCCCATGCGTTTTGGGAGGGAACCAGTGGGAGATAATTGAATCATAGGGGCAGGTCTCCCATACTGTTCTCGTGGAACTGAATAAGTCTCATGAGACCTGCTGGTGTTATAAGAGGTTTCCCCTTTTGCTTGTGTCTCTAATTCTCTCTTGCCCACGGCCATGTAAGACATGCCTTTTATCTTCTGCCATGATTCTGAGGCCTCCCCAACCACGTGGAACTGTTAGTCCATTAAACCTCTTTTTTTTTTCTTTTTTATAAATTACCCAATCTCAAGTATGTCTTTATCAGCAGTGTGAGAATGGACTAATACAGTAAATTGGTACCAGTAGAGTGGGTCGCTGCTGTAAAGATAGTCAAAAATGTGGACACCACTGTGGAACTTGGTAATATGTGGAGGTTGGAACAGTTTGGAGGACTCAGAAGAAGATAGGAAAATGTGGGAAAGTTTGGAATTTCCTAGAGACTTATTGAATGCCTTTGACAAAAATGTTGATAGTGACATGAAAAATAAGGTCCAGGCTAACGTGATCTCAGATGGAGATGAGAAGCTTGTTGGGAATTGTAGTAAAGAGGATTTTTGCTATGTTTTAGCAAAGAGACTGGCAGCATTTTGTCCCTGCCCTAGAGATTTGTGGAACTTTGAATATGAGAAAAATGATTTAGGGTATCTGGTGGAAGAAATTTCTAAGCAGCAAAGCATTCAAAAGGTGACTTGGGTGTTGTTAAAAGCATTCAGTTTTAAAAGGGAAATAGAACACAAAAGTTCAGAAAATTTGCAGCCTGATGATGCAATAGAAAAGAAAACCTATTTTTCTGAAGAGAAATTCAAGACACCTGCATAAATCTGTATAAGTAACAAGCCAAATGCTAATTGCCAAGCCAATGGGGAAAATGTCTCCAGGGTATGTCAGAGACCTTTGCAGCAGCCCCTCCCATCACAAGCCCAGAGGCCTAGGAGGAAAATATGATTTTGTGGGCCAGGCCCAGGGTCTCCATTCTGTGTGCAGCCTAAGGACTTGGTGCCCTGCTTCCCAGCTGCTCTATCCATGGCTAAAAGGGGCCAAGGTACAGCTCAGGCAGTGGCTTCAGAAGGTACAAGACCCAAGCTTTGGCAGCTTCTATGTGGTGTTGAGCCTTTGGGTATATGGAAGTCAAGAATTGAGGTTTGGGAACCTCCACCTAGATTTCAGAGGATGTATGGAAATGCCTGAATGCCTAGGCAGAAGTTTGCTGCAGGGGTGTGATCCTTAAGGAGAACCTCTGCTAGGGCAGTGCAGAAGGGAAATGTAGTGTCAGAGGCCCCACACAGAGTCCCTACTGGGCCACTGCTGAGTGGAGTTGTGAGAAGAAGGTCACCGTCCTCCAGACCCCAGAATGGTAGATCCACTGACACCTTGTACTGTGCACCTGGAAAAGCTGCAGACAATGCCACCCATGAAAGCCAGGAGGGAGGCTATACTCTGCAAAGCCACAGGGGTGATCTGTCCAAGGCCGTGGGAGCCTACCACTTGCATCAGGATGACCTGGATGTGAGACATGGAGCCAAAGGAGATCATTTTGGAGCTTTAAGATTTGACTGCCTTGCTGGATTTTGGACTTCTGTGGGGCCTTTCTCTCCTTCGTTTTGGCCAATTTCTCCCATTTGGAATGGGCATATTTATCCAATGCCTGTACCTCCATTGTATCTAGGAAGTAACTAACTTGCTTTTGATTTTACAGGCTCATAGGCAGAAGGGACTCACCTTATCTCAGATGAGACTTTGGACTGTGGACTTTTGAGTGAATGCTGAAATGAGTTAAGACTTTGGGGGACTGCTGAGAAGGCATGATTGGTTTTGAAATGTGAGGATATGATATTGGCGGGGGGCAGGGGAAGAATAATATGGTTTGGCTGTGTACACACCCAAATCTCATCTTGAATTGTACTCCCATAGTTATCATGTGTTGGGAGGGACTCAGTGAGAGATAATTAAATCATGGGGATGGTTTCCCCCATACTGTTATCATGGTAGTGAATAAGTCTCATGAGATCTGATGGTTTTATAAGGGGTTTCTGCTTTTGTTTCTGTCTAATTCTTTCTTGCCACCATCAAGTAAGAAATGCCTTTTGCTATGATTGTGAGGCTTCCCCAACCACATGCTACTGTGAGTCCATTAAACATATTTTTCTCCCCAATCTCGCATATGTCTTTATCAGTAGCATGAAAATGGACTAATACACCAACGTAAAGAAATTTAAAAAGCAATCCAGAGTATGAATGAAAAATTTTCCAGAGAGATAGATATCATAGAGAAAAACCAATCAGATCGTTTGGAAATAAAAGACACACCTAGGGAAATACAAAACGCAATGGAAAGTTTCAACAATAAACTAGAAGAAGTAGAAGAAAGAATTTTGGAGGTCAAACACGAGGCTTTCGAATTAACCCAATGAGACAAAAATAAAGAAAGAGAGAATCAAAAGAAATGAAGAGTCTCCAAGAAATATAAGATTATGTAAGATGGTCAAACCTAAGAATAATTGGTGTTCCTGAGGGAGAAGAGTAGTCTAAAAGTTTGGAAAACATATTTGTGGGAATAATTGAAGAAAACTTCCCTGGCCTTGCTAGAGATCTACATATCCAAATACAAGAAGTTCAAAGAATGCCTGGGAAATTCATTGCAAAAAGATCATCACTAAGGCAGATGGTCATCAGGCTATCCAAAGTCAACATGAAGGAAATAACTTTAAGAGATGTGAGAAAAAGGCATCAGATAACCTATAAAGGAAAACTTATCAGACTAATAGCAGATTTCTCAGCAGAAACGTTACAGGCAAGAAGGAATTTGGGTCCTATCTTTAGCCTCCTCAGATAAAATAATTGTCAGGCAAGAATTTTGTATCCAGCAAAACTAAGCTTTATAAATGAAGGAAAGGCAAATTCTTTTTCGGACAAACAAATGCTGAGGGAATTTGCCACTACCAAACCAGCATTATAAGAAATGCTAAAAGGAGTTCTAAATCTTGAAACAAAAGTTCTAAATCTAGTAAAATACACCAGAATAGAAGCTCCTTAAAGCATAAATCTCACAGGTCCTATAAAACAATATTATAATGAAAATAACATCAAAGTATCTAAGTAACAACTATTATGATAACTAGAATAGTACCTCACATTTAAGTATTAATGTTGAATGTAAATGGCCTAAAATCTTCACTTAAAAGATACAAAATGGCAGAATGAATAAAAACCACCAACCAATATCTGCTGTCTTCAGGAGACACACTTAACACTAAGGACTGAAATAAACTCAAGATTAAGGGGTGGAGAAAGATACTCCATGCAAATGAAAACCAAAAGCAAGCAGGAGTAGCTATTCTTATATTAGACAAAAGACTTTAAAGCAACGATAGTTAAAAAAAGACAAAGAAGGACATTGTATAATGACAAAAAGACTAGTCTATCCTAAGTTTATGTGCAACTAACCACTGGAGATCCAAGGTTTATAAAACAATTACTGCTAAACCTGAGAAATGTGATAGATGGCAACACAATAATAGTGGGGTTCTTCAATACTCCACTGATAGCACTAGACAGATCATCAAGACAGAATATCAACAAGGAAATAATGGACTTAAACTATACCTTAGAACAAATGGAGCTAACAGGTATTTACAGAATGTTCTACCCAACAACAATAGAATATACATTCTTCTCATCAGTACCTGAAACATTCTGCAATGTAGATTATATGATAGGCCACAAAACAAGTCTCAATAAATTTAAGAAATTCAAAATCCTATAAAGTATCTTCTCAGACAGTGGAGTAAAACTGGAAATCAACGCCAAAAGAAACCCTTAAAACTACACAAATACATGGAAATTAAATAATCTCCTCTTGAATATTTGAGTTAACAAGACGGAAATTAGAAAATTCTTTGAAATGAATAAGAGTGACCACAACTTATTAAAATCTCTAGGATGCAGCAAAAGCAGTGCCAAGAGAAAAGTTAATAGTGTTAAATGTCTACATCAAAAAGTCTGAAAACGCACAAATTGACTACCTAATTTCACACCTCAATGAACTAGAGAAACAACCAAATCCAAACCCAGCAGAAGAAAAGAAATAACAAAGATCAGAGCAAAACTAACTGAAACTGAAACATATATACAAAAGATAAATGAAACAAAAAGCTGGTTCTTTGAAAGAATAAACAAAATTGATAGATGATTAGTGAGATTAACCACGAAAAGTAGAAGATCAATATAAGCTCGATTAGAAATGAAACTGGAGACATTACAACTGACACCACAGAGATACTAGAGATCATTCAAGGCTACTATGAATATCTCTATATGCACAAACTAGAAACTCTAGAGGAAATAGATAGGTTCCTGGAAACATACAATCCTCCTAGATTAAATTAGAAAGAAATAGAAACCCTGAACAGACCCATGACAAGCAGTGAGATCAAATCCATATTTAAAAATTGTCAGCAAAATTGCCCATCAGATGTATTCACAGCTGAATTCTACCAGACATTCAAAGAATAATCGGTACTGGCTGGGTGTGGTAGCTCATGCCTGTAATCCCAGCAATTTGGGAGGCCAAGGCGGGCCAATCACCTGAGGTCGGGAGTTCGACACCAGCCTGACCAACATGGAGAAAACCTGTCTCTACTAAAAATAAAAAAAATTAGCTGGGTGTGGTGGCGCATGCCTGTAATCCCAGTTACTTGGGAGGCTGAGGCAAGAGAATCGCTTGAACCTGGGAGGTGGAGGTTGCAGTGAGCCGAGATCGCGCCATTGCACTCCAGCCCGGGCAACAAGAGTGAAACTCTGCCTCAAAAAAAAAAGAAAAAAGGAAGAAGAAGAAGAGTTGTTACCAATCCTACTGAAATTATTCCAAAAGATTAAGAAAGAGGAAATCCTCCCTAAATCATTCTATAAAGCCAATATTACCCCAATACCAAAACAAAGAATGGACATAACAGAAATAGAAAACTGCAGATCAATATCCATGATGAACATAGATGCAAAAATCCTCAAGAAAATATTGGCTAACCAAATTCAACAGCAAACTAAAAAGACAATACATCGTGATCAAATAGGTTTCATCCCAGGGATGCAGAGATAGTTTAATATATGCAAGTCAATAAATGTGATACATCACATAAACAGAATTAAAACCAACCATAAGATCATCTCAACAGACACAAAAAAATCATTTGATAAAATACAGCACCTCTTTATGATATAAAACCCTCATCGAAATAAGCATAGAATGGACTTACTTCAAAGTAATAATAGCTATATATGACTAACCCACAGCCAACATCATGCTGAATGGGGAAAATTGAGAGCATTCCCCATGAGAACTGGAACATGACAAGGATGCCCACTTTCACCACTTGTATTCAACATAGTACTGGAGGCCTTAGCCAGAGCAATCAGACAAGAGAAAGAAATAAAGGGCATCCAAATTGGAAAAGAGGGAGTCAAACTGTCACTGTTCATTAGTGATATGATTGTACACCTAGAAAGCCCTAAAGAGTCATCAAAAAAGCTCCTAGATTTGACAAACTAATTCAGTAGTCTCAGGATACAAAATCAATGTGCACAAATTAATAGCACTGCTATACACCAACAACAACCAAGCTGAGAATCAGTAAATAATTCAATCCCTTTTACAACAGCTGCCAAAAATAAAATACTTAGGAATGCACTTACCCATTGAGATGAAAAATCTCTACAAGGACTGCTGAAAGAAATCACAGAGGACACAAACAACACATGCCATGCCCCTGGTTAGAAATAATCAATACTGTGAAAATGACCATACTGCCAAATCAGTCTACAAATTCCATGCAATTTCCATCAAAATGCCACCATCATTCTTCACAGAACTAGAAAAAACAATCCTAAAACTCATATGGAAACTAAAAAGAACCTGCATAGCCAAAGTAATGCTAAGCAAAAATAACAGATATGGAGGCATCACTCTACCTGACTTCAAATTATACTCCAAGGCTATAGTTACCAAAACAGCATGCTACTGGTATAAAAATGGGCACATGGATAAATGGAACAGAATATAGAACCCAGAATTAATGCCAAATACTTATAGCCAACAGATATTTGACAAAGCATACAAAAACATAAAGTGAGGAAAGACACCCTATTCAATAAATGATTCTGGGATAACTGGCAAGCCTCATGTAGAATAATAAAACTGGATCCTCATCTCTCATCTCATGCAAACATCAACTCAAGATGAATCAAAGACTTAAACCTAAGCCATGAAACCACAAAAATCCTAGATAATTACATCAGAAAGACTCTTCTGGACATTGGCTTAGGCAAATAATTCGTGGTTAAGACCCCACAAGCATATGCAACAAAAAGAAAAATAAATAAATGGGACCTAATTAATCTAAAAAGCATCTTCACAGCAAATAAAATAATCAGTAATGTAAACAGACAACGCACAGATCGAGAGAAAATATTCACTTTCTATGCATCGGACGAAGGACTAGAATGCAGAATCTACAAGGAACTCAAACACATCATCAAGAAAAAAACAAATAATCCCATCAAAAGTGGGCAAAGGACATGAATAGAGATTTCTCAAAAGAAGATATGCAAACAGCCAACAAACATACAAAAAATGTTCAACTCATCATCTGGGAAATGCAAATTAAAACCATAATAAGATACCACCTTACTCCTGAAAGAATGGCCATAATTAGAAAGTCAAGAAAACAATAGATGTTGGCATGGATGTTGTGAAAAGGGAACACTTTTACACTGCTGGTGGGAATATAAATTAGTACAACCACTAAGGAAAACAGTATGGAGATTCCTTAAAGAATTATAAGTAGAACTATTGTGTGATCCAGCAATCCCACCACTGGGTATCTACCCAAAGGAAAAGAAGCCATTACATGGAAATAGATACATGCACACACATGTTTACAGCAGCACAATTAGCAATTGAAAAATATGGAACCAACCTAAGTGCCCATTGACCAGCAGTGGATAAAGAAAATGTGGTATATATACAACACAGAATACTACTCAGCCATAAAAAAGGATGAAATAATGTCTTTTGTAGCAATTTAAATGGAGCTACAGGCCATTATTCTAAGTGAAGTAACTCAGGAATGGAAAACAAAATATCATATGTTCTCATGTGTAAGTGGGAGCTAAACTATGAGCACACAAATGCATAAGAAAGATAATAATGGACTTTGGGGACTGTCAGGGAAAGGTTGGGAGGCAGCGAGAGACAAAAGACTACATATTGGGTACAGTGTACACCATTCAGGTGACAGGTGCACTAAAATCGCAGAAATAACCACTAAAGAACATATCTATGTAACCAAAAGCCACCTGTACCCCAAAAACTATTGAAAATTATAAAAATACATAAAAATGAAAAAACCACAATAAAGTACCACTACACACCTATTACAATGATTAAAATTAAAAACATTGGACATGTCAAAGGTTAGCAAATTGAAATGCAACTAGAACTCTCATACCCTGTTGGTGGGAATGTAAAATGTTACAATCACTTTGGGAAACAGTTTTGCAGTCTCTTAAAAAATTAAATACACATCTACCATATGACTCACCCTACCTTTTCCTTGGTATTTACCCCCCCCCAAAAAATAAAAGCACACATCCACACAAAGACTTGAACACAAAATTTTCATAAAAGCTTTATTTGTATGAGCCCCAAACTGGAGCTGACTCAAATATCCCTAAACAAGTGAATGAATAAGCAAATTTTAGGGCATTTAAACATTGGAATACTACTCAGCACTAAAAATATATGAACTACTGATACATGAAACAACATGAATGAATCTCAGAATAATCATGCTGAGTGAAAGAAGCCAGAGGAGAAAAGAATATACTCTATATGATTCCACTTGTATAAAATTTTAGAAAATGCCAACTAATTTATAGTGAAGGAAAACAGATTAGTGATTGGGTACAAGGTGGGCAAGGCAGGAGGCAGGCATGACAAAGGGGCATGAGGAAACCTTTGGTGGGTAACAGATAGGGTCATTATATTGATTGTGTTGATGGTATGACAGTGTATACTATGCCAACATGCAACAAATTATGCACTTTATGTGTAGTTTATGACATGTCAATTGTACCACAATAAAGCTCTTTTTAAAAATAAGAATTTATTGCAAGTCTAACATCATTCTTGTTAAAATATATAACGCGATCATGATAGCTTAGAAAGGCAGGGTAGAGACAGACTTATGCTTCACAGGGAACCTAAGTACAACAATTTTTCTACATTTACAAGAGAGAGACCCTCATTCATTCTACATATATGACAACAATATAAGGAGACACACAAATATGTAAAATTTACTTTTTGAATCATCTAGCAGTTAGAAAGGTAATATAATTCTCGGATAAGCATACTGGGTCTTCATTAAGTACAAAGATTTCTTCATTTTTCTCATATTAGCTCACTGAAAATTAAACACAAGCTACTGGTTCTGGCCTGTCATTCATTCTGCTGTTATTATGGGAGTTCTCAGCAGCTGGGGCCACAGAGGGCAAAGATGCCAACAATTTACATATCATATTAAGCATGTGATGACAGAATTGCTTGGCGACTTTAATTTTTATTCCAAATACATTCCAAAGGTGTAGGATAGAAAAAGAAAATGCACTTAATATGTTCCACAGGGAAATATACATTACAGAGCATTCAGGAAATTCCCCTGTTTAAAATAAATACATAACAGGAGGAGACTAAAAATTGTAATGGTGTTACTTTTAAGGAACAGAACTAAGAGGTGAGGAATGAAGAGGAAAGAAAGATCTATTTTTTGATATGGTTTTTTATATATTCTTGGAAGTTACTGTCATGTGCAGAAGTTACATTTTTAAGAGAAAACTAAATAATAAAAATTTTAAGATGCAGCACAACTCTGTCACTGAAATGCTTGTCCCAGGTCAATCCTCAGGAATGAATCTGCTACTAGGGCTCCTCTCTTCAGATCAAAATAATTATATATAGATAGATAGACATCACTATCTATGTCTATACATAGGCATATAGTAATATATATATCTATATGGAGACATAGTAATATTTATCTATATATACACAAATATAGATATTTAGTAATTATATATCTACATATAGACATATATAGTGATACACACACACATATATATATTATATATATATATATATATATCTTACTACTGTGTCTACCTATTCTATTTGACAAAATAAACTGGTGCATTACTTGCAATGATCACTAGGGAATGGTGGCTGACAACCTGTGACACGCCCCAACACCCCAACCCCCTATTGCCCACAGGCTATAATAGATTGTGAAAACATGGGTTGATCCAATATATTGGTTTTTTCATCTATAACTTGAGAAATATCTTTATTTTTATATAGTTGTGGCTAATTTACATTCACTTGGCATGTTTTAAAAATATTATATACAGCATTAATGTTAACTGCTTTCCATAATGAAACAAAATGTACAGTTATCAGTCTTCAAGAGTGTCATTGAAAGATACTTTCCTTTGTCATTTAGTAATTTAGTCACTTCGTATCCTATTTTTAAAAGCCTCCAAAATGTTAGCAGACATTCATTATCAGATCAGATACCTCTTACTTTCAATTATTTAGTTATCCCAAAGGAAGAATGGTATAAATGTTTTTGTATATGTCCTGATAAATTGTAATGGAGAAAAAAAAAACTACTTGATTAGACTCTTAGTTTACTCTCGTGCAAGCACCACAGGAAAAGCAGTATCTGTGTTTAAGTTAGTCATCTTGTTTTTAAAAAAGAAAGGGAAAGAACGTGAAAGATATATGTATAAATTATTCTTTACAAACCGGTATATATCAAATTTTATATGTAACAAAGCTATAATCTTTATAGTATCTGTAAACTCTCTTTAATATTAATATATTAACTTTATCTACAAGGTCATCAAAAAGACCCATAGAATACAAATTAAAATGGTCAATGGCTAAAGTCCTGAGAGCCATTATTGTACCAAATCTATTACCAATTATTCTGACATACCTGGTTTCAAATCCAGGCTTTATCACTGACTAAATCTGCAACTTTGAACAAGAAATATAATATCTATGATGTTCAATTTTCTCACCCATAAAATTGAGACAGTAATTCATAAAAATGGACTTATTGTAAGGTTTCAATAAAATGATATATGCGAGGTGCTGGTAGATGGTAGGTAACCAACTAATGTTCTTACCTTACCCTTCAGAGTTATAAGCAGCACTTATCTTAGCCAGTAGTTTTAAAAATGAAAGCATTGGCACTTCCCTTTCTGCTAATGTTCAGGTTTACCAAATTAGTTTGATTTAATTGGTTATTATGAGATCTAGAATATATATAGTTTTGCATTCAATAACTTGGAATAGCTGTTCCACACTATCCGTATAATGTAATTTTATGTTTAAAAACACAGCTCTTAAGTTATAAGTTGTATTTCTGTATGATAAAGCTTCTATCACCCAGAAAACCATTCAAGATCATTTGAACACACTGAAACCTTACAGAAATAATTGTACAGAATTAATGCTGAGAATTAGCACTATGAACATTCAGAGATTTTCATATTGTAGTGAAATAAAGACCATAAGTGATTAACTAGAAGCGAGAAAAAACATTTTATAAAAGTTTTCTGGCAATTAACTCTGCCAAAACACACTCAATAATCAAAAACACAATTTATAGATATTGGAAAGAAATATGCATATTAACAATCTTATAAAATTATAGAATCGTGTCATTCTTCATTCAACAAACTTTTATTTATTTATTTGTACCAGTACCAAGTTTTAGGGACCCTAGACTAGAAAGACATAACATTGTCCACAGAGAATCCACTTCCTAGTGGCTAAAGCTGTCAGACAGATAACTACAGTAGAGGATAACATGTTTTATAGAGGAAGACACTAGAGAGTGGTGTAGGAGCCCCTGAGAACAGGTGTGAGGAAATTTCTAGGGTCAGGATAGTACCTGAACTGAGTCCTTTCCTGAGTAGGAGTTAGCTAAGCCTGGATGCAAGGAAAGAGCTATTTAAGCAGACATTTGCACGGTGCTGCTAAATAAAGAATTGGCTTCTGGATGAGATGCTAATGAAATATTTGAAAATCTGCCTTGTTGATATAAACAAAGAAGCCTTAAAATGAAGCACAGTTTATCTGGAGCCCGACAGATTATTCCCTCCCCATCTTAAAACTGTAAATATGAGCTGCTAGAAAATGTCTGACTGACTGAAAATGTCATCACATGCAAATCAATTTTTATTAATCCAAAATTGTCAGTTGGCATATTTTAAGAAGTGGTATCAGCAACCACCAATAACCACTATAGGCTAGCAAAATTAGAAGATTTACTTCACAGAGAGTAAAGCTTGGAGTATGTTAACTAAAAAAAGAGTTTGCATCCAAATGAACTCATTAACAGGAACCTAGCAGCTGCCAGATTACTACTAAGAATGAAGAGGCTATTGAAATGTAAACCACAAGAGAAGAGAATTGGACAAGTGGTAAAAAGCACAATAATATTCTCCAAAAGAATTCCAAAACTACATCAACTGGCATTCCTAATTTAAAATAATGTTCCTTCTTTAAATATGAGAAGTTCCTATATTAAAACATAGACCCAGTTTGACTAAGCATTTTTTATATTCAGTAACTTGGGCTTCATATGCTTATTATATTTTGTATTCTAGATGCATTTTGGACTCAGAGCATCAGCCTTCATTAAACACTAAATCAATATAAGCGTTTTAACATCCCAGAGACATAGACATTGTGTTTATTAGATGAAGAATCATATTATTAAAGTTTGACATTTTACCACATCTCTGAGAAATCACCACTGGCACTTAGTAACAAATTTTAGTCTCAAAAAAAGATACGTTTATATGGGATGTTCCCATCTCCCAATATTGGTAGATTCCCTTTTATCTACAAATCATACCCATGAAATGTCAATTTGCTTTTCAACAACAAGATGACCAAAAGATCCCACAGTTGCCTCATCACATTTTATAATGCATATTCTGAGCATGTTTGTCATGTCAACTTTGCATATTTATTTTTAATACACAAGTATTCATTATTTGTCACCTTATAGAGACAAACTTTACCATAGAATCTAATATTATTCTAAATGCCAAATTAATAGCCCAAAGCACTATAAAAATTATTTGTTTACATTGGCCTGAGTCAAAGAATATGGTACAAATAAATTTTTTTATAAAAAAGGTAGGCGGCCGGGCGCGGTGGCTCACGCTTGTAATCCCAGCACTTTGGGAGGCCGAGGCGGGCGGATCACGAGGTCAGGAGATCGAGACCACGGTGAAACCCCGTCTCTACTAAAAAATACAAAAAAAAAAAAATTAGCCGGGCGCGGTGGCGGGCGCCTGAGGCTGAGGCAGGAGAATGGCGTGAACCCGGGAGGCGGAGCTTGCAGTGAGCCGAGATTGCGCCACTGCACTCCAGCCCGGGCGACAGAGCGAGACTCTGTCTCAAAAAAAAAAAAAAAAAGGTAGGCATATGGTGAAAAATTAGCCTTTTAGCTAAATTCCGTCCACGAGTCATGACTGTAGAAAAGAATGCAAAAAAAAAGACCATGGTTCTCTCTTCTTTGTAATGCCCTATAGCACCTGGTGCAATGTTCTGCAAGAAGCAAATAATCTATAATCATTAATAGTCCTTTGGGAGGAGGCTTCAAGATGGCTGACTAGAGGCACTGGACACTCATCTCCTACACAAACAAGAACCAAAGAGTGAGTAAATAATCACACTTAGAATAAAGCCTCTAAGAGAGAACATCGGTATTCAGCAGAGAAGTGACAGGAAACACTTAGGGAACTAAGAACACTTAGAGGCACCCAGCCTGATTAGGATTGTCTGGGAGCCCAGAGAGGCCCTCAATGTGGAGAAAGCATAAGAGGGATCCCCAGCAGTCCACATTCCCATCATGAATTCCTGCAATCCCAGCCACAGGAGAGCCCCTCAATCATTATGCACCCTGAGACTAGTATAGACAGCTGCCTAGAATCTGTGTGAAGGCATTATTCTTGAGAGAGAGTTCACGCTGAGTTCCACTCCCCACCCCCAAGACCCAAGCAGCTGCAGTATGATGCCATTTTGAAAGCCTGGCTCTTTCAAGACTGCATAATGCCTTGGGGTCCACAGCCCCTTCAACTCCACATCCCTGGAGCCCCCACTGATGTCCTCCTGTATATGCATGGAGGGCTGCAGTGATGCCAGTTGCACCCAGCAGTGCAGTCGGATTCCCACTCCAGCCCACACAGTGTCCAACACGCCGGAGAATAGGCAGTGCTGCACACCTTCCAGGCTGTCTCTGGGACAATGGGAGACAAGGCACGCATTTTGCAGAGTCTGAGAGCCACCTGCCGCGGGCTGCTGTCATTGACAGCAACCCTACACCCTCCTTAGCAGCAGGGCAAACACACAATTGCATGCACCTAGAGGACAGGCTCTCTCCTTTAGCCAACCCCCACCCAGGAGCCTAGGAATTGCCTCAGCCCCCTCACCACAGCCTGCACCATTGCACAACATCATAGGGTCCTGAAGACAGACTCTTACTGCATGATATCAGGCCCCCACCAGGGACCAAACTGTGCCCCCCAACTCCTGCCCCCCATTTGGGGATCCTGGCCCCACTGGTCACGCCAGCAGTCTCTTACCCCAGTTAGAATGGCTATTATCAAAAAGATAAAAAATAGCATGCTGGCAAAGCTGTGCAAAAAAGAGAACCCTGTTGGTGGGAATGTAAATTAATCCAGCCATTATTGAAAACAGTATGGCATTTCTCAAAAAAACTAAAAATACGACTACCATAATATCCAGTAATCCTACTACTGGCTGTTTATCCAAAGGAAAGGAAATCAGTTTAGTGAAGGGAGTTCTGCACATCCTGCACATCTATGTTTATTAGCGCTATTCACAATAGCCAAGATATGGAATCAACCTAAGTGTCCATCAGTGGATGAATGGATAAAGAAAATGTGGCATATATACACAATGGAATATTATTGGGCAATAAAAAAGAATAAAATATTGTCATTTGTAGCAACATGGATGGAACTCAAGTTGTGGTAAGTGAAATAAGCCAGACAAAGAAAGACACAAATTCCATATTCTTACTTATATGTGGGAGCTAAAAACTTGTTTTGTTTTCATGGTGAGAGAGAGTAGAATGACAGTTACTGGAGGCTGGGAAGTGTTGGAGGAAGAAGGATGATAAAGAGGTAGGTAAATGGGAATAAACATACAATTAGATAGAAGAAATAAGTTCTAATGTTTGATAGTGGAGTAGAATGACTAGCTAACTACGATGTATTTTATATTTCAAAATAGCTAGAGGAGAGTATTTGAAATGTTCCCAACATAAAGAAATGGTCAGTGCTCAATGTGATGAATATCCTAAATACCCTGACTTGATCATTACACATTCTATGCATGTAACAAATATTCACATGTACCCCATTGATATGTACAAATATAATGCATCAATTAAAAAATAGTCTACTGTTTAAACTTTTCTAATTTAAAAGTAAGCCCATAATCAGTCTCATGAAGGTCAAATGATTGGCAGGGTCCAATGATCTCAAATAAGAGTTGTTCAGAAGTTAGCCTAGAACTTGATCTTAACACTCTTATTTCTGCTAAATAAATAATAGAATAGAGACATTTGTAAATGTGACTGTCTTACTCTGAGGTATTGGAGAGTTACCCTGAAGGTCCACCATACACTGATTTATATAATTTGTATAAATTACAAATTTAATTTGTTTGAAACTGTGGCAGATCTTCTGACTGCTGAGCTCTCAGATGCAGCTATTTTGTTTTCATCTAGCCATCTTTGAATTAATTACTTTATAAGTATTTGTGATTTGGGAACTTTAAACAAGTCCTATGATATATCACTCACAAATATCTCCTGCTCATTTCCTCTCATCTTCCAAGCCCCTGCCACAACGACTAGTACTTGTGTACGCAGCCTGTTCTCAGTCATGTATTATAAATAAGAATCCCTCCTCCTTTCTCCACCCTCTCATGTCTACATTTACTGATAACAAGGAGTCATTTAAGAGGTTTAAACAGAGAAATAGCATGAACAGATTTATGTTTCATTAAGGTCACTTTGAAGGGTTGGTTTCTAATTAGGTTGAATGAGATACCTCTGTTTTATGCTTTCATTGTCCCATGAGCATATCTGCCAAAGATTTCAGGGACAACAAAGCCCAGATCTCCAATACTTGGGTTTTCTGTCTCCAAATTTAAGCTCTTTTAAAATATTTGGCCTCTTCAAGATGCTTTACTCAAAATTACATGATTCCAGTATTTTCACTAATATCAGAAGAAACTTCCTTTTCCAGGAAAAAAAATAGATTAACAGAATGGATTTACCATCCTTTCTGAAAAATCTTTAAATAGACAAAGTATATGATATGGTAGTTCTCGATACATATGTGAAAAACAGTGATTCCTAAGAGACAGGGAACAATGTGAGCCCTACAATTGCCCCAGGTTAGTGCCTAAAGAGAGTTTCATAGGCTATGATTCAGTGAGGGAGAACTTACACTGGAGAGACTTACAGGTAAGATAATGCTAGGAATCCAGGCTGACCAAGTCAGCTAGTGGTCACAGAGAGGCAAAGAGAGGAGAGAGCTGCCAAAAGACAGGGGATACCAAGGTCTGAGGAGGGTGCCCCTCACATCATTAGCTGAGTACTGATTGGAGCATGGACATGAGGAATCTACCAAGGCCAAGAAACATTAATCCTAGAATAAGTATGGCTCTAAGTCTACTTAACAAAGCTTAAGAGTAAGACTCAAAAGAACCAAACTGTTTCCAAGTAACTAAACTGTGTCCCACAATAAAACTCAATGATACTTTCATAAATACAAATATATCCAGCACCCAAAATTTGCAATGTATGGTATCCAGTAAAAAATTAACAAGCACGTAAAGAAGTAAATTTCATCCATAATACTCAAAAAAGTCCGTTGAAATTGACCTAAAAATTACAAACATGATAGGATCAGTAGACGAGAACAATATAACAGTTGTTATAACTGCATTCCATATTTTCAAGAAACTAGAGAAAGAACTGAGTGTATTAATTGGAGATATGGAAGATACAAAAATCCACTCAAATCAAACTTCTATAGATGAAAACTACGGTGATGAAAAATACAAAACCACTGTAAATATAAAGACGCAAATGTATCAAAAGTAAAAAGACTGACCACAGTGAGATACTATCTTACACCTGTTAAATTAGCTATTATCAAAAAGAAGAAAGATAACAAGTGTTGGCAAGGATGTAGAGAAAAGGGAACACTTAAGCACTGTTGGTAGTATTGTGAATTAGTACAGCGATTTTGGAAAAAAGTATGGAGTTGCCTCAAAAAAACTAAAAATAGAGCTACCATATGATCCAGCAATCTCACTACTGGGTGTACCCGAAGAATTAAAATCAGTATGTTAAAGAGATGTCTGCACTCCCATGTTCATTGTAATATTATTCACAATAGTCAAGATATAGAAACAATAGAATTGTTCATCAGTGGATGAATGGACTTTAAAAATGTTTACATTTACAATGCAATACTATTCATCCTCTATCAAACAAGAAATTCTGTCATTTGTGACTTCATGGATGAACCTAGAGGACATTACGTTAAATGAAATAAATGAGGCACAAAGAGAAAAATATCATATGATCTCACTTATATGTGGAATCTAAAAACGTCAAACTCAGAAGTAGAAAGTAGGATGGTGGTTATCAGAGGCTGAGCGTGGAGAGGTGGACAGAGAAAGGAGAGATGTTGGTCAACAGCCAAGTTTCAGTCAGATAGGAGGAATAAGTTCTGCTGTTCAATTGCACAACATGATGACTATAGTTAATAATAAAATAAATATTTTGCTATACTTCAAAATAGCAAAAAGAGAAGATTTTAAATATTCTTTCCATAAAAAATGATAAATATTTGAGGTGATGGTTATACTAATTCACTTAATTATTCCAAATGTTTACATGTGTTGAAACATCACATTGTACCATATATATATACACATATACACACATATATATGTGTGTATATATATGTGTGTATATATATGTGTGTATATATATATGTGTATATATATATATATAAATTTGGCATTAAAAATAAAAAGGAGAACCAATAATATCAAAAATAATTAAGATATTTATCATTTTAATAAAATTATTGCCTTAATAATTTCTTTAAAAGGTTATAACTCTTAAAATCTCACAAAGTAAGAGGTTTTTACTTCTAATATTTATTTTCAGTGACAGGCAATGAAACAATGGAGGCAAATTCATCACCTCATAATCCTAGCGCTCTTTGCTTTGTGATTTATCAGCAAATTAGGCATCTGTTAGCATCCAGTGAAAACTTTGAATGAGAGAATTCAGTAGAACTAAAAAACTGAATATCTATTCAGAAATACAACTAGTATGACATTTTGACGGATGCTTTCTGAACTTAACATACACAAGTAAATCAATTTCCCTTTATTATCCATAAACATTGCGTAAAACTAGATGTTTCACTGTTTACCAACCTTGATTTGTAATTTTTATGCAAAGTATATTCATACACATAATCCTAAACTACTCAACTACAAATTATTAGAGAGACAAAGATATGAAATGTCATCATAAAGAGAAACACAACATTAATCTCTTCAACAAGAAATATTCAAGCTTATAAAAAAAGATAGTGTAAGAAAAGATCAAATATTTATACAGAATTAGGATGACAGATGGACACAGCATTATAATTTAAAAGTATGCATATAATTACATACAATTTACTATTTCTAAATGTGTTTTTTCCTTAGAAGGTTTTTAGCTATAAACAAAATGCTTTCCAAAAAGGACTTGAATAATATTTTCTCACTATAATCACCACCATTTTGAGGTGTTTTGGTAACTTTTAAAATAAAGAACCTATGGTAACACTAGATTAAACCCTTGGTTCAAGGTCCCATGAAGAGTTAACTGGTTCATTATTTATTCTGTCATTCAGTCATTTAAACATTTATTAAAGACCACTGAATCCAAAGAACGGTGTTAAGAACTAAATAAATACTTGAATCAAACACAGTTGACCTACTAGTGGTTACATTTAAGATAAATAAAAATTCAGTCTCATGGACTTTTATATAATGGTCTTTTGTTTATCATTTTCATCTTCCTTTATATCACCTTCATGCAAAAAAACATAGTTTTATTGTCTCCGCTGATAATCATATCCAAACCTTGTTATTTTTTTATCAAAGATTTAATTTTTAATGTTTAGATTTTAATGAAAGATTCTTTTATTCACCAGCTTTATTAAGGTATAACTGACAAAAACTTTATATATTTGTCTGAGCTTGTTTGGGCTGCTATAACAAAGTACCGTAGACTGAGTGGCCTACAAACTACAGAAATCTATTTTCACTGCTCTGGAGGCTAAGAAACCCAAGATCAAGACACCAGAGGACTGTGTCTGGTGAGGAGCCACTTTCTGGTTCATGCAGAGCACCTTCTAGATGTGTCCTCATATAGTGGAAGGGCAAACCAGTCCCTTGAAACATCTTTTATAAGGAAACTAACTCCTAATCAGATTCCAAAGATCTACCTCTGAATAATATCACATTGGTGATTGGGTTTCAACACATGAATTTTGGAAGGGACACAAACATTCAGACCATAGCAATATTTAAGGTGTACAATGTGATGTTTTGACATATGTGTTCATTGTAAAATTGACATATTTCCCAATTTTTTCTGTACCCTAGTCCCTGGAAAACACCATGCTATTCTGCTTCTGTGAATTCAATGTTTTTAGATCCTATTTATAAACGAGATCATGCAGTATTTGTCTTCCTCTGTCTGGAATATTTCAACTAGCATAATGTCCTCTGTGTTTAATCATGTTGTCATTAATTCTTAAGGCTGAATAGTATTCCACTGTGTGTACCTATTCGTCTATCGATCAACTCTTGGGTTGTTTCTGCATCTTGGCTATTGTGAATAATGCTGCATGAACATTTCAGAGCAAATATCTATTGGAAATACTGATTTGATTTCCTTTGGTTATATAGTCATGCACCACAACAGGATGTTTCAATCAATGATGCACAACATATATGACAGTGGTCCTATAATATAATGGAGTAAAAAATTCCTGTCACCTAATGTCATAGCTATTGTAATGTTACAGTGCAATGCATTACTCACATGTTTATGGTGATACTGGTGTAAACAAGCATACTGCACTGACAGTCATATAAAATGTAGCACATACAATTATGTATGGTACATAATACTTGGTAATAAAAAAATGACTATACTACTGGTTTATTTCTTTACTATACTTCTTATTGCTATTTTAGAGTATACCCCTACTTATTTTTTTAAAAGTTAACTTTACAGCAGCCTCAGGCAGGCCCTTCAGGACATATTGCAAAAGAAGGCATTGTTTTATAGGAAACGAAGCTCATGTGAGCTATTGTCCCTGAAGACCTTCCACTGGGACAAGATGTGGAGGTGCAAGACAGTGATATTGATGATCCTGACCCCGTGTAGACCTAGGCTAGTGTGTGCATTTGTCTCCTAGTTTTTAACAAAAGTTTAAAAAGCAAAAAATGTAAACGAAAAATTAAAAACGTTTATAGAATATAGGATATTCTATATAGGATATAAAGAATATTTTTCTACAACAATACAATGTGTTTGTGTTTTAAGCTAAGTGTTATTATGAAAGTCAAGAAGTTTCAAATGAATTTAAAAGTTTATAAAGTGAAAAAGTTACAGTAAGCTAAGGTTATTATTGAAGGAGAATATTTTGGTATAAATTTAGTATAACTTAAGTGTACAGTCTTTATATAGTCTATAGTAGTATATAGTAATGTCCTAGGCCTTCACATTCACTCATCACTCACTGACTCACCCTCAGCAGCTTCCAGTCCTGAAAACTCCATTCATGGTAAGTGCCCTATACAAGTGTACATTTTTTATTTTTTTAAAACTTTAAAAAATTTCATTGAAGTTTCGTATACACACAGAAAAATGTGCCTAAGTGTCAGCTCTGTGAATTTTCACAAAATGAACACATGTGTAACCAGGATCAACAGAGTGTTACCAGCACCCAGAAGTCTCCTAGTCACTATCCTAACCCCTAAGTCACTTTTCCTGACTTCTAACAACATGAATTTGTTTGTGTCTTTTTGTGTTTCATACATATGGAATCATATGCTACCTGTATATATTGTTGTGTCTGGCTTCTCTTACTTAACATTTTGTTTGTGAGAGCCATCCATATTAAGGCATATAGTTGTAGTTCAGCCCTTATTTTAGAGACAGAGTCTTTGTCACCCAGGCTGGAGTACAATGCCAGTGGCATGAGTATAGCTCACTGTAGCCTCGAACTCCTGGGCTCAAGTGACCTACCCACCTCAGCCTCCCAAGTAGCTGGGACTTGCAGGTCTGTGCCACCACACCGGGCTATGTTTTGTTTTTTTGTTTTTGTTTTGTTTTGTAGAGCTGGGGCCTTGCCATTGCCCAGGCTTGTCTGGAACTCCTTGCCTCAGGATTCTCCCAGCTTGGACTCCCAAAGCACTGGTACTACAAGTATGAGCCACTGTCCCCAGCCCCCATTTTTTAAAATCTTTTATATCATATTTTTATTGTATCTATGTTTAGGTTTGCTTAGATACACAAATGCTAACTGGTGTGTTACTATTGCCTATAGTATTAAGTACATGCTTTGCGGGTTTGTAGCCTAGAAGCAATAGGCTGTACCATACAGCCTAGATGTGTAGTAAGCTATACTACCTAGATTTGTGTAAGTTCACTTTATTATGTTCACACGATGACAAAACCACCTAATGACACATTTCTCAGAACATATTCCCATTGTTATGTGACATGTTACTGAATACTCAAAAGTAGAATTGCTAGATCATATGGTAGTTCTATTTCTAATTTTTAATGAATTTCTGTACTGTTTTCTGTAATAGCTGTGCCAATTTACATTCCCATCAACAGTATACAAAGGTCCCCTTTTCTCTACATCCTTGCCAACACTTGACTTTTGTCTCTGATTGTAGCCAGCCTAACAGGTATGAGGTGATAGCTCCTTGTGGTTAGTTTTTTTTCTAACATTAAAAAAAAATATGTGGTGTACAACATGCTATTTTGGTACACATATTACACAGTGAAATGATTACTGTAGTTAAGCAAACTAAACCATCAATTACCTTCCATAGTTACCCATTCTTTTTGTATAAGCACATAAAATCTGCTCTCTTAGCACAATTTTCATTAAACAATTGTGCTTTGGTGTATGCAGGTTTCACAACCCAAAAATAATTGAATTTTCAATCTGTGTTTGTTTGAAAAAAGTCCATGTATAAGTGGACCTGCACAGTTCAAACCTGAGTTGTCGAAGGGTCAACTGTATAATATCATATTATTATAGTCCTCATACTGTATGTTAGATCTCTGGACTTACATTTCCTACATTACTACAGTACTCTTTTACCCACTTCCCATTTCCTCCCCTACCCATTTCTGGTAACCACTGATCTACTCTCTGTTCCTACATGTTTGAAATATATAGTCCACATATAAGTGAGATCATATGGCATTTTTCTCTCTGTTTCTGCCTTATTTCACTTAGCATAATGTCTTTCAGGTTTATCTATGTTGTTATAAGTAACAATACCTCGTTTCTTAAGCCTAAATAATATTTCTCTGTGTGTGTGCATATCTGTAGCACAGAGAGAGAGAGAGAGGGAGAGAGAGATCACAATTCTTTACTCATTAATCCATCATGGATTCTTAGGTTGTTGCCATGTCTTCATTACTGTAAATAATGCTACAATGAATGTGGGAGTGTAGCTATCTCTACAAGGTGCTGATATCACTCCCTTTGGGTGTATACCCAGCAGAAGATTTGCTGGGTCATATGGTAGTTCTAATTTTTAAAGAAATGTCCATGACATTTTCTGGTTGTACCAGTTTACATTCCCACCAACAGTGCGCAAAGGTTCCCTTTTCTCACATTCTCATCAACACTTCTTATCTCTTTTTGATAACAGCCATCCTAACAGGTATAATATTATATCTTATTGTGGTTTTGATTTGCATCTCCCTAATGCTTGTTGAGAATCTTTTTATATTACCTGTTGATCATTGATGTGTCTTCCTTGGGTAAAAAATGTCTATTCAGGTATTTTGCCTATTTTTTAAATTATACTTTAAGTTCTGGGATACATGTGCGGAATGTGCAGGTTTGTTACATAGGTATCCACGTGCCATGGTGGTTTGCTGCACCCATCAACCCGTCATCTACATTAGGTATTTCTCCTACTGCTATCCCTCCCCTAGCCCCCCACTCCCTGACAGGCCCCTGTGTGTGATGTTCCCCTCCCTGTGTCCATGTGTTCTCATTCTTCAACTCCCACTTATGAGTGAGAACATGTGGTGTTTGGTTTTCTGTTCCTGTGTTAGTTTGCTGAGAAGGATGGTTTCCAGATTCATCCATGTCCCTGCAAAGGACATGAACTCATCCTTTTTTATGGCTGCTTACTGTTCCATGATGTATATGTGCCACATTTTCTTTATCCAGTCTATCACTGATGGGCATTCGGGCTGGTTCCAAGTCTTTGCTATTGTAAACAGTGCTGCAATAAGCATACATGCACATGTGTCTTTATATTTTTAATTAGTTTTTTTGTGTTATTCAGCTATGAGTTCCTTGTATATTTGAATATTTATATTATAGATATATGGTTGGCAAATATTTTCTCTTAATCTGTAAGTTGTCTTTTCATTTTGTTCATTGTTTGCTTTGCTGTGCTAAAGCTTTTTAGTTTGATGTAGTATCGCTTGTTTGTTTTTACTTTTGTTGCCTGGCCTTTTGACGTGATATTCAAAAAATTATTGCCAAGACCAATATCAAGGAGACGTTCTCTATTTTTTCTTCTAGAAGTTTCATGTCTTATATTCAAGTCTTTAATCCATTTAAGTTTGTTTTTGTGTATAAGGATCCAATTTTAAGTTTTTACATGAAAATATCCAGTTTTCCCAACACTATTAAAGAGATTAATAGTCCCTCATGATCGTTTTTTATTTCTGAGGCATCTGTTGTAAGGTCTCCTGTTTTGTTTTTGATTTTATTTACTTGAGAATTTTCTCTTTTTTTACTTAGTGTAGCTACGGGTTTATTCATTTTGTTTAATTTTTCAAAACACGCATAATTTTGTTGATTTTTTCTATTGTTTTGTGTCTTTTTCATGTATTCCTGCTCTGACATTTATTATTTCCTTCCTTCTGCTAGCTAGGCTTTTGTTCTTTTTCTAGTTCCTTGAGGTATAACATTAAGTTGTTTGAGATCTTTCTTTTTTTGTAATGTAGAGATTTATCACTATAAATGTCCTGCTTTGTGCTGCTTTTGCTGCATCTCCTAACTTTTGGTATGCTGTGTTTTCATTTTCATTTGTCTCTAGATATTTTTCAAATTCCATTTTGATTTCCTTTTTTAACTCAGTGCTTTTTAAGATTGTGGTGCTTATTTTCAGTGTGTCTGTGAGGTGTTTTTGATTATTGTTTGTTTTTCAGTTTGTTTGGTGGTGGTTGCTTGCTGTTAATTGATTTTTAATTTCACCCCATTGTGGCTGAAACAGATACTTTATATGATTTTGATCTTCTTTAAATTATTAAGACTTGTTTTGTGATCTAACATGTGATCGATCCTGAAGAATGTTCCATGTTGCTTGAGAAGAATGTGTATTCTGCTGTTGGATGGAATGTTCTGTGCATGTCTTTTAGATCCATCTGGTCTACAGTGTTTTTCAACTTTGTTGTTACAGATAGCTTAAGTCCATGGGAGCCAGCCTGGCACTGAGGCAAGTCTAGCCTGGGTCTGAGGCAAGCTCAGAACCTGAGTACACAGGTGCTAGTGTGGAGCTTGGTGCTAGTGTGTTGTTGAGCTATGAGTTCCTTATATATTTGAATATTTATATTATAGCTATATGGTTGGCAAATATTTTCTCTTAATCTTTAGGTTGTCTTTTCATTTTGTTCATTGTTTCCTTTGCTGAGCTGGGAAAGGAGCTTGGGGCCATGGAGGCTGATCTGGTATCAGGGATCACTAAGACTGACCTGGTGCTTGGGTCAATGGCAAAGCTGGGTACCCATTTCACTCTCCTTATCCCATGCAAAGGGGTCTCTCTCCATGCTGTGCTGTACAGGTGTGGGGAAGGGGTAATGTGGCTAAGGTGAAATTGTTCCTCCCATGCTCTGTAAAGTGTCTTTAGTTATTTCTGTGCTCCACTTAGGTACTTTAATCTCTCACTTAAATTTCTTAGCTTTTGTGAAGGTATTTTCTGGCATAGATAGTTATTCAAACTGATGTTTCCATAGAGGGATGAGTGCTGGAAGTGCCTATTCTGCCATCTTGCTGATGTCCCAACCCTTCTCATTCTAACTGATTATAAGTAGAAGATAGAATATAACCTAATAATGGGTAGCAAGCTAGTAATTATTACTGGTATTATAACTTTATAAGTTAGAGTAGGCTAACTCCTATTCAGAAAAGACCACACATTTATACTGACTCAAATACAGTAGAAGTGTATTTCTTGATCATGAACAATATCAGGTGAGTGAACAAGTAAATAGGATATCCTTATTCTTCAGTGTTTTAAGAACTTACTGTGACACAGCTCTGCCATCTTGACAGCTTCCAAGGTCACATTGGATGTCATCTTTATTTTTGACAACAGAATGGAAAAGAGATAGAGGGTATTGGTGGAAGGATTTTAAAGGCCAGATGAATACATATTACTTTTCACAATCCAGTGACTGGAACTCAGTTACGTGATAACTCATAATCACAAAGAGGCTGGAAAATATACTCTAGCTGTGAACTCAGGAAGAAGAGAACATGTATTTGGGTGAATATCTAAGATCTTCCACCAGAGTAAAAAGGAGATTAATTCCCTAAAATCAAATAGTAAATTGGAGTTGTTTTCACTAAAGTCAATTTTATTAATAAATTATTTTTCTTACTTTTGAAAATAAACTAAAATATTTCATAGTAATTATTCCATATAAAAACACTTAGAATTTCCAATGACCGGATGTTACTTTGTTTCTATATATATTCCAATAAATATTAACCTCATATTTTATTATGAATTTCCTGAATACCCTCTTTAATTTTTTTCCCTTTTCTATGAAATTACAGAGGAAATGAGTTTTTACTCAGACCAATGAAAATTTAAATTCCATCTTTTTCACTGCCTTGTATTCTTCTTTGGGCAAAACATTTTACTTTTTGAGCATTGATTTGCTTATCTGTTTACTTTGATGAAGTTACTGAATTGAGTAAATGAGCCATATATATGCAAAATATTCAACTCAGGAGCATTTATATGTCCTAGAAATAATGGCTCTTAATTTATATTCTTCATAATTTCATGTCTTTTGCCTGGCTTTGTTATTTAAGTTGTGGTAAAATATAAATAACATAAAATTTACCATCTTAACCATTTTGAGTGCACAACCCAGTGGCGCTAAAGTACATTCACATTGCTGTGCTACATTCACCATG
Organism: Symphalangus syndactylus; assembly: GCF_028878055.3. NCBI lineage: Eukaryota > Metazoa > Chordata > Mammalia > Primates > Hylobatidae > Symphalangus > Symphalangus syndactylus. Next base: position 52,736,743 of record NC_072432.2, read on the forward strand.
ATCCATCTCCAGAACTTTGTCATCCCAAATTGAAACTCTGCACCTATTAAACAATAATATTCTATTGCCTCTTCCTCCCAGCCCCTGATCACCACTGTTCTACCTTCTGTCTTTATGAATTTGACTATTCTACATTTCTCATATACATGGAATCATGACAAGTTTTTATTCTCCACTCATTGCCTTTTATGTATATATTATATATATTCTCTTTGTGATCACCAAGCACATTACCTACAACACCCTAAAGTTAAAACAATATGATTTGAAATGATACTAATTTAAATTCAATGGCATACAAAACTCTACCCCTATACAGGTCTGTTGCCATCACTCCAGATTACTGATGTCATAAATTACCTGTTTGCATATTGGATGCACAGTAACAGATTTAAAATTATTTTTATGTATTTGTCTTTTAAATTCTGTAGAAAACAAAAAGTAGGATTATAAATCAAAATTACAATAAAGCCGGTTTTTATATTTGCCTGTACATTCATCCTAACTAGAGGTCTTTATATCTTTGTATGGTTTCAAGTTACTAACAGCCTTTAATTTCAATCTG